>NC_087473.1:9606424-9948511 GCF_036321535.1 Camelus dromedarius
TTGTTTTCCCAAAATGCTAGGGGAAGAATGGTTTTCACAGACACATATCTCTGAGAAACGAGCTTGTGGAGTGTCGTTCTTTCATCTGGAACATATGATCGCTTTGCAGGTGAAACTTTTACTCTGATTTCTCAGTTGATTCCTAGTGCTGCTTTTAAATTTCTGCAGTTTTCAGAGGAAAACTGAGTTGGATTTACAAACTACCCTTATACATGTATGGAGTGAAGTTTGCAAACTTAAAATATCTTTGTGTTCCAACAAGCTAGTTGAAGGATGGCCTTCACACACTGTTACATATCGGAACTGAGCATGTGGACAGACTTTTGTTCATCTTGGACAAAGTGAACTGTTTGCAAGAGAAACATTTACTCAGGTTTCTCAGACTTTTTCCTAGAGCCGCTTTGAAATTTCTGTGGTTTTTACAGGAAAACCGTGCTGGAACCTCTACCAACCTATATATATGTATGGAATGTATTTTGCTACTAATGAGAAAGCTTGTGTTCCCGAAAAAACAGGTGAAGGACTGCTTTCAAACACATTTATATCTCAGATCTGAGCATGAGGATAGACGTTAGTTTATCTAGCACAAATGGATACATTGACAAGAGAAACAATTACTCTCTTTTCTCAGTCTGATTCCTAGTGCCATTTAGATGTTCCTACAGTTTTCAGTGGCATATCGAGTTGGAGAGTGAACCTCCCCATATAAATGTACAAAGAGTTTCTTGCAAATGAAATGGAACTTCGTGTTCCCAACAAACTAGGTGACGGACGGGTTTAACACACTGATAATTATTCAGAAATGAGCATATGAAGAGACGTTCGTTCATCTAGGAAAATGTGAAAGAATTGCAGGGCAAATACATACACTGGTTTTTCAGTTTGTTTCCTAGTGCAGCTTTCAAATTCCTGCAGTTTTTAAAGGAAAACCGAGTTGCAACCTCTAACTCCCTATATATATAAGTTTGGAGGTTAGTTTGCTCCTGATGAGAAAGTTTGCATTCCTGAAAAGCCAGGTGAAGGACTGCTTACAAACACACTTATATCTCAGAAGTGAGCATGTGAAGGGACGTTCGTTCATCTAGCACAAATGGAAGAATTTGCAAGGGAAACTTTTCTCTAGTTTCTCAGTTTGTTTCCTAGTGCCGCTTTGAAATTCCTGCAGTTTTCAGTGGAAAAGCTCATTGGAGCTTGTACCTCCCCATATATATTTATGGAGTGTAATTTGAAACCTAAAAGAGCCTTTGTGTTCCAACAAGCGAGTTGAAAGACGGCCTTCACACACAGTTACATATCTGAAATGAGCATGTGGATAGACGTTCTTTCATCTGGGACAAAATGAAATGTTTGCAGGAGAAACATTTACTCTGGTTTCTCAGTCTGTTTCCTAGAGCCGCTTTGAAATTCCTGCAGCTTTTACAGGAAAGAGTTTTGGAACCTCTACCTCCCTTTATATATATATGGAGTGTAGTTAGATACTGATGAGAAAGCTTGTGTTACCGAAAAACCAGGTGAAGGGCTGCTTTCAAACACACTTATATCTCAGATCTGAGCATGTGGAGAGACGTTCTTTCATCTAGCAAAATGGAACAGTTGGCTAGAAAATCATTTACTCTCGTATATCACTGTGTTTCCTAGTGCCACTTCGAAGTTCCTGCAGTTTTCAGTGGAAAATACAGTTGGAGATTGTAACTACCCATATAAATGTATAGAGTGTTTTTTGCAACTGAAAAGAAACTTCATGTTCCCAACAAATTAGGTGAAGGACGGGTTTCACACACTGTTAAATTTCAGAGCTGAGCATGTGGAGAGAATTTCGTTCATCTAGGAAAATGTGAATGGTTAGCAGAGGTAATATATACTCTGTTTTCTCAGTCTGTTTCCTAGTGCCGTTTGGAAATTCATGCAGTATTTACAGGAAAACCGAATTGCAACATCTACCTCCATTTATATATATGTATGGAGGTTAGTTTTCTACTGATGAGAAAGTTTGTGTTCCCGAAAAGCCAGGTGAAAGACTGCTTTAAAACACACTTATATCTCAGAACTGAGCATGTAGAGAGATGTACGTTCATCTAGAACAGTGGAAGAGTTTACAAGGGAAACTTTTACTCTGGTTTCTCAGTCCCTTTCCTAGTGCCGCTTAGAAGTTCCTGCATTTTTCTGTGGAAAAGCGAGTTGGAGCTAGTAACTACCCATATATAAGTATGAAGTGCAGTTTGCAAACTTAAAGTATCTTTGTGTTCCAACAAGCTTGTTGAAGGAAGGCATTCACACACAGTTACATGTCAGAACTAAGCATGTGGAGAGACGTTCGTTCATCTGGGAAAAAGTGAACTGTTTGCAGGAGAAACATTTACTCTGGTTTCTCAGTCTGTTTCATAAAGCCGCTTTGAAATTCCTGCAGTTTTTACACGAAAACAGTGTTGGAACCTCGAAAACTCTATATGTATGGAGTGTAGTTTGCTACTGATGAGAAAACTTGTGTTCCAGACAAACCAGTTGAAGGGCTGTTTTCAAACACACTTATATCTCAGATCTGAGCATGTGGAGAGACGTTCTTTCACCTAGCAATATTTAACGGTTGGCAAGGAAAACATTTACTCTCATTTCTCACTGTTTTTCCTAGTGCCACTTTGAAATTCCTGCAGTTTTCAGTGAAAAACCGAGTTGGAGATTGCACCTCCCCATAAATTTTTATGGAGTGAAATTTGCAACCTTAAAGAATCTTGGTGATCCCAGCAAGCTGGTTGAATGACGGCTTTCAAACACACCTAAATCTCAGAACTGAGCATGTGGACAGTAGTTCTTTCATCTAGCACAAAGCGATCGCTTTGCAGAAGATACATTTACACTTCCTTCTCAGTCTGTTTCCTAGTATGATTTGAAATTCCCGAATTTATCACTGAATAACCGAGTTAGGTCTTGTTATTTCTCTTGATACATGTAAGGAGTCTAGTTTGCAACTAAAAAAAATATCGTTGTTTTCCCAACAAGCTAGGGGAAGAATGGTTTCACAGACACCTATCTCTCAGAAACGAGCTTGTGGAGAGTCGTTCTTTCATCTGTCACATGTGATCGATTTGCAGGTGAAACTTTTACTCTGATTTCTCAGTCTTTTCCTATTGCTGCATTTAACTTCATGCAGTTTTCAGAGGAAAACTGAGTTGGAGTTAGAAACTAAACTTATAAATGTTTGGAGTGCAGTGTGCAATCTTAAAGTATCTTTGTGTACCAACAAGCTTGTTGAAGGACGGCCTTCACACACTGTTACATATCCTAACTGAGCATGTGGACAGACATTTGTTCAACTTGGGCAAAGTGAACTGTTTGCAGGAGAAACATTTATTCTGGTATCTCAGTCTGTTTCCTAGCGCCGCTTTGAAATTTCTGCGGATATTACAGGAAAACTGTGCTGGAAACTCTACCACCCTATATATATGTATGGAATGTTGTTTACTACTGATGAGAAAGCTTGTGTTCCCAAAAATCAGGTGAAGGACTGCTTTTAAACACATATATATCTCAGATCAGAGCATGTGGTTAGACGTTAGTTCCTATAGCACAAATGGAAAGATTGTCAAGAGAAACATTTACTCTCCTTTCTCAGTCTGATTCCTAGTGCCACTTTGAAGTTTCTGCAGTTTTCACTGGCAAATTGAGTTGGAGATTGTACCTCCCGATATAAACATATGAAGTGTTTTTTGCAACTGAAAAGAAACTTCGTGTTCCCAACAAACTTGGTGAAGGACGGGTTTCAAACACTGTAAAATATCAGAAATGAGCATGTGGAGAGACGTTCATTCATCTAGGAAAATGTCAATGGTTTGCAGGTTTAATATTTAATCTGGTTTCTCAGTCTGTTTCCTAGTGCCACTTTGACGTTCCTGCAGTTTTCAGTGGAAAAGCGAGTTGGAGCTACTAACTGCACATATATATGTATGGAGTGCAGTTTGCAAACTTAAATTATCTTTGTGTTCCAACAAGGTATTTGAAGGAAGGCCTTCACACACAGTTACATATCAGAACTGAGCATGTGGAGAGACGTTCCTTCATCTGGGACAAAGTGAACAATTTCAGGAGACACATTTACTCTTGTTTCTTAGACTGTTTCATACAGCCGCTTTGAAATTCCTGCAGTTTTTACAGGAAAACTGTGTTGGAACCTTTAACACTCTATATATATTTATGAAGTGTAGTTTGCTACTGATGAGAATACATGTTTTCCCAAAAAACTTGGTGAAGGGCTGCTTATAAAGACACTTATATCTCAGATCTGAGCATGTGGAGAGACGTTCTTTCATCTAACAAAATGGAACAGTTGGCAAGAAAAACCTTTACTCTCGTTTCTCACTGTAATTCCTACTGCTACTTTGAAGTTACTGTAGGTTTCAGTGGAAAAACGTGTTGGAGATTGTACGTCCCCATATAAATGTATGCAGTGTTTTTTGCAACTGAAAAGAAACTTCGTGTTCCCAACAATCTAGGTGAAGGACGGGTTTCACACACTGTTAAATATCAGAGCTGAGAATGTAGAGAGAGTTTCGTTCATCCAGGAAAATGTCAATGGTTTGTACGGGTAATATTTACTCCGGTTTCTCAGTCTGTTTCCTACTGACACTTTGAAATTCGTGCAGTTTTTAAAGGAAATCCGAGTTGCAACCTCTACCTACATACATATATATGTATGGAGCGTAGATTGCTACTGATGAGAAAGTTTGTGTTCCCAAAAAGCCAGGTGAAATACTGCTTTCAAACACACTTATATCTCAGAACGGAGCATGTGGAGAGACGTTCGTTCATCTAGAACAAATGGAAGGGTTTGCAAGGGAAACTTTTACTCTGGTTTTTCAGTCTGTTTCCTTTTGCCATTATGAGGTTCCTGCAGTTTTCAGTGGAAAAGCAAGTTGGAGCTTGTACCTTCCCATATATTTATATGGAGTGTATTTTGCAACCTTAAAGTTCTTTTTCTTCCCAACAAGCTAGTTCAAGGACGGCTTTCAAACACACCTATATCTCAGAACTGAGCATGTGGGGAGTAGTTCGTTCATCTAGCAAAAAACGATCACTTTACAAAAGATACTTTTACTCTGCATTCTCAGTCTGTTCAATAGTATGATTTGAATCTCCTGAATATTTCACTGAAAAACAAGGTGAGGCTTGTTATTTCTCTTGATATATTTAAGGGGAGTAGTTAGCAAGTTAAAAAAAAGAAACATTGTTTTCCCAACAAGCTAGGGGAAGAATGGTTTTCAAAGACACTTATCTCTCAGAAACAAGCTTGTGGAGTGTCATCCTATCATCTGGCATATGTGATCGCTTTGCAGGTGAAAATTTTACTCTGATTTCTCAGTCTGTTTCCTTGTGCTGCTTTTAATTTCCTGCAGTATTCAGAGGAAAACTGAATTGGAGTTAGAAACTACCCTTATAAATGTATGGAGTGCAGTTTGCAAACTTAAAATATCTTTGTGTTCCAACAAGCTAGTTGAAGGAAGGCCTTCACACACTGTTTCATATTCGAACTGAGCATGTGGAGAGACATTCGTTCATCTTGGACAAAGTGAACTGTTTGCAGGAGAAACATTTACTCTGGTTTCTCAGTCTGTTTTCTGGAGCCGCTTTGAAATTTCTGTGGTTTTTTAAGGGAAACCGTGCTGGAACCTCTACCATCCTATATATATTTTTGAAATGTAGTTTGCTACTGATGAGAAAGCTTGTGTCCCCGAAAAAACAGGTGAAGGACTGCTTTCAAACACATTTATATCTCAGATCAGAACATGTGGATAGACGTTAGTTCATCTAGCACAAATGGATATGTTTTTAAGGGAAACATTTAGTCTCCTTTCTCAGTCTGATTCCTAGTCCCACCTTGAAGTTCCTGCAGTTATCACTGGCAAATCGATTTGAAGATTGTAACTCCCCATATAAATGTACAAAGTGTTTTTTGCAACTGAAAAGAAACTCCGTGTTCCCAACACTCTAGTTGAAAGACGGGTTTCACCCAGTGTTAAATATCAGAACTGAGCATGTGGAGAGACTTTTGTTCATCTAGGAAAATATGAACGGTTTTCAGGGGAAATATGTACACTGGTTTTTAATTCTGTTTCCTAGTGTTGCTTTGACGTTCTTGCAGTTTTCAGTGGAAAAGCGAGTTGGAGATATTAACTACCCATATATATGTATGGAGTGCAGTATGCAATATTAAAGTATCTTTGTGTTCCAACAAGCTAGTTGAATGACGGCCTTCACACACAGTTACATATCAGAACTGAGCATGTGGAGAGACGTTCGTTCATCTGGGACAAAGTGAACTGTTTGCAGGAGAACATTTACTCTGGTTCTTCAGTCTATTTCCTAGAGCCTTTTTGAAATTCTTGCATCTTTTACAGGAAAGAGTTTTGGAACCTCTACCACCCTATATATATTTATGGAGTGTATTGTGCTACTGATGAGAAAGTTTGTGTTCCCGAAAAGCCAGGTGAAGGACTGCTTTAAAACACACGTATATCTCAGAAGTGAGCATTTGAAGAGACATTCGTTCATCTAGCACAAATGGAAGAGTTTGCAAGGGCAATTTTTACTCTGTTTTCTCAGTCTGCTTCCTAGTGTCACTTTGAACTTCCTGCAGTTTTCGGGGGAAAAACGAGTTGGAGCTTGTACATCCCCATATATATGTATGTATTCTAATTTGCAACCTTAAGGTGTCTTTGTGTTCCCAACAAGCTACTTGAAGGACTGCTTTCAAACATACCTATATCTCGGAACTAAGCATGTGGAGAGTAGTTTGTTCTCCTAGCACAAAACGATCACTCTGCAGAAGATAATTTTACTCTGCATTCTCAGTCTGTTTCCAAGTTTAATATTAATTCCTGAATTTATCACTGTGAAACCGAGTTGGGGCTTGTCCTATCCTTTGATGTATGAAAGTAGTGTAGTTTACAACTGAAATAAAACGTTGTTTTCACAACAAGCTAGGGGAAGAATGGTTTTCACACACACCTATCTCTCAGAAACGAGCTTGTGGAGAGATGTTCTTTCATCTGGCACAATGTGATTTCTTTGCAGGAGAAACTTTTACTCTGGATTCTCAGTCTGTTTCCTAGTGCTGCTTTTAAATTCCTGCAGTTTTCAGTGGAAAACCGAGTTGGAGCTAGTAAATACCCGTATATATTTATGGAGTGCAGTTTGCAAACTTAAAGAATCTTTGTGTTCCAAAAAGCTAGTTGAAGGACGGCCTTCACACACAATTACATATCAGAACTGAGCATGTTGAGAGACGTTCGTTCATCTGGCACAAAGTGAACTGATTGCAGGAGAAACATTTACTCTAGTTTCTCAGTCTGTTTCCTAGAGCAGTTTTGAAATTCTTGCAGTTTTTACAGGAAAACCGAGATGCAACCTCCAACTCCGTATATATATATGTATGGAGTGTAGTTTCTAGTGATGAGAAAGTTTCTGCTCCAGAAAAGCCAGGTGAAGGACTGCTTACAAACACACTTATATCTCAGAACTGTGCATGTGTAGAGACGTTCATTCATTTAGCAAAAATGGAACAGTTTGCAAGGGTAATTTTTACTCTGGTTTCTCAGTCTTTTTCTTTGTGCCGGTTTGAGGTTCCTACAGTTTTTACAGGAAAACCGATTTGCAACCTCTAACTCCCTATATATATATGTATGGAGGGTAGTTTGCTACTGATGAGAAAGTTTGTGTTCCCAAAAAGCCAGTTGAATTACTTCATTCAAACACACTTATATCTCATAAGTGAGCATGTGGATAGATATTCGTTCATCTAGCACAAATGAAAAACTTTGCAAGGGAAAATTTTACTCTGGTTTCTCAGTGTGTTTCCTAGTCCCGAAATGTAGTTCCTGCGGATTTCAATGGAAAAACGAGTTGCAGCTTGTACCTCTCCACATATATGAATGGAGTGTAATTTGTAACCTTAAAGATTATTTTTGTCCCAGCAAGATATTTAAAGGACGGCTTTCAAACACAAATATATCTCAGAACTGAGCATGTGGAGAGTAGTTCGTTCATGAAGCAAAAAGTGATTGCTTTGCAGAAGATTCTTTTTTTCTTCATTCTTAGCCTGTTTCCTAGTATGGTTAGAAATTCCTTAATTTATCACTGAAAAACCGAGCTGGGGCTTGTCTTTTCCCTTCATATATGTAAGGAGTGTAGTTTGCAACTGAAATAAGATGCTGTTTTCCCAACAAGCTAGGGGAAGAATGGTTTTCACACACACCTATCTCTCAGAAACGAGCTTGTGGAGAGTCGTTCTTTCATCTGGCACATTATGATCGCTTTGCAGGAGAAACTTTTACTCTGGTTTCTCAGTCTGTTTCCTACTGCTGTTTTTAAGTTCCTGCAGGTTTCAGTGGAAAACCGAGTTGGAGCTAGAAACTAACCATATATATGTATTCAGTGCAGGTTGAAACTTAAAATATCTTTGTGTTTCAACAAGCTAGTTGAAGGAAGGCCTTCGCACACTGTTAGATATCCGAACTGAGCATGTTGAGAGACGTTCATTCATCTGGTAAAAAGTGAAATTTTTGCAGGAGAAACAATTATTTTGGTTTCTCACACTGTTTCCTAGTGCCAATTTGAAATTCCTGCAGTTATTCATGAAAACCGAATTGAAACCTCTAACTCCCTATATATATATATATGTTGGAGGTGAGTATGCTACTGATGAGAAAGTTTGTGTTACAGAAAATCCAGCTGAAGGACTGCTTTAAAACACACATATATCTCAGAAGTGAGCATGTGAAGAGACATTCATTCATCTAGCTTAAATGGAAGAGTTTCCAAGGGAAACTTTTACTCTGGTTTCTCAGACTGTTTCCTACTGCCTCTTTGGAGTTCCTGCAGTTTTCAGTGGAAAAGCAAGTTGCAGCTTGTACCTCCCCATATATATGTATGAAGTGTAATTTGCCATCTTAAAGAATCATTGTGTTCACAACAAGATAGTTGAAGGACGGATTTCAAACACAACAATATCTCAGAACTGAGCATATAGAGAGAATTTCGTTCATCCAGCATAAAGCGATCGCTTTGCAGAAGATACTTTTACTCTGCATTCTCAGTCTGTTTCCTAGTATGATTTGAAATTCCTGAATTTATCACTGAAAAACCGAGTTGTGGCTTGCTATATCTCTTTATATATGAAAGGAGTGTAGTTTGCAACTGAAAAAGAAAACGTTTTTTTCCAAACAAGATAGGGGAAGAAAGGTTTTAACACACAACTATCTCTCAGAAACGAGCTTGTGGAGAGTCGTTCTTTCATTTGGCACATGTGATCGCTTCGCAGGAGAAACATTTACTCTGGTTTCTCAGTCTGTTCCCTAGTGCTGCTTTTAAGTTCCTGCAATTTTAAGTGGAAAATCGAGTTGGAGCTAGATACTACCAATATATAGGTATGGAGTGCAGTTTGCAAACTTAAAGTATCTTTGTGTTCCAAAAAGCTAGTTGAAGGACGGCCTTCACACACAGTTACATGACAGAACTGAGCATGTGGAGAGATGTTCGTTCATCTGGGACAAAATAAACTATTTGCAGGAGTAACATTTATTCTGGTGTCTCAGACTCTTTCCTAGAGCCGCTTTGGAATTTCTGCGGTTTTTACAGGAAAACCGTGCTGGGACCTCTAACACCCCTATATATATGTATGGAATGTAGTTTGCTACTAATGAGAAAGATTGTGTTCCCTAAAAAATAGGTGAAGGACTGTTTTAAAACACACTTATGTCTCAGATCTGAACTTGTGGAGTGACGTTCATTCATCTAGCACAGATGGAACGGTTAGCAAGAGAATCATTTACTCTCGTTGCTCAGTCTGTTTAATAGTGCCACATTGAAGTTCCTGCAGTTTTCACTGGAAAACCGAGTTGTCGATTGTACCTCCCCATATAAATGTATGGAGTGTTTTTGCAACTGAAAAGAAACTTTGTGTTCCCAACAACTAGGTGAAGGACAGGTTTCACACACTGTTAAATATCAGAGATGAGCATGTGAAGAGAAGATAGTTTATCTAGGAAAATGTGAACGGTTGCAGGGGATATATGTACTCCGGTTTTTCAGTCTGTTTCCTAGAGCCTCTTTGAAATTCCTGCAGTTTTTACACGAAAACCGTGTTGCAACCTCTACCTCCCTATATATATATAAGTATGGAGGGTAGTTTGCTACTGCTGAGAAAGTTTGTGTTCCCAAAAAGCCAGGTAAAAGACTGCTTTAAAACTCACTTATATCTCAGAAGTGAGCATGTGGAGAGAAGTTCGTACATCAAGCACAAATGGAAGAGTTTGCAAAGGAAATTTTTACTCTCGATTCTCAGTCTGTTTCCTACTGCTGCTTTGAAGTTAATGCAGTTTTCAGTGGTAAAGAGAGTTGGAGCTTTTATATCCCCATATATATGTGTGTCATGTAATTTGCAACCTTAAAGTGTCCTTGTTTTCCCAACAAGCTAGTTGAAGGACTGCTTTCAAACATACCTATATCTCAGAACTGAGCATGGGGACAGTAGTTCGTTTTCCTAGCACAAAACGATCGCTTTGAAGAAGATACTTTTCTCTGCATTCTCAGTCTGTTTCCAAGTTTGATATGAAATTCCTGAATTTCTCACAGTAAAACCGAGTTGGGGCTTCTACTTTCCCTTGAAATATGAAAGGAGTGTATTTTGCAACTGAAATAAAACGTTGTTTTCCAAACAAGCTAGGGGAAGAATGGTTTTCACAGACACATATCTCTCAGAAACGAGCATGTGGAGAGTCGTTCTTTCATCTGGCATAGTTTGATCGCTTTGCAGGAGAAACTTTTACTCTGGTTTCTCAGTCAGTTTCCTAGTGCTGATTTTAAGTTCCTGCAGGTTTCAGTGGAAAACCGAGTTGGAGCTATATAATACCCATATATATGTATGGAGTGCAACTTGCAAACTTAAAGTTTCTCTGTGTTCCAACAAGCTATTTGAAGGATGGCCTTCACACACAGTTTCATATCAGACCTGAAAATATGGAGAGACCGTCTTTCATCTGGGACAAATTGAACTGATTGCAGGACAAACATTCACTCTTGTTTCTCAGTCTGTTTCCTAGTGCCGCTTTGAAATTCTTGCAGTTTTTAGAGAAAAACTGAATTGCAACCTCTACCTCCCTATATGTATAACTATGGAGGGTAGTTTTCTACTGATGAGAAATTTTGTGATCCAGAAAAGCTGGTGAAGGACTGCTTTCAAACACTCTTATATCTCAGATCGGAACTTGTGGAGAGACGTTCATTCATCTAGCAAAAATGGAACTGTTGGCAAGAGAAACCTTTACTCTCATTTCTCAGTCTGTTTCCAAGTGCCAATTTGAAGTTCGTGCAGTTTTCACTGGAAAAAGTTGTTGGAGATTGTACCTCCCTACATAAATGTATGGAGTGTATTTTTCAACTGAAAAGGAACTTCGTGTTCCCAAAAAACTAGGTGAAGAACGGGTTTCACTCACTGTTAAATATCAGTGCTGAGCATGTGGAGAGACATTCGTTCATCTAGGAAAATATGAATGGTTTGCAGGGGAAATGTATACTCTGGTTTTTCAGTCTGTTTCCTAGTGCCGCTTTGAAATTCCAGCAGTTTTTACAGGAAAACCGAGTTGCAACCTCTACCTACATATATATATAAGTATGGAAGGTAGTATGCTACTGATGAGAAAGTTTGTGTTCCCGAAAAGCCAGGTGAAGGTCTGCTTTCAAAAACACTTATATCTCAGCAATGAGCATGTGGAGAGACTTTTGTTCATCTAGCACAAATGGAAGACTTTGCAATGGAATCTTTTACTCTGGTTTCTCAGTCTGTCCTAGTGCCTCTTTGAAGTTTCTGCAGTTTTCATTGGAGAAGCGAGTTGGATCTTGTACCTCCCCATATATATGTATGGAGTGATATTTGCAACCTGAAAGAGTCTTTGTGTACCCAACTAGCTAGTTGAAAGACTGCTTTCAAACAGACCTATATCTCAGAACTGAGCATGTGGAGATTAGTTCGTTCATCTAGCACAATGCGATCGCTTTACAGAAGATACTTTTTATCTGCAGTCTCAGTATGTTTCCTAGTTTGATTTGAATTTCCTGAATTTAACACTGAAAAACATATTTGGGGATGGTCTTTTCCCTTGATATATGAAAGGAGTGTATTTTGCAACTGAAAAAAAACATTGTTTTTACAACAAGCAAGGGGAAGAATGGTTTTCACACACACCAATCTCTCAGAAATGAGCTTGTGGAGAGTCATTCTTCCATCCGGCAAAATGTGATCGCTTTGAGGATAAACTTTTATTTTGTTTCTCAGCCTTTTTCCTCCTGCGGCTTTGATGATCTTGCATTTTTCGGTGGAAAAGCGATTTGGAGCTATTATCTACCCATATATATGTATGGAGAGCAGTTTGCAAACTTAAAGTATCTTTGTGTTCCCACAAGCAAGTTGAAGGACGTCCTTCACACACTGTTACATAACAGAACTGAGCATGGTTAGAGACATTCGTTCATATAGGAAAATATGAACGGTTTGCAGGGGAAATATATACTCTGGTTTTTCTGTCTGTTTCCTAGTGCCACATTGAAATTCCTGCAGATTTTACAGGAAAACTGAGTTGCAACCTCTAACTCCCTATATATATAAGTATGGAGGGTAGTTTGCTACTGATGAGAAAGTTGGTGTTCCCGAAAAGCCAGGTAGGGACTGCTTACAAACACACATATATCTCAGAAGTGAGCAAGTGAAGAGACTTTCGTTCATCTAGAACAAATGCAAGAGTTTGCAAGGGAAACTTTTACTCTGGTTTCTAAGTCTGTTTCCTTGTGCCGCTTTGAGGTTCCTGCAGTTTTCAGTGGAAAAGCAAGTTGGAGCTTTTACCTTCCCATATATATGTATGGAGTGTAACTTGCAACCTTAAAGATTCTTTGTGTTCCCAACAAGCTAGTTGAAGGACGGCTTTCAAACAAACCTATACCTCAGAACTGAGCATGTGGAGAGTAGTTCGTATACCTAGCACAAAATGATCGCTTTGCAGAAGATACTTTTACTCTGCATTCTCAGTCTGTTTCCAAGTTTGATTTGAAATAATTGAATTTATCACTGAGAAACCGAGTTGGGGCTTGTTATTCCTTTTGATATATTTAAGGAGTGTAGTTTGCAACTGATGAGAAAGCTTGTGTTCCCGAAAAACCAGGTGAATGGCTGCTTTCAAACACACTTATATCTCAGGTCTGAGCATGTGGAGAGACGTTCTTTCATCTAGCAAAATGGAACTTTTGGCAAGAAAAACATTTACACTCATTTCTCACTGTGTTTCCTTGTGCCAATTTGAATTTCCTGCAGTTTTCAGTGAAAAATCGAGTTGGAGATTGTACCTCCCATATATTTATGGAGTGAAATTTGCAACCTGAAAGAATCTTGGTGTTCCCAGCAAGCAAGTTGAAACACGGCTTTCAAACACACCTATATCTCAGAACTGAACATGTGGAGAGTAGTTTTTTCATCTAGCACAAAGCGATCGCTTTGCAGAGTATAATTTTACACTAGCTTCTCAGTTTGTTTCCCAGAATGATTTGAAATTCCCGAATTTATCACTGAATAACCGAGTTAGGGCTTGTTCTTTCCCTTGATATATGTAAGGTGTGTAGTTTCCAATTGAAAAAAAAAATGTTGTTTTCCCAAGAAGCTAGGGGAAGAATTGTTTACACACACAACTATCTCTCAGAAACAAGCTTGTGGAGAGTCGTTCTTTCATCTGTCACAATGTGATGGCATTGCAGGAGAAAGTATTTCTTTGGATTTTGAATCTGTTTCCAAGTGCCGTTTTGAATTTCCTGCAGTTTTCAGTGGAAAAGCGATTTGGAGCTTGTAATTACCCATATATATGTATGGAGTGCAACTTGCAAACTTAAAGTATCTTTGTGTTCCAACAAGCTAGTTGAAGGATGGCCTTCACACACTGTTACATATCAGAACTGAAGATTTGGACAGACGTTCGTTCATCTGGGACAATGTGAACTCTTTGCAGGAGAAACATTTACTCTGGTATCTCAGTCTGTTTCCTAGAGCTGCTTTGAAATTCCTGCAGCTTTTACAGAAAAACCGTTTTGGACCCTCTACAAACCTATATATATGTATGGAGTGTAGTTTGCTACTGATGAGAAAGCTTGTGTTACCGAAATATCAGGTGAAGGGCGGCTTTCAAACACACTTATAACTCAGAGCTGAGCATGTAGAGAGACGTTCTTTCATCTAACAAAATGAAACGGTTGACAAGAAAACATTTTACTCACGTTTCTCACTGTGTTTCCTAATGCCAATTTGAAGTTCCTGCAGTTTTCAGTGGAAAATCTAGTTGGAGATTGTACCTCCCCATATAAAAGTATGGAGTGATTTTGCAACTGAAAAGTAATTTCGTGTTCCCTACAAACGAGGTGAAGGACGGGTTTCACACACTGTTAAATATCAGAGCTCAGCATGTAGAGAGACATTCGTTCATCTAGGAAAATATCAATGGTTTGCAGGGGTAATATTTACTCTGGTTTCTCAGTCTGTTTCCTACTGCCACTTTGAAATTCGTGCAATATTTACAGGAAAACCGAGTTGCAACCTCTACTTCCCTATATATATATGTACGGAGGGTTGTTTACTACTGATGAGAAAGTTTGTGTTCCCAAAAAGCCAGGTGAAAGACTGCTTTCAAACACACTTATATCTCAGAAAATAGCATGTGGAGAGACTTTCTTTCTTCTAGCACAAATGGAAAACTTTGCAAGGGAAACACTTTCTCTGGTTTCACAGTCTGTTTCCTAGTGCCACTTTGAAGTTTCTGCAGTTTTCAATGGAGTAGCGAGTTGGAGCTTTACCTTACCATATATATGTATGGAGTGCAATTTGCAAACTTAAAGAGTCTTTGTGTTCCCAACAAGCTAGTTGAAAGACTGCTTTCAAACATACCTATATCTCAGAACTGAGCATGTGGAGAGTATTTCGTATAACTAGCACAAAGTGATCGCTTTGCAGAAGATACTTTTACTCTGCATTCTCAGTCTGTTTCCAAGTTTGATTTGAAATTCCTGAATTTATCACTGAGAAACCTAGTTGGGGCTTGTTCTCTCCCTTTATATATGAAAGAAATGTAGTTTGCAACAGAAATAAAATGTTGTTTTCACAACAAGCTAGGGGAAGAATGGATTGCAGACACACATATCCCTCAGAAAAGAGCCTGTGGAGAGTCGTTCTTTCATCTGGCACAATGTGATTGTTTTTCAGGAGAAACTTTTCCTCTGGTTTCTCAGTCTGTTTCTTCGTGCTGTTTGAAGTTCTTGCAGTTTTCATTGGAAAATCGAGTTGGAGCTAGGAACTACCCATATATAGGTATGGAGTGCAATTTGCAAACTTAAAGTATCTTTGTGTACCAACAAGCTAGTTGAAGGCCATTACACACAGTTACATATCAGAACTGAGCATGTGGAGAGACGTTCGTTCATCTAGCAAAATGGAACGGTTGGCAAGTAAAATATTTATTCTCATTTCTCACTGAGTTTCTTAGTGCCACTTTGAATATCCTGCAGTTTTCAGTGAAAACCGAGTTGGAGATTGTACGTCCCCGTATAAATGTATGGAGTGTTTTTTGCAACTGGAGAGAAACTCCGTGTTCCCAACAAACTAGGTGAAGGACGGGATACACACACTGTTAAATATCAGAGCTGAGCATGTAGAGAGACGTTCGTTCCTTTATAAAATTATCAATGGTTTCCAGGGGTAAAATTTACTCTGGTTTCTCAGTCTGTTTCCTACTGCCGCTTTGAAATTCGTGCAGTTTTTACAGGAAAACCGATTTGCAACCTCTACCTCCCTAGATATATATGTATGGAGGGTAGGTTGCTACTGATGAGAAAGTTTGTGTTCCCGAAATGCCAGGTGAAAGACTGCTTTCAAACACCCTATATCTCAGAATTGAGCATGTGGAGATACGTTCGTTCATCTAGAACAAATGCAAGAGTTTGCAAGGGAAATTTTACTCTGGTTTCTCAGTCTGTTTCCTTGTGCCGCTTTGAGGTTCCTGCAGTTTTCTGTGGAAAAGCAAGTTGGAGCTTGTACCATCCCATATATATCTGTGGAGTGTAATTTGCAACTTTAAAGAATCTTTGTGTTCCCAACAAGCTAGTTGAAGGACGGCTTTCAAACACACGTATATCTCAGAACTGAGCATGTGGGGAGTTGTTCGTTCATCCAGCACAAAGCGATCACTTTACAAAAGGTACCTTTACATTGCATTCTCAGTCTGTTTCCTAGTTTGAATTTATACTCCTGAATTTATCACTTAACAACCTAGTTGGGGCTTGTTATTTCTCTTGATATATGTAAGGAGTGTAGTTTGCAACTGAAAAAGATAAAAACGTTGTTTTCCCAATAAGCTAGGGGAAGAATGGTTTTCACAGACACCTATCACTCAGATACGAGCTTGTGGAGTGTCGTTTTTCATCTGGCATATTTGATCGCTTTGCAGGTGAAACTTTTACTCTGATTTCTCAGTCTCTTTCCTAGTGCTGCTTTAAGTTCCTGCAGTTTTCAGAGGAAAACTGAGTTGGAGTTAGAAACTACCTTTATACATGTATGGAGTGCAGTTTGCAAACTTAAAGTATATTTGTGTTCCAACAAGCTAGTTGAAGGACGGACATCACACACTGTTACATATCGGAACTGAGCATGTGGGTAGACATTCTTTCATCTTGGACAATGTGAACTGTTTGCAGGAGAAACATTTACACTGGTTTCTCAGTCTGTTTCCTAGAGCCGTTCTGATATTTCTGTGGTTTTTACAGGAAAACCCTGCTGGAAACTCTTCCACCCTATATATATGTATGGAATGTAGTTTGCTACTGATGAGAAAGCATGTGTTCCCGAAAAACAGGTGAAGTGTTGCTTTCAAACACACTTATATCTCAGATCTGAGCATGTGGAGAGACGTTCTTTCATCTAGCAAAATGGAATGTTTGGCAAGGAAAATATTTACTCTCGTTTATCACTCTGTTTCCTAGTGCAATTTGAGTTCCTGCAGCTTTCAGTGGAAAACCGAGTTGGACATTGTACCTCCCCGTATAAATGTATGGAGGGATTTTGCAACTGAGAAGAAACTTCATGTTCCCAACAAACTAGGTGAAGGACGGGTTTCTCACACTGTTAATTATCAGAGCTGATCATGTGGAGAGACTTTCGTTCATGTAGTAAAATGTGAATGGTTTGCATGAGTAATATTTACTCTGGTTTCTCATTTTACAAATGCCGCTTTTAAATTCTTGCAGTTTTTACAGGAAAAACGAGTTCCAACATCTATATCACTTAATATATATGTATGAAGAGTAGTTTGGTACCGATGAGAAAGTTTCTGTTCCTGAAAAAACAGGTGAAGGAATGCTTTCAAACACATTTAAATCTCAGAACTGAGCATGAGGATAGACGTTAGTTCATCTTGCACAAATTAATCGGTTGTGAAGAAAAATATATACTCTCCGTTCTCAGTCTGATTCCTAGTGCCACTTTGAAGTTCCTGCAGTTTCACTGGCAAATCGACTTGGAGATTTTGCCTACCCATATAAATGTACGAAGGGTTTTTAGTAACAGAAAGGAAACTTCGTGCTCCCAACAAACTAGGTGAAGGACGGGTTTCACACACTGTTAAATATCAGAACTGAGCATGTTAAGACACATTCGTTCATTTAGAAAAATGTGAACAGTTTGCAGAGGAAATATATACTGGGGTTTTTCAGTCTGTTTCCAAGAGCTGCTTTGAAATACCTGCTGTTTTTACAGGAAAACCGAGTTGCAACCTCTACCTAAATATATATATGAGTATGGATGTTACATTGCTACTGATGAGAAAGTTTGTGTTCCCGAAAAGCCAGGTGAAAGACTGCTTTCAATCACACTTATATATCAGAAGTGAGCATATGAAGAGAAGTTCGTTCATCTAGCACAAATGGAAGAGTTTGCAAGGGAAACTTTTACTCTGGATTCTCAGTCTGTTTCCTACTGCCGCTTTGAAGTTCCTGCATTTTTCAGTGGAAAAGCGAGTTGGAGCTTGTACCACCCCATATATATGTATGGAGTGTAATTTGCAACCTTAAAGAGTCTTTGTGTTCCCAACAAGCTAGTTGAAGTACTGCTTTCAAACACAACTATATCTCAGAACTGAGCATGTGGAGAGAATTTCGTATACCTAGCACAAAGCGATCGCTTTGCAGAAGATACTTTTACTCTGAATTCTCAGTCTGTTTCCAAGTTTGATATGAAATTCCTGAATTTATCATTGAGAAACCGAGTTGGGGCTTGTTCTTTCCCTTGATATATGAAAGGAGAGTAGTTTGCAAGTGAAATAAAACGTTGTTTTCCCAAAAAGCTAGGGAAAGTTTGGTTTTCACACACACCTATCTCTCAGAAACGAGCTTGGGGAGAGTCGTTCTTTCATCTGGCAAAATGTGATTGCTTTTCAGGACAAAATATTGCTCTGGTTTCTCAGTCTGTTTCCACGTGCTGCTTTGAAGTTCTTGCACATTTCAATGGAAAAGCGAGTTGGAGCTGGTAAATAACCATATATATGTATGGAGTGCAGGTTGCAATCTTAAAGTATCTTTGTGTTGCAACAAGCTAGTTGAAGGACGGCCTTCACACACAGTTACGTATCAGAACTGAGCATGTGGAGAGACGTTCGTTCATCTGGGACAAATTGAACTGTTTGAAGGAGAAACATTTACACTGGTTTCTCAGGCTGTTTCCTAGAGCCGATTTTAAATTCCTGCAGCTTTTATAGGAAAACCGTTTTGGAACCTCTAACACTGTATATAAACTTATGGAGTGTAGTTTACAACTGATGAGAAAACTGGTGTTCCCGAAAAACCAGGTAAAGGGCTGCTTTCAAACACAGTTATATCTCACGTCTGAGCATGTGGATAGACGTTCTTTCATCTAGCAAAATGAAATGGTTGGCAAGAAATACATTTACTCTCGTTTCTCACTGTGTTTCCTAGTGCCACTTTGAATTTCCTGCAGTTTTCAGTGAAAAATCGAGTTGGAGATTGTACCCCCTCATATATATGTATGAAGTGAAATTTGCAACCTGAAAGAATCTTGGTGTGCCCAGCAAGCTAGTTAAAGACGGCTTTCAAACACACCTGTATCTCAGAACTGAGCATGTGGAGTGTAGTTCTTTCATCTAGCACAAAGCGATCGCTTTGCAGAGGACACTTTTACCCTTCCTTCTCAGTCTGTTTCCTAGTATAATTTGAAATTCCCGAATTTATCACTGAATAACAGAGTTGGGGCTTGTTCTTTCCCTTGATATTTGTAAGGAGTGTAGATTGCAATTGAAAATATTATGTTGTTTTCCCAAGAAGCTAGGGGAAGAATGGTTTTCACACACAAATATCTCTCAGAAACGAGCTTGTGGAGAGTCGTTCTTTCATCTGGCACAATGTGATTGCATTGCAGGAGAAACTTTTACTTTGGTTTCTCAGTCTGTTTCCTAGTGCCGCTTTGAATTTCATTAAGTTTTCTGTGGAAAACCGAGTTGGAGCTAGTAACTACTCATATATATGTATGGAGTGCAGTTTGCAAACTTAAAGTATCTTTGAGTTCCAACAAGCTAGTTAAAGGACAGCCTTCACACACTGTTACATATCAGATATGAGCATGTGGAAAGAATTTCGTTCATCAGGGACAAAGTGAACTGATTGCAGGAGAAACATTTACTCTGGTTTCTCAGTCTGTTTCCTAGTGCCGATTTGAAATTCCAGCAGTTTTTACAGGAAAACCGAGTTGAAACCTCTACCACCCTATATATATATGTATGGAGTGTAGTTTGCTACTGATGAGAAAGCTTGTTTTACCGAAAAACCAGGTGAATGGCTGCTTTCAAACACAATTATATCTCAGATATGAGCATGTGGAGAGACGTTCTTTCATCTAACAAAATGGAACAGTTGGCAATAGGAACCTTTACTCTCGTTTCTCAAAGTGTTTCCTAGTGCCAATTTGATGTTCCTGCAGTTTTCAGTGGAAAATCGTGTTGGAGATTGTACATCCCCATATAAATATATGGAGTGTTTTTTCAACTGAAAAGAAACTTCGTTTTCCCAACAAAATAGGTGAAGGACGGGTTTCACTCACTGTTATATATCAGAGCTGAGCATGTAGAGAGACGTTCGTTCGTCTAGGAAAATGTCAATGGTTTGCAGGGTTTATATTAACTCTGGTTTCTCAGTATGTTTCCTAATTCCGCTTTGATATTCGTGCAGTTTTTACAGGAAAACCGAGTTGCAACCTCTACCTCCCTCGATATATATGTATGGATGTTAGTTTCTACTGATGAGAAAATTTGTTTTTCCGTAAAGCCAGGTGAATTACTGCTATCAAACACACTTATATCTCAGAACTGAGCATATGATGAGAAGTTCGTTCATCTAGAACAAATGGAAGAGTTTGCAAGGGAAACTTTTACTCTGATTTCTCAGTCTGTTTCTTTGTGCCGCTTTGAGGTTCCTGCAGTTTTCAGTGGAAAAGCAAGTTGGAGCTTGTTCCTTCCCATATATATGTATGGAGTGTAATTTGCAACCATAAAGTATCTTTGTGTTCCCAACAAGCTAGTTGAAGTACGGCTTTCAAACACACCTGTATCTCAGAACTGAGCATGTGGGAGTAGTTCGTTCATCCTACACAAAGCGATCAGTTTACAGAAGATATTTTTACTCTGCATTCTCAGTCTGTTTCCAAGTTTGATTTCAAACTCCTGAATTTACCACTGAACAACCGAGTTGGGGCTTGTTATTTCTCTTGATATATGTAAGGAGTGTAGTTTGCAACTGAAAAAAAAAACGATGTTTTCCCAACAAGCTAGGGGAAGAATGATTTTCACAGACACCTATCTCTCAGAAACGAGGTTTTGGAGGGTATTTCTTTCATCTGAAACATGTGATCGCTTTGCAGGTGAAATTTTACTCTGATTTCTCAGTCTGTTTTCTAGTGCTGCCTTTAAATTCCTGCAGTTTTCAGAGGAAAATTGAGTTGTTGTTAGAAACTACCCTTTTACATATATGGAGTGCAGTTTGCAAACTTAAAATATATTTCTGTTCCATTAAGCTTGTTGAAGGACGGCCTTCACACACTGTTACATATCCAAAATGAGCATGTGGGAGACCTTCGTTCATCTTGGAAAAGTGAACTGTTTGCAGGAGAAACATTTACTCTGTTTTCTCAGTCTGTTTCCTAGAGCTGCTTTGAAATTTCTTCAGTTTTTACAGAAAACCGTGCTGGAACCTCTACCACCCTATCTATATGTATGGAATGTTGTTTGCTACTAATGAGAAAGATTGTGTTCCCGAAAATACAGGTGAAGGAATGCTTTCAAACACATATAAAACTCAGAAATGAGCATGAGGATAGACGTTAGTTCATCTAGCACAAATGAATCGTTTGTCAAGAGAAATATTTACTCTACTTTCTCAGTCAGATTCCTAGTCCCACTTTGAAGTTCCTGCAGTTTTCACTGGCAAAACGATTTGGAAATTATACCTCCCCACATAAATGTACGAAGTGTTTTTTGTAAATGAAAAGACACTTCGTGTTCCCAACAAACTAGGTGAAGGACGGGTTTCACACACTGTTAAATATCAGAGCTGAGCATGTGAAGAGGCGTTCGTTCATCTAGGAAAATGTGAACTATTTGCAGGGGAAATATATACTCTGGTTTTTCAGTCTGTCTCCTAGTGCTGCTTTGAAATTCCTGCAGTTTTTACAGGAAAACCGAGTTGCAACCTCTACCACCATATATATATGAGTATGGAGGTTAGTTTGCTACTGATGAGAAAGTTTGTGTTCCCGAAAAGCCAGGTGAAGGACTGCTTTCAAACACATTTATATTTCAGAACTGAGCATATGAAGAAAATTTCGTTCATCTAGCACAAATGGAAGAGTTTGCAAGGGAAACTTTTACTCTGGATTCTCAGTCTGTTTCATAGTGCCGCTTTGAATTTCCTGCATTTTTCATTGGAAAAGCGTGTTGGAGCTTGTACCTTCCCATATATATGTATGGAGTGTAATTTGCAACGTTAAAGGGTCTTTGTGTTCCCAACAAACTAGTTGAAGGACTGCTTTCAAACACACATAAATCTCAGAACTGATCACGTGGAGAGAAGTTCGTATACCTAGCACAAAGCGATCGCTTTGCAGAAGATACTTTTACTCTGCATTCTCAGTCTGTTTCCAAGTTTGATAAGAAATTCCTGATTTTATCACAGAGAAACCGATTTGGGGCTTGTTCTTTCCATTGATATATGAAAGGAGAGTAGTTTGCAAGTGAAATAAAACGTTGTTTTCCCAAAAAGCTAGGGAAAGTTTGCTTTTCACACACACCTATCTCTCAGAAACGAGCTTGTGGAGAGTCGTTCTTTCATCTGGCACAATGTGATTGCTTTTCAGGACAAAATATTGCTCTGGTTTCTCAGTCTGTTTCCACGTGCTGCTTTGAAGTTCTTGCACATTTCAATGGAAAAGCGAGTTGGAGCTAGTAAATACCCATATATATGTACGGAGTGCAGTTTGCAATCTTAAAGTATCTTTGTGTTGCAACAAGCTAGTTGAAGGATGCCCTTCACACACAGTTACATATCAGAACTGAGCATGTGGAGAGACGTTCGTTCATCTGGGACAAAGTGAAGAGTTTGCAGGAGAAACATTTACTCTGGTTTCTCAGTCTGTTTCCTAGAGCCGATTTTAAATTCCTGCAGCTTTTACAGTAAAATAGTTTTGGAACCTCTACCACTCTATATATATGTATGGAGTGTAGTTTGCTAATGATGAGAATGCTTGTGTTACTGAAAAACCAGGTGAAGCGCTGCTTTCAAACACTCTTATATCTCAGATCTGAGCATGTGGAAAGACGCTCTTTCATCTAGCAAAATGGAATGGTTGGCAAGGAAAACATTTACTCTCGTTTATCACTGTGTTACCTATTGCTCTTTGAAGTTCCTGCAGTTTTCAGTGGAAAACAGAGTTGGGTATTGTACCTCCCCATATAAATTTATGGAGTGTTTTTTGCAACTGAAAAGAAACTTCGTGTTCCCAACAAACTTGTTGAAGGACGGGTTTCACACACTGTTAATTATAGGAACTGAGCATGGGGAGAGTCGTTCGTACATCTAGGAAAATGTGAATGGTTTGCAGGGGTAATATTTACTCTGGTTTCCCAGTTTACAATTGCCACTTTGAAATTCATGCAGTTTTTACAGGAAAACCGAGTTGCAACCTCTACCTCCCTAGATATATATTTATGAAGGGTAGATTGCAACTGATGAGAAAATTTGTGTTCCCAAAAGCCAGGTGAAAACTGCTTTCAAACACACGTATACCACAGAACTGAGCATGTGGAGAGACGTTCGTTCATCTAGAACAAATGGAAGAGTTTGCAAGGGAAACTTTTACTCTGGTTTCTCAGTCTGTTTCCTAGTGCCGCTTTGAAGTTCCTGCAGTTTTCAGTGGAAAAGCGAGTTGGAGCTAGTAACTAGTCATATATATGTATGGATTGCAGTTTGCAAGCTTAAAATATCTTTGTGTTCCAACAACCTGGTTGAAGGAAGGCCTTCACACACAGTTACATATCTGAACTGAGCATGTGGAGAGACGTTCGTTCATCTGGGACAAAGTGAACTGTTTGCAGGAGACACATTTACTCTGGTTTCTCAGTCTGTTTCCGAGAGCCGCTTTAAAATTCCTGCAGTCTTTACAGGAAAACCGTGTTGGAACCTCTACCACCCTATATATATTTATGGAGTGTAGCTTGCTACTGATGAGAAAACTTGTGTTCCCGAAAAAACAGGTGAAGGGCTGCTATCAAACACAATTATATCTCAGATCTGAGCATGTGGAGAGTAGTTTTTTCAACTAGCATATAGCGATCGCTTTGCAGAAGATACTTTTATTCTGCATTCTCAGTCTGTTTCCTAGTATGATTTGAAATTCCCTAATTTAGCACTGAATATCCGAGTTGGGGCTTGTTCTTTCCCTTGATATATGTAAGGATTGTAGTTTGCAACTGAAAAAACAATGTTGTTTTCCCAACATGCTAGGGGAAGAATGGTTATCACACACACCTATCTCTCAGAAACGAGCTTGTGGAGAGTCTTTCTTTCATCTGGCACAATGTGATCGCATTGCAGGAGAAACTTTTACTTTGGTTTCTCAGTCTGTTTCCTAGTGCCGCTTGGAATTTCCTACATTTTTCAGTGGAAAAGTGAGTTGGAGCTAGTAAATACCCTTATATATGTATGGAGTGCAGTCTGCAAACTTAAAGTATCTTTGTGTTCCAACAAGCCAGTTGAAGGATGGACTTCACACACAGGAACATTTTCAGAAATGAGCATGTGGAGAGACGTTCGTTCATCTGGGACAAAGTGAATTGTTTGCAGGAGAAACATTTACTCTGGATTCTCAGGCTATTTCATAGAGCCGCTGTGAATTTCCTGCAGTTTTTACATGAAAACCATGTTGGAACCTCTAACACTCTATATATATGTATGGAGTGTAGTTTGCTACTGATAAGAAAGCTTGTGTTCCCGAAAAACCAGGTGAAGGACTGCTTTCAAACACACTTATCTCAGATCTGAGCATGTGGAGAGATGTTCTTTCATCTTGTAAAAATGGAACGGTTGGCAATAGAAACATTTACTCTCGTTTCTCAGTCTGTTTCCTAGTGCCACTTTGAAGTTCCTGCAGTTTTCACTGGAAAAACATGTTGGACATTGTACCTCCCCATATAAATGTACGGAGTGTTATTTGTAAATGAAAAGACACTTCGTGTTCCCAACAAACTAGGTGAATGACGGGTTTCACACACTGTTAAATATCAGAACTGAGCATGTGAAGAGACGTTCGTTCATCTAGGAAAATGTGAACGGTTTGCAGGGGAAATATATACTATGGTTTTTCAGTCTGTTTCCTAGTACCGCTTTGATATTCCTGCTGTTTTTAAAGGAAATCTGTGTTGCAACCTCTACCTCT
The DNA here is from genome assembly GCF_036321535.1 of Camelus dromedarius. Lineage (NCBI taxonomy): Eukaryota > Metazoa > Chordata > Mammalia > Artiodactyla > Camelidae > Camelus > Camelus dromedarius. The sequence goes on from NC_087473.1 coordinate 9,631,485, forward strand.
TATATATATAAGTATGGAGGTTACTATGCTACTGATGAGAAATTTTGTGTTCCCGAAAAGCCAGGTGAAAGACTGCTTTCAATCACACTTATATATCAGAAGTGAGCATATGAAGAGAAGTTCGTTCATCTAGCACAAATGGAAGAGTTTGCAAGGGAAACTTTTACTCTGGATTCTCAGTCTGTTTCCTACTGCCGCTTTGAAGTTCCTGCATTTTTCAGTGGAAAAGCGAGTTGGAGCTTGTACCTCCCCATATATATGTATGGAGTGTAATTTGCAACCTTAAAGAGTCTTTGTGTTCCCAACAAGCTAGTTGAAGTACTGCTTTCAAACACAACTATACCTCAGAACTGAGCATGTGGAGAGAATTTCGTATACCTAGCACAAAGCGATCGCTTTGCAGAAGATACTTTTACTCTGAATTCTCAGTCTGTTTCCAAGTTTGATATGAAATTCCTGAATTTATCATTGAGAAACCGAGTTGGGGCTTGTTCTTTCCCTTGATATATGAAAGGAGTGTTGTTTGCAACTGAAATAAAACGTTGTTTTCCCAACGAGCTAGGGAAAGAATGGTTTTCACACAAACTTATCTCTCATAAACAAGCTTCTGGAGAGTCATTCTTTCATCTGGCACAATTGGATTGCTTTCCAGGACAAAACTTTACTCTGGTTTCTCAGTCTGTTTCCTCGTGCTGCTTTGAAGTTCTTGCACATTTCAGTGGAAAAGCGAGTTGGAGCTAGTAAATACCCATATATATGTATGGAGTGCAGGTTGCAATCTTAAAGTATCTTTGTGTTGCAACAAGCTAGTTGAAGGACGGCCTTCACACACAGTTACGTATCAGAACTGAGCATGTGGAGAGACGTTCGTTCATCTGGGACAAATTGAACTGTTTGAAGGAGAAACATTTACACTGGTTTCTCAGGCTGTTTCCTAGAGCCGATTTTAAATTCCTGCAGCTTTTATAGGAAAACCGTTTTGGAACCTCTAACACTGTATATAAACTTATGGAGTGTAGTTTACAACTGATGAGAAAACTGGTGTTCCCGAAAAACCAGGTAAAGGGCTGCTTTCAAACACAGTTATATCTCACGTCTGAGCATGTGGATAGACGTTCTTTCATCTAGCAAAATGAAATGGTTGGCAAGAAATACATTTACTCTCGTTTCTCACTGTGTTTCCTAGTGCCACTTTGAATTTCCTGCAGTTTTCAGTGAAAAATCGAGTTGGAGATTGTACCCCCTCATATATATTTATGGAGTGAAATTTGCAACCTGAAAGAATCTTGGTGTGCCCAGCAAGCTAGTTAAAGACGGCTTTCAAACACACCTGTATCTCAGAACTGAGCATGTGGAGTGTAGTTCTTTCATCTAGCACAAAGCGATCGCTTTGCAGAGGACACTTTTACCCTTCCTTCTCAGTCTGTTTCCTAGTATAATTTGAAATTCCCGAATTTATCACTGAATAACAGAGTTGGGGCTTGTTCTTTCCCTTGATATTTGTAAGGAGTGTAGATTGCAATTGAAAATATTATGTTGTTTTCCCAAGAAGCTAGGGGAAGAATGGTTTTCACACACAAATATCTCTCAGAAACGAGCTTGTGGAGAGTCGTTCTTTCATCTGGCACAATGTGATTGCATTGCAGGAGAAACTTTTACTTTGGTTTCTCAGTCTGTTTCCTAGTGCCGCTTTGAATTTCATTAAGTTTTCTGTGGAAAACCGAGTTGGAGCTAGTAACTACTCATATATATGTATGGAGTGCAGTTTGCAAACTTAAAGTATCTTTGAGTTCCAACAAGCTAGTTAAAGGACAGCCTTCACACACTGTTACATATCAGATATGAGCATGTGGAAAGAATTTCGTTCATCAGGGACAAAGTGAACTGATTGCAGGAGAAACATTTACTCTGGTTTCTCAGTCTGTTTCCTAGTGCCAATTTGAAATTCCAGCAGTTTTTACAGGAAAACCGAGTTGAAACCTCTACCACCCTATAAATATATGTATGGAGTGTAGTTTGCTACTGATGAGAAAGCTTGTTTTACCGAAAAACCAGGTGAATGGCTGCTTTCAAACACAATTATATCTCAGATATGAGCATGTGGAGAGACGTTCTTTCATCTAACAAAATGGAACGGTTGGCAATAGGAACCTTTACTCTCGTTTCTCAAAGTGTTTCCTAGTGCCAATTTGATGTTCCTGCAGTTTTCAGTGGAAAATCGTGTTGGAGATTGTACATCCCCATATAAATATACGGAGTGTTTTTTCAACTGAAAAGAAACTTCGTTTTCCCAACAAAATAGGTGAAGGACGGGTTTCACTCACTGTTATATATCAGAGCTGAGCATGTAGAGAGACGTTCGTTCGTCTAGGAAAATGTCAATGGTTTGCAGGGTTTATATTAACTCTGGTTTCTCAGTATGTTTCCTAATTCCGCTTTGATATTCGTGCAGTTTTTACAGGAAAACCGAGTTGCAACCTCTACCTCCCTCGATATATATGTATGGATGTTAGTTTCTACTGATGAGAAAATTTGTTTTTCCGTAAAGCCAGGTGAATTACTGCTATCAAACACACTTATATCTCAGAACTGAGCATATGATGAGAAGTTCGTTCATCTAGAACAAATGGAAGAGTTTGCAAGGGAAACTTTTACTCTGATTTCTCAGTCTGTTTCTTTGTGCCGCTTTGAGGTTCCTGCAGTTTTCAGTGGAAAAGCAAGTTGGAGCTTGTTCCTTCCCATATATATGTATGGAGTGTAATTTGCAACCATAAAGTATCTTTGTGTTCCCAACAAGCTAGTTGAAGTACGGCTTTCAAACACACCTGTATCTCAGAACTGAGCATGTGGGAGTAGTTCGTTCATCCTACACAAAGCGATCAGTTTACAGAAGATATTTTTACTCTGCATTCTCAGTCTGTTTCCTAGTTTGATTTCAAACTCCTGAATTTACCACTGAACAACCGAGTTGGGGCTTGTTATTTCTCTTGATATATGTAAGGAGTGTAGTTTGCAACTGAAAAAAAAAACGATGTTTTCCCAACAAGCTAGGGGAAGAATGATTTTCACAGACACCTATCTCTCAGAAACGAGGTTTTGGAGGGTATTTCTTTCATCTGGCACATGTGATCGCTTTGCAGGTGAAATTTTACTCTGATTTCTCAGTCTGTTTTCTAGTGCTGCCTTTAAATTCCGGCAGTTTTCAGAGGAAAATTGAGTTGTTGTTAGAAACTACCCTTTTACATATATGGAGTGCAGTTTGCAAACTTAAAATATATTTCTGTTCCATTAATCTTGTTGAAGGACGGCCTTCACACACTGTTACATATCCAAAATGAGCATGTGGGAGACCTTCGTTCATCTTGGAAAAGTGAACTGTTTGCAGGAGAAACATTTACTCTGTTTTCTCAGTCTGTTTCCTAGAGCTGCTTTGAAATTTCTTCAGTTTTTACAGAAAACCGTGCTGGAACCTCTACCACCCTATCTATATGTATGGAATGTTGTTTGCTACTAATGAGAAAGATTGTGTTCCCGAAAATACAGGTGAAGGAATGCTTTCAAACACATATAAAACTCAGAAATGAGCATGAGGATAGACGTTAGTTCATCTAGCACAAATGAATCGTTTGTCAACAGAAATATTTACTCTACTTTCTCAGTCTGATTCCTAGTCCCACTTTGAAGTTCCTGCAGTTTTCACTGGCAAAACGATTTGGAAATTATACCTCCCCACATAAATGTACGGAGTGTTTTTTGTAAATGAAAAAAAACTTCGTTTTCCCAACAAACTAGGTGAAGGACGGGTTTCACACACTGTTAAATATCAGAGCTGAGCATGTGAAGAGACGTTCGTTCATCTAGGAAAATGTGAACTATTTGCAGGGGAAATATATACTCTGGTTTTTCAGTCTGTCTCCTAGTGCTGCTTTGAAATTCCTGCAGTTTTTACAGGAAAACCGAGTTGCAACCTCTACCAAAATATATATATGAGTATGGAGGTTAGTTTGCTACTGATGAGAAAGTTTGTGTTCCCGAAAAGCCAGGTGAAGGACTACTTTCAAACACATTTATATTTCAGAAGTGAGCATATGAAGAAAATTTCGTTCATCTAGCACAAATGGAAGAGTTTGCAAGGGAAACTTTTACTCTGGATTCTCAGTCTGTTTCATAGTGCCGCTTTGAATTTCCTGCATTTTTCAGTGGAAAAGCGTGTTGGAGCTTGTACCTTCCCATATATATGTATGGAGTGTAATTTGCAACGTTAAAGGGTCTTTGTGTTCCCAACAAACTAGTTGAAGGACTGCTTTCAAACACACATAAATCTCAGAACTGATCACGTGGAGAGAAGTTCGTATACCTAGCACAAAGCGATCGCTTTGCAGAAGATACTTTTACTCTGCATTCTCAGTCTGTTTCCAAGTTTGATAAGAAATTCCTGATTTTATCACAGAGAAACCGATTTGGGGCTTGTTCTTTCCATTGATATATGAAAGGAGAGTAGTTTGCAAGTGAAATAAAACGTTGTTTTCCTAAAAAGCTAGGGAAAGTTTGGTTTTCACACACACCTATCTCTCAGAAACGAGCTTGTGGAGAGTCGTTCTTTCATCTGGCACAATGTGATTGCTTTTCAGGACAAAATATTGCTCTGGTTTCTCAGTCTGTTTCCTAGAGCCGATTTTAAATTCCTGCAGCTTTTACAGTAAAATAGTTTTGGAACCTCTACCACTCTATATATATGTATGGAGTGTAGTTTGCTAATGATGAGAATGCTTGTGTTACTGAAAAACCAGGTGAAGAGCTGCTTTCAAACACTCTTATATCTCAGATCTGAGCATGTGGGAAGACGTTCTTTCATCTAGCAAAATGGAATGGTTGGCAAGGAAAACATTTACTCTCGTTTATCACTGTGTTACCTATTGCTCTTTGAAGTTCCTGCAGTTTTCAGTGGAAAACAGAGTTGGGTATTGTACCTCCCCATATAAATTTATGGAGTGTTTTTTGCAACTGAAAAGAAACTTCGTGTTCCCAACAAACTTGTTGAAGGACGGGTTTCACACACTGTTAATTATAGGAACTGAGCATGGGGAGAGTCGTTCGTACATCTAGGAAAATGTGAATGGTTTGCAGGGGTAATATCTACTCTGGTTTCCCAGTTTACAATTGCCACTTTGAAATTCATGCAGTTTTTACAGGAAAACCGAGTTGCAACCTCTACCTCCCTAGATATATATTTATGAAGGGTAGATTGCAACTGATGAGAAAATTTGTGTTCCCAAAAGCCAGGTGAAAACTGCTTTCAAACACACGTATACCACAGAACTGAGCATGTGGAGAGACGTTCGTTCATCTAGAACAAATGGAAGAGTTTGCAAGGGAAACTTTTACTCTGGTTTCTCAGTCTGTTTCCTAGTGCCGCTTTGAAGTTCCTGCAGTTTTCAGTGGAAAAGCGAGTTGGAGCTAGTAACTAGTCATATATATGTATGGATTGCAGTTTGCAAGCTTAAAATATCTTTGTGTTCCAACAACCTGGTTGAAGGAAGGCCTTCACACACAGTTACATATCTGAACTGAGCATGTGGAGAGACGTTCGTTCATCTGGGACAAAGTGAACTGTTTGCAGGAGACACATTTACTCTGGTTTCTCAGTCTGTTTCCGAGAGCCGCTTTAAAATTCCTGCAGTCTTTACAGGAAAACCGTGTTGGAACCTCTACCACCCTATATATATTTATGGAGTGTAGCTTGCTACTGATGAGAAAACTTGTGTTCCCGAAAAAACAGGTGAAGGGCTGCTATCAAACACAATTATATCTCAGATCTGAGCATGTGGAGAGTAGTTTTTTCAACTAGCATATAGCGATCGCTTTGCAGAAGATACTTTTATTCTGCATTCTCAGTCTGTTTCCTAGTATGATTTGAAATTCCCTAATTTAGCACTGAATATCCGAGTTGGGGCTTGTTCTTTCCCTTGATATATGTAAGGATTGTAGTTTGCAACTGAAAAAACAATGTTGTTTTCCCAACATGCTAGGGGAAGAATGGTTATCACACACACCTATCTCTCAGAAACGAGCTTGTGGAGAGTCTTTCTTTCATCTGGCACAATGTGATCGCATTGCAGGAGAAACTTTTACTTTGGTTTCTCAGTCTGTTTCCTAGTGCCGCTTGGAATTTCCTACATTTTTCAGTGGAAAAGTGAGTTGGAGCTAGTAAATACCCTTATATATGTATGGAGTGCAGTCTGCAAACTTAAAGTATCTTTGTGTTCCAACAAGCCAGTTGAAGGATGGACTTCACACACAGGAACATTTTCAGAAATGAGCATGTGGAGAGACGTTCGTTCATCTGGGACAAAGTGAATTGTTTGCAGGAGAAACATTTACTCTGGATTCTCAGGCTATTTCATAGAGCCGCTGTGAATTTCCTGCAGTTTTTACATGAAAACCATGTTGGAACCTCTAACACTCTATATATATGTATGGAGTGTAGTTTGCTACTGATAAGAAAGCTTGTGTTCCCGAAAAACCAGGTGAAGGACTGCTTTCAAACACACTTATCTCAGATCTGAGCATGTGGAGAGATGTTCTTTCATCTTGTAAAAATGGAACGGTTGGCAATAGAAACATTTACTCTCGTTTCTCAGTCTGTTTCCTAGTGCCACTTTGAAGTTCCTGCAGTTTTCACTGGAAAAACATGTTGGACATTGTACCTCCCCATATAAATGTACGGAGTGTTTTTTGTAAATGAAAAGACACTTCGTGTTCCCAACAAACTAGGTGAATGACGGGTTTCACACACTGTTAAATATCAGAACTGAGCATGTGAAGAGACGTTCGTTCATCTAGGAAAATGTGAACGGTTTGCAGGGGAAATATATACTATGGTTTTTCAGTCTGTTTCCTAGTACCGCTTTGATATTCCTGCTGTTTTTAAAGGAAATCTGTGTTGCAACCTCTACCTCTTATATATATAAGTATGGAGGTTACTATGCTACTGATGAGAAATTTTGTGTTCCCGAAAAGCCAGGTGAAAGACTGCTTTCAATCACACTTATATATCAGAAGTGAGCATATGAAGAGAAGTTCGTTCATCTAGCACAAATGGAAGAGTTTGCAAGGGAAACTTTTACTCTGGATTCTCAGTCTGTTTCCTACTGCCGCTTTGAAGTTCCTGCATTTTTCAGTGGAAAAGCGAGTTGGAGCTTGTACCTCCCCATATATATGTATGGAGTGTAATTTGCAACCTTAAAGAGTCTTTGTGTTCCCAACAAGCTAGTTGAAGTACTGCTTTCAAACACAACTATATCTCAGAACTGAGCATGTGGAGAGAATTTCGTATACCTAGCACAAAGCGATCGCTTTGCAGAAGATACTTTTACTCTGAATTCTCAGTCTGTTTCCAAGTTTGATATGAAATTCCTGAATTTATCATTGAGAAACCGAGTTGGGGCTTGTTCTTTCCCTTGATATATGAAAGGAGTGTTGTTTGCAACTGAAATAAAACGTTGTTTTCCCAACGAGCTAGGGAAAGAATGGTTTTCACACAAACTTATCTCTCATAAACAAGCTTCTGGAGAGTCATTCTTTCATCTGGCACAATTGGATTGCTTTCCAGGACAAAACTTTACTCTGGTTTCTCAGTCTGTTTCCTCGTGCTGCTTTGAAGTTCTTGCACATTTCAGTGGAAAAGCGAGTTGGAGCTAGTAAATACCCATATATATGTATGGAGTGCAGGTTGCAATCTTAAAGTATCTTTGTGTTGCAACAAGCTAGTTGAAGGACGGCCTTCACACACAGTTACGTATCAGAACTGAGCATGTGGAGAGACGTTCGTTCATCTGGGACAAATTGAACTGTTTGAAGGAGAAACATTTACACTGGTTTCTCAGGCTGTTTCCTAGAGCCGATTTTAAATTCCTGCAGCTTTTACAGGAAAACCGTTTTGGAACCTCTAACACTGTATATATACGTATGGAGTGTAGTTTACTACTGATGAGAAAACTTGTGTTCCCGAAAAACCAGGTAAAGGGCTGCTTTCAAACACAGTTATATCTCACATCTGAGCATGTGGATAGACGTTCTTTCATCTAGCAAAATGAAATGGTTGGCAAGAAATACATTTACTCTCGTTTCTCACTGTGTTTCCTAGTGCCACTTTGAATTTCCTGCAGTTTTCAGTGAAAAATCGAGTTGGAGATTGTACCCCCTCATATATATTTATGGAGTGAAATTTGCAACCTGAAAGAATCTTGGTGTGCCCAGCAAGCTAGTTAAAGACGGCTTTCAAACACACCTGTATCTCAGAACTGAGCATGTGGAGTGTAGTTCTTTCATCTAGCACAAAGCGATCGCTTTGCAGAGGACACTTTTACCCTTCCTTCTCAGTCTGTTTCCTAGTATAATTTGAAATTCCCGAATTTATCACTGAATAACAGAGTTGGGGCTTGTTCTTTCCCTTGATATTTGTAAGGAGTGTAGATTGCAATTGAAAATATTATGTTGTTTTCCCAAGAAGCTAGGGGAAGAATGGTTTTCACACACAAATATCTCTCAGAAACGAGCTTGTGGAGAGTCGTTCTTTCATCTGGCACAATGTGATTGCATTGCAGGAGAAACTTTTACTTTGGTTTCTCAGTCTGTTTCCTAGTGCCGCTTTGAATTTCATTAAGTTTTCTGTGGAAAACCGAGTTGGAGCTAGTAACTACTCATATATATGTATGGAGTGCAGTTTGCAAACTTAAAGTATCTTTGAGTTCCAACAAGCTAGTTAAAGGACAGCCTTCACACACTGTTACATATCAGATATGAGCATGTGGAAAGAATTTCGTTCATCAGGGACAAAGTGAACTGATTGCAGGAGAAACATTTACTCTGGTTTCTCAGTCTGTTTCCTAGTGCCGATTTGAAATTCCAGCAGTTTTTACAGGAAAACCGAGTTGAAACCTCTACCACCCTATAAATATATGTATGGAGTGTAGTTTGCTACTGATGAGAAAGCTTGTTTTACCGAAAAACCAGGTGAATGGCTGCTTTCAAACACAATTATATCTCAGATATGAGCATGTGGAGAGACGTTCTTTCATCTAACAAAATGGAACGGTTGGCAATAGGAACCTTTACTCTCGTTTCTCAAAGTGTTTCCTAGTGCCAATTTGATGTTCCTGCAGTTTTCAGTGGAAAATCGTGTTGGAGATTGTACATCCCCATATAAATATATGGAGTGTTTTTTCAACTGAAAAGAAACTTCGTTTTCCCAACAAAATAGGTGAAGGACGGGTTTCACTCACTGTTATATATCAGAGCTGAGCATGTAGAGAGACGTTCGTTCGTCTAGGAAAATGTCAATGGTTTGCAGGGTTTATATTAACTCTGGTTTCTCAGTATGTTTCCTAATTCCGCTTTGATATTCGTGCAGTTTTTACAGGAAAACCGAGTTGCAACCTCTACCTCCCTCGATATATATGTATGGATGTTAGTTTCTACTGATGAGAGAATTTGTTTTTCCGTAAAGCCAGGTGAATTACTGCTATCAAACACACTTATATCTCAGAACTGAGCATATGATGAGAAGTTCGTTCATCTAGAACAAATGGAAGAGTTTGCAAGGGAAACTTTTACTCTGATTTCTCAGTCTGTTTCTTTGTGCCGCTTTGAGGTTCCTGCAGTTTTCAGTGGAAAAGCAAGTTGGAGCTTGTTCCTTCCCATATATATGTATGGAGTGTAATTTGCAACCATAAAGTATCTTTGTGTTCCCAACAAGCTAGTTGAAGTACGGCTTTCAAACACACCTGTATCTCAGAACTGAGCATGTGGGAGTAGTTCGTTCATCCTACACAAAGCGATCAGTTTACAGAAGATATTTTTACTCTGCATTCTCAGTCTGTTTCCTAGTTTGATTTCAAACTCCTGAATTTACCACTGAACAACCGAGTTGGGGCTTGTTATTTCTCTTGATATATGTAAGGAGTGTAGTTTGCAACTGAAAAAAAAAACGATGTTTTCCCAACAAGCTAGGGGAAGAATGATTTTCACAGACACCTATCTCTCAGAAACGAGGTTTTGGAGGGTATTTCTTTCATCTGGCACATGTGATCGCTTTGCAGGTGAAATTTTACTCTGATTTCTCAGTCTGTTTTCTAGTGCTGCCTTTAAATTCCGGCAGTTTTCACAGGAAAATTGAGTTGTTGTTAGAAACTACCCTTTTACATATATGGAGTGCAGTTTGCAAACTTAAAATATATTTCTGTTCCATTAAGCTTGTTGAAGGACGGCCTTCACACACTGTTACATATCCAAAATGAGCATGTGGGAGACCTTCGTTCATCTTGGAAAAGTGAACTGTTTGCAGGAGAAACATTTACTCTGTTTTCTCAGTCTGTTTCCTAGAGCTGCTTTGAAATTTCTTCAGTTTTTACAGAAAACCGTGCTGGAACTTCTACCACCCTATCTATATGTATGGAATGATGTTTGCTAATAATGAGAAAGATTGTGTTCCCGAAAATACAGGTGAAGGAATGCTTTCAAACACATATAAAACTCAGAAATGAGCATGAGGATAGACGTTAGTTCATCTAGCACAAATGAATCGTTTGTCAAGAGAAATATTTACTCTACTTTCTCAGTCTGATTCCTAGTCCCACTTTGAAGTTCCTGCAGTTTTCACTGGCAAAACGATTTGGAAATTATACCTCCCCACATAAATGTACGAAGTGTTTTTTGTAAATGAAAAAAAACTTCGTTTTCCCAACAAACTAGGTGAAGGACGGGTTTCACACACTGTTAAATATCAGAGCTGAGCATGTGAAGAGACGTTCGTTCATCTAGGAAAATGTGAACTATTTGCAGGGGAAATATATACTCTGGTTTTTCAGTCTGTCTCCTAGTGCTGCTTTGAAATTCCTGCAGTTTTTACAGGAAAACCGAGTTGCAACCTCTACCACCATATATATATGAGTATGGAGGTTAGTTTGCTACTGATGAGAAAGTTTGTGTTCCTGAAAAGCCAAGTAAAGGACTGCTTTCAAAAACATTTATATTTCAGAAGTGAGCATATGAAGAAAATTTCGTTCATCTAGCACAAATAGAAGAGTTTGCAAGGGAAACTTTTACTCAGGATTCTCAGTCTGTTTCATAGTGCCGCTTTGAATTTCCTGCATTTTTCAGTGGAAAAGCGTGTTGGAGCTTGTACCTTCCCATATATATGTATGGAGTGTAATTTGCAACGTTAAAGGTTCTTTGTGTTCACAACAAACTAGTTGAAGAACTGCTTTCAAACACACATAAATCTCAGAACTGATCACGTGGAGAGAAGTTCGTATACCTAGCACAAAGCGATCGCTTTGCAGAAGATACTTTTACTCTGCATTCTCAGTCTGTTTCCAAGTTTGATATGAAATTCCTGATTTTATCACAGAGAAACCGATTTGGGGCTTGTTCTTTCCATTGATATATGAAAGGAGAGTAGTTTGCAAGTGAAATAAAACGTTGTTTTCCCAAAAAGCTAGGGAAAGTTTGGTTTTCACACACACCTATCTCTCAGAAACGAGCTTGTGGAGAGTCGTTCTTTCATCTGGCACAATGTGATTGCTTTTCAGGACAAAATATTGCTCTGGTTTCTCAGTCTGTTTCCACGTGCTGCTTTGAAGTTCTTGCACATTTCAATGGAAAAGCGAGTTGGAGCTAGTAAATACCCATATATACATATGGAGTGCAGTTTGCAAACTTAAAGTATCTTTGTGTTGCAACAAGCTAGTTGAAGGATGCCCTTCACACACAGTTACATATCAGAACTGAGTATGTGGAGAGACGTTCGTTCATCTGGGACAAAGTGAAGAGTTTGCAGGAGAAACATTTACTCTGGTTTCTCAGTCTGTTTCCTAGAGCCGATTTTAAATTCCTGCAGCTTTTACAGTAAAATAGTTTTGGAACCTCTACCACTCTATATATATGTATGGAGTGTAGTTTGCTAATGATGAGAATGCTTGTGTTACTGAAAAACCAGGTGAAGAGCTGCTTTCAAACACACTTATATCTCAGATCTGAGCATGTGGAAAGACGTTCTTTCATCTAGCAAAATGGAATGGTTGGCAAGGAAAACATTTACTCTCGTTTATCACTGTGTTACCTATTGCTCTTTGAAGTTCCTGCAGTTTTCAGTGGAAAACAGAGTTGGGTATTGTACCTCCCCATATAAATTTATGGAGTGTTTTTTGCAACTGAAAAGAAACTTCGTGTTCCCAACAAACTTGTTGAAGGACGGGTTTCACACACTGTTAATTATAGGAACTGAGCATGGGGAGAGTCGTTCGTACATCTAGGAAAATGTGAATGGTTTGCAGGGGTAATATCTACTCTGGTTTCCCAGTTTACAATTGCCACTTTGAAATTCATGCAGTTTTTACAGGAAAACCGAGTTGCAACCTCTACCTCCCTAGATATATATTTATGAAGGGTAGATTGCAACTGATGAGAAAATTTGTGTTCCCAAAAGCCAGGTGAAAACTGCTTTCAAACACACGTATACCACAGAACTGAGCATGTGGAGAGACGTTCGTTCATCTAGAACAAATGGAAGAGTTTGCAAGGGAAACTTTTACTCTGGTTTCTCAGTCTGTTTCCTAGTGCCGCTTTGAAGTTCCTGCAGTTTTCAGTGGAAAAGCGAGTTGGAGCTAGTAACTAGTCATATATATGTATGGATTGCAGTTTGCAAGCTTAAAATATCTTTGTGTTCCAACAACCTGGTTGAAGGAAGGCCTTCACACACAGTTACATATCTGAACTGAGCATGTGGAGAGACGTTCGTTCATCTGGGACAAAGTGAACTGTTTGCAGGAGACACATTTACTCTGGTTTCTCAGTCTGTTTCCGAGAGCCGCTTTAAAATTCCTGCAGTCTTTACAGGAAAACCGTGTTGGAACCTCTACCACCCTATATATATTTATGGAGTGTAGCTTGCTACTGATGAGAAAACTTGTGTTCCCGAAAAAACAGGTGAAGGGCTGCTATCAAACACAATTATATCTCAGATCTGAGCATGTGGAGAGTAGTTTTTTCAACTAGCATATAGCGATCGCTTTGCAGAAGATACTTTTATTCTGCATTCTCAGTCTGTTTCCTAGTATGATTTGAAATTCCCTAATTTAGCACTGAATATCCGAGTTGGGGCTTGTTCTTTCCCTTGATATATGTAAGGATTGTAGTTTGCAACTGAAAAAACAATGTTGTTTTCCCAACATGCTAGGGGAAGAATGGTTATCACACACACCTATCTCTCAGAAACGAGCTTGTGGAGAGTCTTTCTTTCATCTGGCACAATGTGATCGCATTGCAGGAGAAACTTTTACTTTGGTTTCTCAGTCTGTTTCCTAGTGCCGCTTGGAATTTCCTACATTTTTCAGTGGAAAAGTGAGTTGGAGCTAGTAAATACCCTTATATATGTATGGAGTGCAGTCTGCAAACTTAAAGTATCTTTGTGTTCCAACAAGCCAGTTGAAGGATGGACTTCACACACAGGAACATTTTCAGAAATGAGCATGTGGAGAGACGTTCGTTCATCTGGGACAAAGTGAATTGTTTGCAGGAGAAACATTTACTCTGGATTCTCAGGCTATTTCATAGAGCCGCTGTGAATTTCCTGCAGTTTTTACATGAAAACCATGTTGGAACCTCTAACACTCTATATATATGTATGGAGTGTAGTTTGCTACTGATAAGAAAGCTTGTGTTCCCGAAAAACCAGGTGAAGGACTGCTTTCAAACACACTTATCTCAGATCTGAGCATGTGGAGAGATGTTCTTTCATCTTGTAAAAATGGAACGGTTGGCAATAGAAACATTTACTCTCGTTTCTCAGTCTGTTTCCTAGTGCCACTTTGAAGTTCCTGCAGTTTTCACTGGAAAAACATGTTGGACATTGTACCTCCCCATATAAATGTACGGAGTGTTATTTGTAAATGAAAAGACACTTCGTGTTCCCAACAAACTAGGTGAATGACGGGTTTCACACACTGTTAAATATCAGAACTGAGCATGTGAAGAGACGTTCGTTCATCTAGGAAAATGTGAACGGTTTGCAGGGGAAATATATACTATGGTTTTTCAGTCTGTTTCCTAGTACCGCTTTGATATTCCTGCTGTTTTTAAAGGAAATCTGTGTTGCAACCTCTACCTCTTATATATATAAGTATGGAGGTTACTATGCTACTGATGAGAAATTTTGTGTTCCCGAAAAGCCAGGTGAAAGACTGCTTTCAATCACACTTATATATCAGAAGTGAGCATATGAAGAGAAGTTCGTTCATCTAGCACAAATGGAAGAGTTTGCAAGGGAAACTTTTACTCTGGATTCTCAGTCTGTTTCCTACTGCCGCTTTGAAGTTCCTGCATTTTTCAGTGGAAAAGCGAGTTGGAGCTTGTACCTCCCCATATATATGTATGGAGTGTAATTTGCAACCTTAAAGAGTCTTTGTGTTCCCAACAAGCTAGTTGAAGTACTGCTTTCAAACACAACTATATCTCAGAACTGAGCATGTGGAGAGAATTTCGTATACCTAGCACAAAGCGATCGCTTTGCAGAAGATACTTTTACTCTGAATTCTCAGTCTGTTTCCAAGTTTGATATGAAATTCCTGAATTTATCATTGAGAAACCGAGTTGGGGCTTGTTCTTTCCCTTGATATATGAAAGGAGTGTTGTTTGCAACTGAAATAAAACGTTGTTTTCCCAACGAGCTAGGGAAAGAATGGTTTTCACACAAACTTATCTCTCATAAACAAGCTTCTGGAGAGTCATTCTTTCATCTGGCACAATTGGATTGCTTTCCAGGACAAAACTTTACTCTGGTTTCTCAGTCTGTTTCCTCGTGCTGCTTTGAAGTTCTTGCACATTTCAGTGGAAAAGCGAGTTGGAGCTAGTAAATACCCATATATATGTATGGAGTGCAGGTTGCAATCTTAAAGTATCTTTGTGTTGCAACAAGCTAGTTGAAGGACGGCCTTCACACACAGTTACGTATCAGAACTGAGCATGTGGAGAGACGTTCGTTCATCTGGGACAAATTGAACTGTTTGAAGGAGAAACATTTACACTGGTTTCTCAGGCTGTTTCCTAGAGCCGATTTTAAATTCCTGCAGCTTTTACAGGAAAACCGTTTTGGAACCTCTAACACTGTATATATACGTATGGAGTGTAGTTTACTACTGATGAGAAAACTTGTGTTCCCGAAAAACCAGGTAAAGGGCTGCTTTCAAACACAGTTATATCTCACATCTGAGCATGTGGATAGACGTTCTTTCATCTAGCAAAATGAAATGGTTGGCAAGAAATACATTTACTCTCGTTTCTCACTGTGTTTCCTAGTGCCACTTTGAATTTCCTGCAGTTTTCAGTGAAAAATCGAGTTGGAGATTGTACCCCCTCATATATATTTATGGAGTGAAATTTGCAACCTGAAAGAATCTTGGTGTGCCCAGCAAGCTAGTTAAAGACGGCTTTCAAACACACCTGTATCTCAGAACTGAGCATGTGGAGTGTAGTTCTTTCATCTAGCACAAAGCGATCGCTTTGCAGAGGACACTTT
This sequence comes from Camelus dromedarius, assembly GCF_036321535.1. NCBI lineage: Eukaryota > Metazoa > Chordata > Mammalia > Artiodactyla > Camelidae > Camelus > Camelus dromedarius. The sequence goes on from NC_087473.1 coordinate 9,647,059, forward strand.
TACCCTTCCTTCTCAGTCTGTTTCCTAGTATAATTTGAAATTCCCGAATTTATCACTGAATAACAGAGTTGGGGCTTGTTCTTTCCCTTGATATTTGTAAGGAGTGTAGATTGCAATTGAAAATATTATGTTGTTTTCCCAAGAAGCTAGGGGAAGAATGGTTTTCACACACAAATATCTCTCAGAAACGAGCTTGTGGAGAGTCGTTCTTTCATCTGGCACAATGTGATTGCATTGCAGGAGAAACTTTTACTTTGGTTTCTCAGTCTGTTTCCTAGTGCCGCTTTGAATTTCATTAAGTTTTCTGTGGAAAACCGAGTTGGAGCTAGTAACTACTCATATATATGTATGGAGTGCAGTTTGCAAACTTAAAGTATCTTTGAGTTCCAACAAGCTAGTTAAAGGACAGCCTTCACACACTGTTACATATCAGATATGAGCATGTGGAAAGAATTTCGTTCATCAGGGACAAAGTGAACTGATTGCAGGAGAAACATTTACTCTGGTTTCTCAGTCTGTTTCCTAGTGCCGATTTGAAATTCCAGCAGTTTTTACAGGAAAACCGAGTTGAAACCTCTACCACCCTATAAATATATGTATGGAGTGTAGTTTGCTACTGATGAGAAAGCTTGTTTTACCGAAAAACCAGGTGAATGGCTGCTTTCAAACACAATTATATCTCAGATATGAGCATGTGGAGAGACGTTCTTTCATCTAACAAAATGGAACGGTTGGCAATAGGAACCTTTACTCTCGTTTCTCAAAGTGTTTCCTAGTGCCAATTTGATGTTCCTGCAGTTTTCAGTGGAAAATCGTGTTGGAGATTGTACATCCCCATATAAATATATGGAGTGTTTTTTCAACTGAAAAGAAACTTCGTTTTCCCAACAAAATAGGTGAAGGACGGGTTTCACTCACTGTTATATATCAGAGCTGAGCATGTAGAGAGACGTTCGTTCGTCTAGGAAAATGTCAATGGTTTGCAGGGTTTATATTAACTCTGGTTTCTCAGTATGTTTCCTAATTCCGCTTTGATATTCGTGCAGTTTTTACAGGAAAACCGAGTTGCAACCTCTACCTCCCTCGATATATATGTATGGATGTTAGTTTCTACTGATGAGAAAATTTGTTTTTCCGTAAAGCCAGGTGAATTACTGCTATCAAACACACTTATATCTCAGAACTGAGCATATGATGAGAAGTTCGTTCATCTAGAACAAATGGAAGAGTTTGCAAGGGAAACTTTTACTCTGATTTCTCAGTCTGTTTCTTTGTGCCGCTTTGAGGTTCCTGCAGTTTTCAGTGGAAAAGCAAGTTGGAGCTTGTTCCTTCCCATATATATGTATGGAGTGTAATTTGCAACCATAAAGTATCTTTGTGTTCCCAACAAGCTAGTTGAAGTACGGCTTTCAAACACACCTGTATCTCAGAACTGAGCATGTGGGAGTAGTTCGTTCATCCTACACAAAGCGATCAGTTTACAGAAGATATTTTTACTCTGCATTCTCAGTCTGTTTCCTAGTTTGATTTCAAACTCCTGAATTTACCACTGAACAACCGAGTTGGGGCTTGTTATTTCTCTTGATATATGTAAGGAGTGTAGTTTGCAACTGAAAAAAAAAACGATGTTTTCCCAACAAGCTAGGGGAAGAATGATTTTCACAGACACCTATCTCTCAGAAACGAGGTTTTGGAGGGTATTTCTTTCATCTGGCACATGTGATCGCTTTGCAGGTGAAATTTTACTCTGATTTCTCAGTCTGTTTTCTAGTGCTGCCTTTAAATTCCGGCAGTTTTCACAGGAAAATTGAGTTGTTGTTAGAAACTACCCTTTTACATATATGGAGTGCAGTTTGCAAACTTAAAATATATTTCTGTTCCATTAAGCTTGTTGAAGGATGGCCTTCACACACTGTTACATATCCAAAATGAGCATGTGGGAGACCTTCGTTCATCTTGGAAAAGTGAACTGTTTGCAGGAGAAACATTTACTCTGTTTTCTCAGTCTGTTTCCTAGAGCTGCTTTGAAATTTCTTCAGTTTTTACAGAAAACCGTGCTGGAACCTCTACCACCCTATCTATATGTATGGAATGATGTTTGCTACTAATGAGAAAGATTGTGTTCCCGAAAATACAGGTGAAGGAATGCTTTCAAACACATATAAAACTCAGAAATGAGCATGAGGATAGACGTTAGTTCATCTAGCACAAATGAATCGTTTGTCAAGAGAAATATTTACTCTACTTTCTCAGTCTGATTCCTAGTCCCACTTTGAAGTTCCTGCAGTTTTCACTGGCAAAACGATTTGGAAATTATACCTCCCCACATAAATGTACGAAGTGTTTTTTGTAAATGAAAAAAAAACTTCGTTTTCCCAACAAACTAGGTGAAGGACGGGTTTCACACACTGTTAAATATCAGAGCTGAGCATGTGAAGAGACGTTCGTTCATCTAGGAAAATGTGAACTATTTGCAGGGGAAATATATACTCTGGTTTTTCAGTCTGTCTCCTAGTGCTGCTTTGAAATTCCTGCAGTTTTTACAGGAAAACCGAGTTGCAACCTCTACCACCATATATATATGAGTATGGAGGTTAGTTTGCTACTGATGAGAAAGTTTGTGTTCCCGAAAAGCCAGGTAAAGGACTGCTTTCAAACACATTTATATTTCAGAAGTGAGCATATGAAGAAAATTTCGTTCATCTAGCACAAATGGAAGTGTTTGCAAGGGAAACTTTTACTCAGGATTCTCAGTCTGTTTCATAGTGCCGCTTTGAATTTCCTGCATTTTTCATTGGAAAAGCGTGTTGGAGCTTGTACCTTCCCATATATATGTATGGAGTGTAATTTGCAATGTTAAAGGGTCTTTGTGTTCCCAACAAACTAGTTGAAGGACTGCTTTCAAACACACATAAATCTCAGAACTGATCACGTGGAGAGAAGTTCGTATACCTAGCACAAAGCGATCGCTTTGCAGAAGATACTTTTACTCTGCATTCTCAGTCTGTTTCCAAGTTTGATATGAAATTCCTGATTTTATCACAGAGAAACCGATTTGGGGCTTGTTCTTTCCATTGATATATGAAAGGAGAGTAGTTTGCAAGTGAAATAAAACGTTGTTTTCCCAAAAAGCTAGGGAAAGTTTGGTTTTCACACACACCTATCTCTCAGAAACGAGCTTGTGGAGAGTCGTTCTTTCATCTGGCACAATGTGATTGCTTTTCAGGACAAAATATTGCTCTGGTTTCTCAGTCTGTTTCCACGTGCTGCTTTGAAGTTCTTGCACATTTCAATGGAAAAGCGAGTTGGAGCTAGTAAATACCCATATATACATATGGAGTGCAGTTTGCAATCTTAAAGTATCTTTGTGTTGCAACAAGCTAGTTGAAGGATGCCCTTCACACACAGTTACATATCAGACCTGAGCATGTGGAGAGACGTTCGTTCATCTGGGACAAAGTGAAGAGTTTGCAGGAGAAACATTTACTCTGGTTTCTCAGTCTGTTTCCTAGAGCCGATTTTAAATTCCTGCAGCTTTTACAGTAAAATAGTTTTGGAACCTCTACCACTCTATATATATGTATGGAGTGTAGTTTGCTAATGATGAGAATGCTTGTGTTACTGAAAAACCAGGTGAAGAGCTGCTTTCAAACACACTTATATCTCAGATCTGAGCATGTGGAAAGACGTTCTTTCATCTAGCAAAATGGAATGGTTGGCAAGGAAAACATTTACTCTCGTTTATCACTGTGTTACCTATTGCTCTTTGAAGTTCCTGCAGTTTTCAGTGGAAAACAGAGTTGGGTATTGTACCTCCCCATATAAATTTATGGAGTGTTTTTTGCAACTGAAAAGAAACTTCGTGTTCCCAACAAACTTGTTGAAGGACGGGTTTCACACACTGTTAATTATAGGAACTGAGCATGGGGAGAGTCGTTCGTACATCTAGGAAAATGTGAATGGTTTGCAGGGGTAATATTTACTCTGGTTTCCCAGTTTACAATTGCCACTTTGAAATTCATGCAGTTTTTACAGGAAAACCGAGTTGCAACCTCTACCTCCCTAGATATATATTTATGAAGGGTAGATTGCAACTGATGAGAAAATTTGTGTTCCCAAAAGCCAGGTGAAAACTGCTTTCAAACACACGTATACCACAGAACTGAGCATGTGGAGAGACGTTCGTTCATCTAGAACAAATGGAAGAGTTTGCAAGGGAAACTTTTACTCTGGTTTCTCAGTCTGTTTCCTAGTGCCGCTTTGAAGTTCCTGCAGTTTTCAGTGGAAAAGCGAGTTGGAGCTAGTAACTAGTCATATATATGTATGGATTGCAGTTTGCAAGCTTAAAATATCTTTGTGTTCCAACAACCTGGTTGAAGGAAGGCCTTCACACACAGTTACATATCTGAACTGAGCATGTGGAGAGACGTTCGTTCATCTGGGACAAAGTGAACTGTTTGCAGGAGACACATTTACTCTGGTTTCTCAGTCTGTTTCCGAGAGCCGCTTTAAAATTCCTGCAGTCTTTACAGGAAAACCGTGTTGGAACCTCTACCACCCTATATATATTTATGGAGTGTAGCTTGCTACTGATGAGAAAACTTGTGTTCCCGAAAAAACAGGTGAAGGGCTGCTATCAAACACAATTATATCTCAGATCTGAGCATGTGGAGAGTAGTTTTTTCAACTAGCATATAGCGATCGCTTTGCAGAAGATACTTTTATTCTGCATTCTCAGTCTGTTTCCTAGTATGATTTGAAATTCCCTAATTTAGCACTGAATATCCGAGTTGGGGCTTGTTCTTTCCCTTGATATATGTAAGGATTGTAGTTTGCAACTGAAAAAACAATGTTGTTTTCCCAACATGCTAGGGGAAGAATGGTTATCACACACACCTATCTCTCAGAAACGAGCTTGTGGAGAGTCTTTCTTTCATCTGGCACAATGTGATCGCATTGCAGGAGAAACTTTTACTTTGGTTTCTCAGTCTGTTTCCTAGTGCCGCTTGGAATTTCCTACATTTTTCAGTGGAAAAGTGAGTTGGAGCTAGTAAATACCCTTATATATGTATGGAGTGCAGTCTGCAAACTTAAAGTATCTTTGTGTTCCAACAAGCCAGTTGAAGGATGGACTTCACACACAGGAACATTTTCAGAAATGAGCATGTGGAGAGATGTTCGTTCATCTGGGACAAAGTGAATTGTTTGCAGGAGAAACATTTACTCTGGATTCTCAGGCTATTTCATAGAGCCGCTGTGAATTTCCTGCAGTTTTTACATGAAAACCATGTTGGAACCTCTAACACTCTATATATATGTATGGAGTGTAGTTTGCTACTGATAAGAAAGCTTGTGTTCCCGAAAAACCAGGTGAAGGACTGCTTTCAAACACACTTATCTCAGATCTGAGCATGTGGAGAGATGTTCTTTCATCTTGTAAAAATGGAACGGTTGGCAATAGAAACATTTACTCTCATTTCTCAGTCTGTTTCCTAGTGCCACTTTGAAGTTCCTGCAGTTTTCACTGGAAAAACATGTTGGACAATTTTCCTCCCCATATAAATGTACGGAGTGTTTTTTGTAAATGAAAAGACACTTCGTGTTCCCAACAAACTAGGTGAATGACGGGTTTCACACACTGCTAAATATCAGAACTGAGCATGTGAAGAGACGTTCGTTCATCTAGGCAAATATGAACGGTTTGCAGGGGAAATATACACTATGGTTTTTCAGTCTGTTTCCTAGTACCGCTTTGATATTCCTGCTGTTTTTAAAGGAAATCTGTGTTGCAACCTCTACCTCTTATATATATAAGTATGTAGGTTACTATGCTACTGATGAGAAATTTTGTGTTCCCGAAAAGCCAGATGAAGTACTGCTTTCAAACAAAATTATATCTCAGAAGTGAGCATATGAAGAGACGTTCATTCATCTAGCAAAAATTGAAGAGTTTGCAAGGGAAATTTTTACTCTGGATTCTCAGTCTGTTTCCTAGTGCCGATTTGAAGTTCCTGCATTTTTCAGTGGAAAAGCGAGTTGGAGCTTGTACCTCCCCATATATATGTATGGAGTGTAATTTGCAACCTTAAAGAGACATTGTGTTCCCAACAAGCTAGTTGAAGGACTGCTTTCAAACTAACCTATATCTCAGAACTGAGCATTTGGAGGGAAATTAGTATAACTACCACAAACGATCGCTTTGCAGAAGATACTTTTACTCTGAATTCTCAGTCTGTTTCCAAGTTTGATATGAAATTCCTGAATTTATCATTGAGAAACCGAGTTGGGGCTTGTTCTTTCCCTTGATATATGAAAGGAGTGTTGTTTGCAACTGAAATAAAACGTTGTTTTCCCAACGAGCTAGGGAAAGAATGGTTTTCACACAAACTTATCTCTCATAAACAAGCTTCTGGAGAGTCATTCTTTCATCTGGCACAATTGGATTGCTTTCCAGGACAAAACTTTACTCTGGTTTCTCAGTCTGTTTCCTCGTGCTGCTTTGAAGTTCTTGCACATTTCAGTGGAAAAGCGAGTTGGAGCTAGTAAATACCCATATATATGTATGGAGTGCAGGTTGCAATCTTAAAGTATCTTTGTGTTGCAACAAGCTAGTTGAAGGACGGCCTTCACACACAGTTACGTATCAGAACTGAGCATGTGGAGAGACGTTCGTTCATCTGGGACAAATTGAACTGTTTGAAGGAGAAACATTTACACTGGTTTCTCAGGCTGTTTCCTAGAGCCGATTTTAAATTCCTGCAGCTTTTACAGGAAAACCGTTTTGGAACCTCTAACACTGTATATATACGTATGGAGTGTAGTTTACTACTGATGAGAAAACTTGTGTTCCCGAAAAACCAGGTAAAGGGCTGCTTTCAAACACAGTTATATCTCACATCTGAGCATGTGGATAGACGTTCTTTCATCTAGCAAAATGAAATGGTTGGCAAGAAATACATTTACTCTCGTTTCTCACTGTGTTTCCTAGTGCCACTTTGAATTTCCTGCAGTTTTCAGTGAAAAATCGAGTTGGAGATTGTACCCCCTCATATATATTTATGGAGTGAAATTTGCAACCTGAAAGAATCTTGGTGTGCCCAGCAAGCTAGTTAAAGACGGCTTTCAAACACACCTGTATCTCAGAACTGAGCATGTGGAGTGTAGTTCTTTCATCTAGCACAAAGCGATCGCTTTGCAGAGGACACTTTTACCCTTCCTTCTCAGTCTGTTTCCTAGTATAATTTGAAATTCCCGAATTTATCACTGAATAACAGAGTTGGGGCTTGTTCTTTCCCTTGATATTTGTAAGGAGTGTAGATTGCAATTGAAAATATTATGTTGTTTTCCCAAGAAGCTAGGGGAAGAATGGTTTTCACACACAAATATCTCTCAGAAACGAGCTTGTGGAGAGTCGTTCTTTCATCTGGCACAATGTGATTGCATTGCAGGAGAAACTTTTACTTTGGTTTCTCAGTCTGTTTCCTAGTGCCGCTTTGAATTTCATTAAGTTTTCTGTGGAAAACCGAGTTGGAGCTAGTAACTACTCATATATATGTATGGAGTGCAGTTTGCAAACTTAAAGTATCTTTGAGTTCCAACAAGCTAGTTAAAGGACAGCCTTCACACACTGTTACATATCAGATATGAGCATGTGGAAAGAATTTCGTTCATCAGGGACAAAGTGAACTGATTGCAGGAGAAACATTTACTCTGGTTTCTCAGTCTGTTTCCTAGTGCCGATTTGAAATTCCAGCAGTTTTTACAGGAAAACCGAGTTGAAACCTCTACCACCCTATAAATATATGTATGGAGTGTAGTTTGCTACTGATGAGAAAGCTTGTTTTACCGAAAAACCAGGTGAATGGCTGCTTTCAAACACAATTATATCTCAGATATGAGCATGTGGAGAGACGTTCTTTCATCTAACAAAATGGAACGGTTGGCAATAGGAACCTTTACTCTCGTTTCTCAAAGTGTTTCCTAGTGCCAATTTGATGTTCCTGCAGTTTTCAGTGGAAAATCGTGTTGGAGATTGTACATCCCCATATAAATATATGGAGTGTTTTTTCAACTGAAAAGAAACTTCGTTTTCCCAACAAAATAGGTGAAGGACGGGTTTCACTCACTGTTATATATCAGAGCTGAGCATGTAGAGAGACGTTCGTTCGTCTAGGAAAATGTCAATGGTTTGCAGGGTTTATATTAACTCTGGTTTCTCAGTATGTTTCCTAATTCCGCTTTGATATTCGTGCAGTTTTTACAGGAAAACCGAGTTGCAACCTCTACCTCCCTCGATATATATGTATGGATGTTAGTTTCTACTGATGAGAAAATTTGTTTTTCCGTAAAGCCAGGTGAATTACTGCTATCAAACACACTTATATCTCAGAACTGAGCATATGATGAGAAGTTCGTTCATCTAGAACAAATGGAAGAGTTTGCAAGGGAAACTTTTACTCTGATTTCTCAGTCTGTTTCTTTGTGCCGCTTTGAGGTTCCTGCAGTTTTCAGTGGAAAAGCAAGTTGGAGCTTGTTCCTTCCCATATATATGTATGGAGTGTAATTTGCAACCATAAAGTATCTTTGTGTTCCCAACAAGCTAGTTGAAGTACGGCTTTCAAACACACCTGTATCTCAGAACTGAGCATGTGGGAGTAGTTCGTTCATCCTACACAAAGCGATCAGTTTACAGAAGATATTTTTACTCTGCATTCTCAGTCTGTTTCCTAGTTTGATTTCAAACTCCTGAATTTACCACTGAACAACCGAGTTGGGGCTTGTTATTTCTCTTGATATATGTAAGGAGTGTAGTTTGCAACTGAAAAAAAAAACGATGTTTTCCCAACAAGCTAGGGGAAGAATGATTTTCACAGACACCTATCTCTCAGAAACGAGGTTTTGGAGGGTATTTCTTTCATCTGGCACATGTGATCGCTTTGCAGGTGAAATTTTACTCTGATTTCTCAGTCTGTTTTCTAGTGCTGCCTTTAAATTCCGGCAGTTTTCACAGGAAAATTGAGTTGTTGTTAGAAACTACCCTTTTACATATATGGAGTGCAGTTTGCAAACTTAAAATATATTTCTGTTCCATTAAGCTTGTTGAAGGATGGCCTTCACACACTATTACATATCCAAAATGAGCATGTGGGAGACCTTCGTTCATCTTGGAAAAGTGAACTGTTTGCAGGAGAAACATTTACTCTGTTTTCTCAGTCTGTTTCCTAGAGCTGCTTTGAAATTTCTTCAGTTTTTACAGAAAACCGTGCTGGAACCTCTACCACCCTATCTATATGTATGGAATGATGTTTGCTACTAATGAGAAAGATTGTGTTCCCGAAAATACAGGTGAAGGAATGCTTTCAAACACATATAAAACTCAGAAATGAGCATGAGGATAGACGTTAGTTCATCTAGCACAAATGAATCGTTTGTCAAGAGAAATATTTACTCTACTTTCTCAGTCTGATTCCTAGTCCCACTTTGAAGTTCCTGCAGTTTTCACTGGCAAAACGATTTGGAAATTATACCTCCCCACATAAATGTACGAAGTGTTTTTTGTAAATGAAAAAAAAACTTCGTTTTCCCAACAAACTAGGTGAAGGACGGGTTTCACACACTGTTAAATATCAGAGCTGAGCATGTGAAGAGACGTTCGTTCATCTAGGAAAATGTGAACTATTTGCAGGGGAAATATATACTCTGGTTTTTCAGTCTGTCTCCTAGTGCTGCTTTGAAATTCCTGCAGTTTTTACAGGAAAACCGAGTTGCAACCTCTACCACCATATATATATGAGTATGGAGGTTAGTTTGCTACTGATGAGAAAGTTTGTGTTCCCGAAAAGCCAGGTAAAGGACTGCTTTCAAACACATTTATATTTCAGAAGTGAGCATATGAAGAAAATTTCGTTCATCTAGCACAAATGGAAGTGTTTGCAAGGGAAACTTTTACTCAGGATTCTCAGTCTGTTTCATAGTGCCGCTTTGAATTTCCTGCATTTTTCATTGGAAAAGCGTGTTGGAGCTTGTACCTTCCCATATATATGTATGGAGTGTAATTTGCAATGTTAAAGGGTCTTTGTGTTCCCAACAAACTAGTTGAAGGACTGCTTTCAAACACACATAAATCTCAGAACTGATCACGTGGAGAGAAGTTCGTATACCTAGCACAAAGCGATCGCTTTGCAGAAGATACTTTTACTCTGCATTCTCAGTCTGTTTCCAAGTTTGATATGAAATTCCTGATTTTATCACAGAGAAACCGATTTGGGGCTTGTTCTTTCCATTGATATATGAAAGGAGAGTAGTTTGCAAGTGAAATAAAACGTTGTTTTCCCAAAAAGCTAGGGAAAGTTTGGTTTTCACACACACCTATCTCTCAGAAACGAGCTTGTGGAGAGTCGTTCTTTCATCTGGCACAATGTGATTGCTTTTCAGGACAAAATATTGCTCTGGTTTCTCAGTCTGTTTCCACGTGCTGCTTTGAAGTTCTTGCACATTTCAATGGAAAAGCGAGTTGGAGCTAGTAAATACCCATATATACATATGGAGTGCAGTTTGCAATCTTAAAGTATCTTTGTGTTGCAACAAGCTAGTTGAAGGATGCCCTTCACACACAGTTACATATCAGACCTGAGCATGTGGAGAGACGTTCGTTCATCTGGGACAAAGTGAAGAGTTTGCAGGAGAAACATTTACTCTGGTTTCTCAGTCTGTTTCCTAGAGCCGATTTTAAATTCCTGCAGCTTTTACAGTAAAATAGTTTTGGAACCTCTACCACTCTATATATATGTATGGAGTGTAGTTTGCTAATGATGAGAATGCTTGTGTTACTGAAAAACCAGGTGAAGAGCTGCTTTCAAACACACTTATATCTCAGATCTGAGCATGTGGAAAGACGTTCTTTCATCTAGCAAAATGGAATGGTTGGCAAGGAAAACATTTACTCTCGTTTATCACTGTGTTACCTATTGCTCTTTGAAGTTCCTGCAGTTTTCAGTGGAAAACAGAGTTGGGTATTGTACCTCCCCATATAAATTTATGGAGTGTTTTTTGCAACTGAAAAGAAACTTCGTGTTCCCAACAAACTTGTTGAAGGACGGGTTTCACACACTGTTAATTATAGGAACTGAGCATGGGGAGAGTCGTTCGTACATCTAGGAAAATGTGAATGGTTTGCAGGGGTAATATTTACTCTGGTTTCCCAGTTTACAATTGCCACTTTGAAATTCATGCAGTTTTTACAGGAAAACCGAGTTGCAACCTCTACCTCCCTAGATATATATTTATGAAGGGTAGATTGCAACTGATGAGAAAATTTGTGTTCCCAAAAGCCAGGTGAAAACTGCTTTCAAACACACGTATACCACAGAACTGAGCATGTGGAGAGACGTTCGTTCATCTAGAACAAATGGAAGAGTTTGCAAGGGAAACTTTTACTCTGGTTTCTCAGTCTGTTTCCTAGTGCCGCTTTGAAGTTCCTGCAGTTTTCAGTGGAAAAGCGAGTTGGAGCTAGTAACTAGTCATATATATGTATGGATTGCAGTTTGCAAGCTTAAAATATCTTTGTGTTCCAACAACCTGGTTGAAGGAAGGCCTTCACACACAGTTACATATCTGAACTGAGCATGTGGAGAGACGTTCGTTCATCTGGGACAAAGTGAACTGTTTGCAGGAGACACATTTACTCTGGTTTCTCAGTCTGTTTCCGAGAGCCGCTTTAAAATTCCTGCAGTCTTTACAGGAAAACCGTGTTGGAACCTCTACCACCCTATATATATTTATGGAGTGTAGCTTGCTACTGATGAGAAAACTTGTGTTCCCGAAAAAACAGGTGAAGGGCTGCTATCAAACACAATTATATCTCAGATCTGAGCATGTGGAGAGTAGTTTTTTCAACTAGCATATAGCGATCGCTTTGCAGAAGATACTTTTATTCTGCATTCTCAGTCTGTTTCCTAGTATGATTTGAAATTCCCTAATTTAGCACTGAATATCCGAGTTGGGGCTTGTTCTTTCCCTTGATATATGTAAGGATTGTAGTTTGCAACTGAAAAAACAATGTTGTTTTCCCAACATGCTAGGGGAAGAATGGTTATCACACACACCTATCTCTCAGAAACGAGCTTGTGGAGAGTCTTTCTTTCATCTGGCACAATGTGATCGCATTGCAGGAGAAACTTTTACTTTGGTTTCTCAGTCTGTTTCCTAGTGCCGCTTGGAATTTCCTACATTTTTCAGTGGAAAAGTGAGTTGGAGCTAGTAAATACCCTTATATATGTATGGAGTGCAGTCTGCAAACTTAAAGTATCTTTGTGTTCCAACAAGCCAGTTGAAGGATGGACTTCACACACAGGAACATTTTCAGAAATGAGCATGTGGAGAGATGTTCGTTCATCTGGGACAAAGTGAATTGTTTGCAGGAGAAACATTTACTCTGGATTCTCAGGCTATTTCATAGAGCCGCTGTGAATTTCCTGCAGTTTTTACATGAAAACCATGTTGGAACCTCTAACACTCTATATATATGTATGGAGTGTAGTTTGCTACTGATAAGAAAGCTTGTGTTCCCGAAAAACCAGGTGAAGGACTGCTTTCAAACACACTTATCTCAGATCTGAGCATGTGGAGAGATGTTCTTTCATCTTGTAAAAATGGAACGGTTGGCAATAGAAACATTTACTCTCATTTCTCAGTCTGTTTCCTAGTGCCACTTTGAAGTTCCTGCAGTTTTCACTGGAAAAACATGTTGGACATTTTTCCTCCCCATATAAATGTACGGAGTGTTTTTTGTAAATGAAAAGACACTTCGTGTTCCCAACAAACTAGGTGAATGACGGGTTTCACACACTGCTAAATATCAGAACTGAGCATGTGAAGAGACGTTCGTTCATCTAGGCAAATATGAACGGTTTGCAGGGGAAATATACACTATGGTTTTTCAGTCTGTTTCCTAGTACCGCTTTGATATTCCTGCTGTTTTTAAAGGAAATCTGTGTTGCAACCTCTACCTCTTATATATATAAGTATGTAGGTTACTATGCTACTGATGAGAAATTTTGTGTTCCCGAAAAGCCAGATGAAGTACTGCTTTCAAACAAAATTATATCTCAGAAGTGAGCATATGAAGAGACGTTCATTCATCTAGCAAAAATTGAAGAGTTTGCAAGGGAAATTTTTACTCTGGATTCTCAGTCTGTTTCCTAGTGCCGATTTGAAGTTCCTGCATTTTTCAGTGGAAAAGCGAGTTGGAGCTTGTACCTCCCCATATATATGTATGGAGTGTAATTTGCAACCTTAAAGAGACATTGTGTTCCCAACAAGCTAGTTGAAGGACTGCTTTCAAACTAACCTATATCTCAGAACTGAGCATTTGGAGGGAAATTAGTATAACTACCACAAACGATCGCTTTGCAGAAGATACTTTTACTCTGCCTTCACATTCTCTTTCCAAGTTAGATATGAAATTCCTGAATTTATCACTGAGAAACCGAGTTGGGTCTTGTTCTTTCCCTTGATATATGAAAAGTGTGTAGTTTGCAACTTAAATAAAACGTTGTTTTCCCCAAAATCTAGGGAAAGAATGGTTTTCACACACACCTATCTCTCAGAAACGAGCTTGTGGAGAGTCGTTCTTTCACCTGGCACAATTGGATTGCTTTTCAGGACAAAATTTTACTCTGGTTTCTCAGTCTCTTTTCTCGTGCTGCTTTGATGTTCTTGCAGTTTTCAGTGGAAAAGCGAGTTGGAGCTAGTAACAACCCATATATATGTATGGAGTTCATTTTGAAATCTTAAATTATCTTTGTGTTCCAACAAGCTAGTTGAAGGACGGCCTTCACACACAGTTACATATCAGAACTGAGCATGTGGAGAGACGTTCGTTCACCTGGGACAAATTGAACTCTTTCCAGGAGAAATATTTACTCTGGTTTCTCAGTCTGTTTCCTAGAGCTTTTTTAATTCATGCAGCTTTTACAGGAAAACCGTTTTGGAACCTCTACCACCCTATATATATTTATGGAGTGTAGTTTGCTACTGATGAAATGCTTGTGTTAACGAAAAACCAGGTGAATGACTGCTTTCAAACACACTTATATCTCAGATCTGAGCATGTGGAAAGACGTTCTTTCATCTAGCAAAATGGAACGGTTGGCAAGGAAAACATTTACTCTCGTTTATCACTGTGTTACCTAGTGCACTTTGAAGTTCCTGCAGTTTTCAGTTGAAAAGCGAGTTGGATATTGTACCTCCCCATATAAATTTATGGAGTGTTTTTTGCAACTGTAAAGAAACTTCGTGTTCCCAACAAACTTGTTGAAGGACGGGTTTCACACACTGTTTATTATAGGAACTGATCATGGGGAGAGACGTTCGTACATCTAGGAAAATGTGAATGGTTTGCAGGGGTAATATTTACTCTGGTTTCCCAGTTTACAATTGCCACTTGGAAATTCGTGCAGTTTTTACAGGAAAACCGAGTTGCAACCTCTACCTCCCTAGATATATATTTATGAAGGGTAGTTTGCTACTGATGAAACAGATTGTGTTCCCAAAAAGCCAGGTGAAAACTGCTTTCAAACGCACATATACCTCAGAACTGAGCATGTGGAGATACGTTCATTCATCTAGATCAAATGGAAATGTTTACAAGGGAAATATTTACTCTGGTTTCTCAGTCTGTTTCCTAGTGCCGCTTTGAAGTTCCTGCAGTTTTCAGTTCAAAAAGTGAGTTGGAGCTGGTAACTAGTCATATATATGTATGGAGTGCTGTTTGCCAACTTAAAATATCATTGTATTTCAACAAGCTAGTTGGTGGAAGACCTTCACTCACAGTTACATATCAGAACTGAGCATGTGGAGAGACGTTCGTTCATCTTGGAAAAAGTGAACTGTTTGCAGGAGACACATTTACTCTGGTTTCTCAGTCTGTTTCCAAGAGCCGCTTTAATATTCCTGCAGTCTTTACAGAAAAACCGTGTTGGAACCTCTAACACTCTATATATATGTATGGGGTGTAGTTTGCTACTGATGGGATAACTTGTGTTCCCGAAAAACCAGGTAAAGTGTTGCATTCAAACACACTTATACCTCCGATCTGAGCATGTGGATAGTAGTTTTTTCATCTAGCACAAAGCGATCGCTTTGCAGAAGATACTTTTACCCTGCATTCTCAGTCTTTTTCCTAGTATGAATAGAAATTCCCGAATCTATCACTGAATAACCGAGTTGGGGCTTGTTCTTTCCCTTGATATATGTAAGGAGTGTAGTTTATACTGAAAAAAAAATGTTGTTTTCCCAACAAGCTAGGGGAAGAATGGTTATCCCACACACCTATCTCTCAGAAATGAGCTTGTGGAGAGTCATTCTTTCATCTGGCACAATGTGATCGCACTGCAGGGGAAACTTTTACTTTGCTATCTCAGACTGTTTCCTATTGCCGCTTTGAAATTCGTGCAGTTTTCAGTAGAAAAGCGAGTTGGAGCTAGTAAATACCCTTATATATGTATGGAGTGCAGTTTGCAAACTTAAAGTATATTTGTGTTCCAACAAGCTTGTTTAAGGATGGCCTTCACACACAGACACATATCAGAACTGAGCATGTGGAGAGAAGTTCGTTAATCTGGGACAACTTGTAGAGTTTGCAAGGGATACTTTTATTTTGATTTCTCAGTCTGTTTCTTTCTGCCGCTTTGAGGTTCATGCAATTTTCAGTGGAAAAGCAAGTTGGAGCTTATACCTTCCCATATATATATATGGAGTGCAATTTGCAACCTTAAAGAATCTTTGTGTTCCCAACAGCTAGTTGAAGGACGGTTTTCACACACTGTTAAATATCAGAACTGAGCATATGAAAAGACGTTCGTTCATCTAGGAAAATGTGAACGGTTTTCAGGGGAAATATATACTCTTATTTTTCAGTCTGTTTCCTAGTGCTGCATTGAAATTCCTGCAGTTTTTACAGGAAAATCGATTTGCAATCACTACCTCCTTATATATATATGTATGGAGGTTTGTTTGCTACTAATGAGAAAGTTTGTGTTCACTTAAAGCCAGGAGAAGGACTGCTTTCAAACACAATTATATCTCAGAAGTGAGCATATGAAGAGACGTTCATTCATCAAGCACAAATGGAAGAGTTTGCAAGGGAAACCTTTACTCTGGATTCTCAGTCAGTTTCCTAGTGCTGCTCCGAAGTTCCTGCAGTTTTTAGTAGAAAAGTGAGTTGGAGCATGTGCCTCCCCATATATATGTATGGAGTGTAATTTTCAAACTTAAAGAATCTTTGTGTTCCCAAGCTAGTTGAAGGACTGCTTTCAAACACATCTATATCTCAGAACTGAGCATGTGGATAGTATTTTGTTCATCTAGCACAAAGCGATCGCTTTGCAGATGATACTTTTACTCTGAATTCTCAGTCTGTTTCCTAGTATGAGTTGATATTCCTGAATTTATCACTGAAAAACCGAGTTGGGGCTTGTTCTATCCCTTGATATATGTAAGGAGTGTAGTTTGCAAATGAAAAATATTGTTGTTTTCCCAACAAGCTAGGGGAAGAATGGTTTTCACACACACTTATCTCTCAGAATTGAGCTTGTGGAAAGTCGTTCTTTCATCTGGCACAATGTGATAGCTTTGCAGGAGAATCTTTTACTCTGGTTTCACATTCTGTTTTCTGGTGCCACTTTGAAGTTCCTGCAGTTTTCATTGGAAAAGAGATTTGGAGCTTGTACCAACCCCTATATATGTTTGGAGTGTAATTTGCAACCTTAAAGAATCTTTGTGTTCCCAACAATTTAGTTGAAGGATGGTTTTCAAACACACCTATATCTCAGAGATGAGCATGTGTAGAGAAGTTCGCTCAGCTAGCACATTTTGATCGCTTTCCCGAAGATAATTTTACTCTGCATTCTCAGTCTGTTTCCTAGTGCTGATTTTAAGTTCCTGCAATTTTCAATGGAAAACCGAGTTGGAGCCAGTAACTACTCATATAAATGTATGGAGTGCAGTTTGCAAACTTAAAGTATGTTTGTGTTCCAAAAACCTATTTGAAGGATGGCCTTCACACACTGTTACATATCAGAAATTAGTATGTGGAGAGACATTCGTTCATCTGGGACAATGTGAACTGTTTGCAGGAGAAACATTTAATCTGGTTTCTCTGTTTCCTAGATCCGCTTTGAAATTCCTGCAGTTTTTACAGGAAAACCGACTTGCATCCTCTACATTCCTATATATATATATAATGGATGGTAGTTTGCTACTGATAAGAAAGTTGTGTTACCGAAAAGCCAGGTGTAGGACTTCCTTCAAACACAATTATATCTCAGATCTGAGCATGTGGAGAGAAAATCGTTCATCTAGCACAAATGGAACGGTTGGCAAGAGAAACATATACGCTCGTTTCTCAGTCTGTTTCGTACTGCACTTTGAAATTCGTGCAGTTTTCAGTGGAAAATCGAGTTGGAGATTGTACTTCCCCATATATATATAATGAGTGTTTTTTGCAACTAAATATAAACTTTGTGTTCCCAACAAACTAGGGGAAGTTCGGGTTTCTCACACTGTTAAATATTAGAGCTCAGCAAGAGGAGAGACGTTCGTTCATATAGGAAATTTGAACGGTTTGCAGGGTAAATATTTACACTGGTTTCTCAGTCTGTTTCCTAGTGCCGATATGAATTTCCTGCAGTTTTTCCATGAAAACAGAGTTGGAATCCTTACCTACCTATATATATATGTATGGAGGGTAGTCAGCTACTGATGAGAAATTTTGCTTTCCCAAAAAGACAAGTGAAGGACTGCTTTCAAACACACTTATATCTCAGAACTGAGCATGTGGAGAGACGTTCGTTCATCTAGCAAAAATGGAAGAGTTTGTAAGGGAAACTTTTACTCTGTTATCTCAGTTTGTTTCCTAGTGCCACTTTGAAGTTCCTCCTGTTTCAGTGGAAAACCGAGTTGGAGCTATTACTACCCCATATAAATATATGGAGTGTAATTTGCAACCTTAAAGAATCTTTGTGTTCCCAACAAGCTAGTTGAAGGACGGCTTTCAAACACACCTATATCTCAGAACTTAGCATGTGGAGAGAAGTTCGTTCATCTAGCACAAAGTGATCGCTTTGCAGAAGATACTTTTACTCTGCATTGTCAGTCTGTTTCCTAGTATGAGTAGAAATTCCTGAATTTATCCCTGAAAAACGAGTTGGGGCTTGTTCTTTCCCTTGATATATGTAAGGATTGTAGTTTGCAAATGAAAAAAAATTGTTGTTTTCCCAACAAGCTAGGGGAAGAATGGTTTTCACACACACCTATGTCTCAGAAACGAGCTTGTGGAGAGTCGTTCTTTCATCTGGCATAATATGATAGCTTTGCAGGAGAAACTTATACTCTGGTTCCTCATTCTGTTTCCTAGTGCTGCTTTAAAATTCCTGCACTTTTCAGTGAAACACCGAGTTGGAGCTAGTAACTATCCATATATATGTATGGAGTACAGTTTGCAAACTTAACCTATCTTTGTGTTCCAACAAGCTAGTTGAAGGACAGCCTTCACACACTGTTAAATAACAGAACTGAGTATGTGGAGAGACGTTCGCTCATCTGGGACAAAGTGAAATATTTGCAGGAGAAACATTTACTCTGGTTTCTCAGTCTGTTTCCTACTGCCGCATTGAAATTCCTGAGTTTTTATAGGAAAAACATTTGGAACCTCTACAACCCTATATATATGTATGGAATATAGTTTGCTACTGATAAGAAAGATTGAGTTCCCAAAAAAACAGGGGAAGGACAGCTTTCAAACACACTTATATCTCAGATCTGAACATTTGGAGAGACGTTCATTCATCTACCACAAATGGAATGGTTGGCAAAAGAAACATTTACTCTCGTATCTCAGTATGTTTCCTATTGCACTTTGAGGTTCGTGTAGTTTTCAGTGGAAAATCGAGTTGGAGATTGTACCTCCCCATATAAATGTAAGGAGTGTTTTTTGCAACTGAAAATTAACTTCGTGTTCCCAACAAATAAGGTGAAGGACGGGTTTTAAACACTGTTAAATATCAGAGCTGAGCATGTGGAGAGACGTTCGTTCATCTAGGAATATATGACGGGTTTGCAGGGGAAATATTTACTCTGGTTTCTCAGTCTGTTTCCTAATGCCGATTTGAAATTCCTGCAGTTTTTACAGGAAAACCGAGTTGCAACCTGTACATCCCTATATATATATATATGGATGTTAGTTTGCTACTGATAAGAAAATTTGTGTTCCCGAAAAGCCAGGTGTAGGACTGCTTTCAACACACTTATATCTCAGATATGAGCATGTGGAGAGACGTTCGTTCATCTAGCACAAATGGAAGAGTTTGCAAGTGGTACTTTTACTCTGGTTTCTCATTCAATTTCCTAGTGCCGCTTTGAAGTTCCTGCAGTTTTCAATGGAAAAGTGAGTTGGAGCTTGTAACTACCCATGTATATGTTTGGAGTGCTGTTTGCAAACTTAAAGTATCTTTGTGTTCCAACAATCTAGTTGAAGTAAGGCCATCACACACAGTTACATATCAGAACTGAGCATATGGAGAGATGTTCGTTCATCTAGAACAAATGGAAGAGTTTGCAAGGGAAACTTTTACTCTGGTTCCTCAGTCTGTTTCCTTGTGCCGCATTGAGGTACCTGCAGTTTTCAGTGGAAAAGCAATTTGGAGCTTGTACTTCCCCATATATATGTATGGAGTGTAATTTGCAAACTTAAAGAACCTTTGTGTTCCCAACAAGCTAGTTGAAGGACTGCTTTCAAACACACCTATATCTCAGACCTGAGCAAGTGGAGAGTAGTTCGTTCATCTAGCACAAATCGATTGCTTTGCATAAGTTACTTTTATTCTGCATTCTCTGTCTGTTTACTAGTATGATTTGAAATTCCTAAATTTATCACAGATAAACCGTGTTGGGGCTTGTTATTTCCCTTGACATATGTAAGGAGTGTAGATTGCAACTGAAATAAAAAGGTTTTTTTCCCAACAATCTAGGGGAAGAAATATTTTCACACACACCTATCACTCACAAACGAGCTTGTGGAGAGTCGTTCTTTCATCTGGCAAAATGTGATCGCTTTGCAGGATAAACATTTACTCTGGTATCTCAGTCTGTTTCCAAGGGCTGCTTTTAAGTTCCTGCACTTTTCATTGGAAAAGCGAGTTGGAGCTATTAACGACCCATATATATGTATGGAGTGCAGTTTGTAAACTTAAAGTATCTTTGTGTTCCAACAATCTAGTTGAAGGACGGCCTTCACACACTGTAACATATCCTAACTGAGCATGTTGAGAGACGTTCGTTCATCTAGGAAAATATGAAGGGTTTGCAGGGGAAATATATACTCTGGTTTCTCAGTCTGTTTCCTAGTGCTGCTTTTACGTTCCTGCATTTTTCAGTGGAAAACCGAGTTGGAGCTATTAACGACCCATATATATGTATGGAGTGCAGTTTGTAAACTTAAAGTATCTTTGTGTTCCAACAAGCTTGTTGAAGTACGGCCTTCACACACTGTAACATATCCTAAATGAGCATGTTGAGAGACGTTCGTTCATCTAGGAAAATATGAAGGGTTTGCAGGGGAAATATTTACTCTGGTTTCTCAGACTGTTTCCTAGGGCTGCTTTTACGTTCCTGCATTTTTCAGTGGAAAACCGAGTTGGGGATTGTACATACCCATATAAAAGTAAAGATAGTTTGGCAGCTGAAAAGAAACGTCGTAATCCCAACAAACTATGTGAAGGGCGGATTTCACACACTGTTAAATATCAGAGCTGAGCATGTGGAGAGGCTTTCGTTAATATATGACAAATGGAAGAGTTTGCAAGGGATACTTTTACTCTGGTATCTCAGTCAGTTTCCTAGTGCCACTTTGAAGTTCCTGCAGTTTTTAGTGAAAAACCGACTTGGAGCTAGAAACGACCCATATAGATGTGTGGAGTGCAGTTTGCAAACTTAAAGAATCTTTGTGTTCCCAACAAGTTCTTTGAAGGACTGCTTTCAAAAAAATCCTATATCTCAGAACTCAGCATATGGATAGTAGTTCATTCATCTAATACAAAGCGATCGCTTTGCAGAAGATAATTTTACACTGCATTTTCACACTGTTTCCTAGTATGATTTGAAATTCCTGAATTTATCACTGAAAAACCGAGTTGGGGCTTGTCCTTTCCCTTGATATATGTAAGGAGTTTAGATTGCAACTGAAAAAAAAAAAAGTGGTTTTCCCAAAAATCTAGGGGAAGAATGGTTTTCACACACACCTATCTCTCAGAAACTAGCTTGTGGAGAGTCATTCTTTCATCTGGCACAATGTGATCGCTTTGCAGGAGAAACTTTTACTCTGGTTTCTCAGTCTGTTTCCTAGTGCCGTTTTGAATTTCCTGAAGTTTTCACTGGAAAACCGAGTTGGGGCTAGTAAAGACCCATATATATGTAAGGAGTGCTGTTTGCAAACTTAAAGTATCTTTGTGTTCCAACAAGCTATTTGAAGGACGGCCTTCAAACACTGTTACATATCCGAACTCAGCATGTGGAGAGACGTTCGTTCATCTAGCACCAATAGAACGGTTGGGAAGGGAAACATTTACTCTCGTTTCTCAGTCTTTTTCCTAGTGCCTCTTTGATGTTCCTGCACTTATCAGTGGAAACTGAGTTGGGAAATGTACATACCCATATAAATGTAAGGAGTGTTTTTGGCAACTGAAAAGAAATGTGTTCCCAACAAACTATGTGAATGACGGGTTTCACACACTGTTAAATATCAGAGCAGAGCATGTGGAGAGACGTGCTTTCATCTAGCAAAAATGGAACTGTTGGTAAGAGAAACATTTACTCTCGTTTCTCAGTCTGTTTCCTAGTGCCTGTTTGAAGTTCCTGCAGTTTTCCGTGGAAAAACCAGTTGGAGCTTGTACCTCCCCATATATAAATATGGACTGTAATTTGCAACATTAAAGAATATTTGTGTTCCCAACAATCTAGTTGAAGGACAGCTTCAAACACAACTTTATCACAGAATTGAGCATTTAGTGAGTAGTTCGTTCAACTAGTACAATGCGATCGCTTTGCAGAAGATACTGTTAGTCTGCATTCTCAGTCTATTTCCTAGTAAGATTTGAAATTCCTGAATTTATCACTGAAAAACCGAGTTGGGGCTTGTTCTTTCCCTTGATATATGTTAGGAGTGCAGTTTACAACTGAAAAAAAAAAAGTAGTTTTCCCAACAAGCTAGGGGAAAAATGGTTTTCACACAAACCAGTCTCTGAGAAATGAGCTTGTGGAGATTCGTTCTTTCATTTGACACAATGTGATCGCTTTTCAGGAGATACTTTTTCTCTGGTTTCTCAGTCTGTTTCTTAGGGCTGCTTTTAAGTTCCAGCAGTTTTCAGTTGAAAACCGAGTTGGAGCTTGTAACTACCCATATATATGTATGGAGTGCAGTTTGAAAACTTAAAGTATCTTTGTGTTCCAACAAGCTATTTGAAGGACGGCCTTCAAACACTGTTACATATCCGAACTCAGCATGTGGAGAGACGTTCGTTCATCTAGCACAAATAGAACGGTTGGGAAGAGAAACATTTACTCTCTTTTTTCAGTCTTTTTCCTAGTGCCTCTTTGATGTTCCTGCAGTTTTCATTGGAAAACCGAATTGAAGACTGTACCCCCCCATAAAAATTTATGGAGTGCTTTTGGCAAATGAAAACAAACTTCGTGTTCCCAACAAACTAGGTGAAGGACGGGTTTCACACACTGTTAAATATCAGAGCTGAGCATGTGGAGAGACGTTCGTTCATCTAGGAATATATGACGGGTTTGCAGGGGAAATATTTACTCTGGTTTCTCAGTCTGTTTCCTAGTGCTGCTTCGAAGTTCCTGCAATTTTCAGTGGAAAATTGACTTGGAGCTAGAAACTACCCATATATATGTATGGAGTTCATTTAGCAAACTTAAATTATCTCTGTGTTCCACAAAGCTATTTGAAGGACGGCCTTCACCCACTGTTACATATCCGAACTGAGCATGTGGAGAGATGTTCGTTCATCTGGGACAAAGTGAACTGTTTGCAGTAGAAACATTTACTCTGGTTTCTAAGACATTTTCCTAGAGCCGATTTGTAATTCCTGTAGTTTGTACAGTAAAATTGTGCTGAAACCTCTACCACCCCATACATATGTATGGTATGTACTTTGCTACTGAAGAGAAAGCTGGTTTTCCCAAAAAAACAGGTGAATGACACCTTTCAAACACAATTATATCTCAGATCTGAGTATGTGCAGACACGTTCGTTCATCTAGTACAAATAGAACGGTTGGCAAGAGAAACATTTACTTTCATTTTCAGTCTTTTTCCTAGTGTCACTTTCATGTTCCTGCAGTTTTCATTGGAAAACCGTGTTGGAGATTGTACCTCCCCATAAAAATTTACGGGGTGTTTTTGGCAAATGAAAACAAACTTCGTGTTCCCAACAAACTAGGTGAAGTGCGGGTTTCACACACTGTTAAATATCAGAGCTGAGCATGTGGAGAGACGTTCGTTCATCTAGGAAAATATGAAGGGTTTGCGGGGGAAATATTTACTCTGTTTTCTCAGTCTGTTTCCTAGTGCTGCTTTTAATTTCCTGCACTTTTCATTGGAAAACCGAGTAGGAGCTAGAAACTTCCCATATATATGTATGCAGAGCAGTTTGCAAAAAAACGTATCTTTGTGTTCCAACAACTAGTTGAAGGACGGCCTTCACACACTGATAAATATCAGAACTGAGGATGTGGAGAGACGTTCATTCATTTGGGACTAATAGAAATGTTTGCAGGAGAAACATTTACTCTGGTTTCTCAGTGTGTTTCTAGAGCCGCTTTGAAATTCCTGTAGTTTTCTGGGGAAAACCGAGTTGGAGATTGTACCACCCCATATAAATATATGGAGTGCTTTTTGCAACTGAAAAGAAACTTCGTGTTCCCAACAAACTAGGTGAAGTACGGGTTTCACACACTGTTAAATATCAGAGCAGAGCATGTGAAGACAAGTTCTTTCATCTAGGAAAATGTGAATGGTTTTCAGGGGAAATCTTTACTCTAGTTTCTCAGTCTGTTTCCTAAAGCCGCTTTGAAATACCTGCAGTTTTTTCAGGAATACCGATTTGCAAACTCTACTTACCTATATATACATGTATGGAGGGTAGTTTGCTACTGATGAGAAAGTTTGTGTTCCTGAAAAGCCAGCTGAAGCTCTGCTTTCAAACACACTTATATCTTAGAACTGAGCATATGGAGAGAAGTTCGTTCATCTAGCACAATTGAAACAGTTTGCAATGGAAAATTTTACTCTAGTTTCTCATTCTGTTTCCAAGTACCACTAAGAAGTTCCTGCAGCTTTCAGTGGAAAAGCGAGTTGGAGCTTGTACCTCCCCATATATATATATGGAGTGTAATTTGCAACTTTAAAGTATCTTTGTGTTCCCAACAATCTAGTTGAAGGACTTCTTTCAAACACACCTATATCTCAGAGCTGAGCATGTGGAGAGAAAATCGCTCAGCTAGCACAAATTGATCGCTTTTCTGAAGGTACTTTTACTCTGCATTCTCATTCTGTTTCCTAGTGCTGCTTTTAATTTCCTGCAATTTTCAGGGGAAAATCGAGTTGGAGCTTGGAACTACCCGTATATACATATGCAGTGCAGTTTGCAAACTTAAAGTATCTTTGTGTTCCAACAAGCTAGTTGAAGGACGGCCTTCACACACTGTTACATATCAGAACTAAGTATGTGGAGAGAAGTTCATTCATCTGGGACAATGTGAAATGTTTGCAAGAGAAACAGTTAATCTGATTTCTCAGTCGGCTTTCTAGACCCGCTTTCAAATTTCTGCAGTTTTTACAGGAAAACCGTGCTGGAATCTCTACCATCCTTTATATATGTATGGAATGTAGTTTTCTACTGATGAGAAAGCTTGTGTTCCCGAAAAAACAGGTGAAGGACTGCTTTCAAACACACTTATATCTCAGATCCGAGCATGTGGAGAGACATTCGTTCATCTAGCACAAATGGAATGGTTGGCAAGAGAAACATATACTCTCGTTTCTCAGTCTGTTTCATATTGCACAATGAAGTTCGTGCAGTTTTAAGTGGAAAATCGAGTTGGAGATTGTACCTCCAAATATAAATGTAAGTATTGTTTTTTCCAACTGAAAAGAAAATTCGTGTTCCCAACAAACTAGGTGAAATTCGGGTTTCACTCACTGTTAAATAACAGAGCTGAGCATGTGGAGAGACATTCGTTCATATAGGAAAATATGAACGGTTTGCAGGGTAAATATTTACTTTGGATTCTCTGTCTGTTTCCTACTGTGGATTTGAAATTCCTGCAGTTTTTACAGAAAAACCGTGTTGCATTCTCTACCTCCTTATATATATATATATGGAGGTTACATTGCTACTGATAAAAAAGTTTGTGTTCCCGAAAAGCCAGGTGAAGGCCTGCTTTCAAACACACTTATATCTCAGAACTGAGCATGTGGAGAGACGTTCGTTCATCTAGCAAAAATGGAAGAGTTTGCAAGGGAAACTTTTACTCTGGTTTCTCAGTCTGTTTCCTAGTGCCACTTTGAAGTTCCTGCAATTTTCAGTGGAAAAGCGAGTTGGAGCTTGTACCTCCCCATATAAATGTATGGAGTGCAATTTGCAACCTTAAAGAATCTTTGGGTTCCCAACAAGCTAGGTGAAGGACGGCTTTCAAACACACCTATATCTCAGAGATGATATTGTGGAGAGAATTTCTATCAGGTAGCACAAACTGATCGCTTTTCAGATGATAATTTTACTCTGCATTCTCAGTCTGTTTCCTAGTGCTGATTTTAAGTTCCTGCAAATTTCAGTGGAAAACCGAGTTGGAGGTAGTAACTAACCATACATATGTATGGAGTGCAGTTTGCAATCTTAAAGTATCTTTGTGTTCCAACAAGCTAGTTGAAGAATGGCCTTCACACACTGTTACATATTAGAACAAAGTTTGTGGAGAGATTTTCGTTCATCTGGGAAAATGTGAACTATTTGCAGGAGAAAAATTTAATCTTATTTCTCTCTCTTTCCAAGAGCAGCTTTGAAATTCCTGCAAATTTAACAGGAAAACCGTGATGGAACCTCTAACATCCCTATATAAATATATAGAAGGTAGATTTCTACTGATGAGAAAGTTTGTGTTCCCAAAAAAACAGGTGAAGGACTGCTTTCAAACACACTTATACCTCAGATCTGAGCATGTGGGGAGACTTTCATTCATCTAGCAAAAATGGAACGGTTGGCAAGGGAAATATTAACTGTCATTTCTCAGTCAGTTTCCTAGTGCACTTTGTAGTTCATGCACTTTTCAGTGGAAAAACGAGTTAGAGATTTAACCTCCCCTTATAAATGTAAGGATTGATTTTGCAAATGAAACAAACATCGTGTTCCCAACAAACTAGATGAAAGACGGGTTTCACACACTGTTATATGTCAGAGATGAGCATGTGGAGAGACGTTCATTCATCTAGGAAAATGTGAACGGTTTCCAGGGGAAATATATACTCTGGTTTCTCAATGTGTTTCCTAATGCCACTTTGAAATTCCTGCAATTTTTACAGGAAAACCGAGTTGGAGCTAGTAACTACCTATATATATGAATGGAGAGCAGGTTGCAAACTTAAAGTATCTATGTGTTCCCACAAGCTAGTTGAAGGACAGCCTTCACACAGTGTTACGTATCAGATATAAGTAAGTGTAGAGACGATCGTTCATCTGTTAAAATGTGAACTGTTTGCAGTAGAAACATTTAATCTGTGTTGTCTGTCTGTTTCTTGAGCCGCTGTGAAATTCCTGCAGTTTTTACAGGAAAACCGTGCTGGAACCTCTACCACCCTATATATATGTATGGAATGTAATTTGCTACTGATGACAAAGCTTGTGTTCCCCAAAAAACAGGTGAAGGACTGCTTTCAAACACACTTATATCTCAGATCTGAGCATGTGGAGAGGCATTCGTTCATCTAGCACAAATGGAACCTGTCACAAGAGAAATATTAACCCCCGTTTCTCAGTCTGTTTTCTAGTGCACTTTGAAGTACGTGCAGTTTTCAGTGGAAAAACGAGTTAGATATTGTACCTCTCCATATAAATATAAGGAGTCTATTTGCAACTTAAAAGAAACTTTGTGTTCCCAACAAACTAGGTGAAGGACGGTTTGAAACACTGTTAAATGTCAGAGCTGAGCATGTGGAGAGAAGTTCATTTATCTAGGAAAATGTGAACGGTTTGCAGGGGAAAAATATACTCTGATTTCTCAGTCTGTTTCATAGTGCCGCTTTGAAATACCTGGAGTTTTTACAGGAAAACCGAGTTGCAACCTCTACCTCCCTATATATATATGTATGGATGGTAGTTTGCTAATGATAAGAAAGTTGGTATTCCTGAAAAACCAGGGGTAGGACTGCTTTCAAACAAACTTATATCTCAGAAGTGAGCATGTGGAGAGACGTTCGTTCATTTAGCACAAATGGAAGACTTTGCAAG
This sequence comes from Camelus dromedarius, assembly GCF_036321535.1. Lineage (NCBI taxonomy): Eukaryota > Metazoa > Chordata > Mammalia > Artiodactyla > Camelidae > Camelus > Camelus dromedarius. The sequence continues at coordinate 9,674,630 of NC_087473.1, forward strand.
GGATACTTTTACTCAGGTTTCTCAGTCAGTTTCCTAGTGCAGCTTTGAAGTTCCTGCAGTTTTCAGTTGAAAAGAGAGTTGGTGCTTGTACCTCCCCATATAAATATATGGAGAGTAATTTCCAACCTTAAAGAATCTTTGTTTTCCCAACAAGGTAGTTGAAGGACTGCTTTCAAACACACCTATATCTCTGAACTGAGCATGTGGAGATTATTTCGTTCATCTAGCACAAACGATCACTTTGCAGAAGATACTTTTACTCTGCATTTTCAGTTTCCTAGTATCAGTTGGTATTTTATAAATATCACCGAAAAACCGTGTTGGGGCTTGTTATTCCCTTGATATATGTAAGGAGTGTAGTTTGCAAATGAAAAAAAAATTGTTGTTTTCCCAACAAGCTAGGGGAAGAATGGTTTTCACACACACCTATCTCTCAGAAACGAGCTTGTGGAGAGTCATTCTTTCATCTGGCACAATGTGATAGCTTTGCAGGAGAAACTTTTACTCTGAATTCTCAGTCTGTTTCCTAGTGCTGCTTTTATGTTTCTGCAGTTTTCAGTGGAAAGCCGAGTTGGAGCTAGTAACTACCCATATATATCTATGGAGTGCATTTTGCAAACTTAAAGTATCTTTCTGTTCCAACAAACTTGTTGAAGGTCGACCTTCACACACTGTTACATATCAGAACTGAGCATGTGGAGAGAAGTTCTTTCATCTGGGACAAAGTGAACTGTTTGCAAGAGTAACATTTAATCTGGTTTCTCAGTCTGTTTCCTAGAGCCGATTTGAAATTCCTGGATTTTTCACAGGAAAAACGTGCTGGAACCTCAACAACCCTGTATATATTTATAGAATGTAGTTTGCTACTGATGAGAAAGCTTGTGTTACCAAAAAAACAGGTGGAGGACTGCTTTCAAACACACTAATATCTCAGATCTGAGCATGTGGAGAGACATTCGTTCATTTAGCACAAATGGAACGGATGGCAAGACAAATATTTTCTCTCGTTTCTCAGTGTGTTTCATAGTGGACATTGATGTACGTGCAGTTTTCAGTGGAAAACCGAGTTGGAGATTGTACCTCCACATATAAATGTAAAGAGTGTTTTTTGCAACTGAAAAGAAACTTCGTTTTCCCAACAAACTAGGTGAAGGACGGGTTTCACACACTGTTAAATATCAGAGCTGAGCATGTGGAGAGACTATCTTTCATCTAGGAAAATGTCAATGGTTTGCAGGAAAATACTCTGTATTCTCAGTCTGTTTCCTACTGCCGCTTTGAAATTTCTGCAGTTTTTAAAGGAAAACAGAGTTGCAACCTCTACCTCCCTATATATACATTTATGGATGGAAGTTTGCTACTGATAAGAAAAGTTTGTGTTCCCCAAACTCCAGGGGTAGGAAAGCTTTCAAACACAATTATATCTCAGAAGTGAGCATGTGGAGAGACATCCTTTCATCTAGCACAAATGGAAGAGATTGCATGGGATAATTTTACTCTGGTTTCTCAGTCTGTTTCCTAGAGCCGCTTTGAAATTCCTGCAGTTTTTATCAGAAAAGCATTTGGAACCTCTACAACCCTATATATATATGTATGGAGTGTAGTTTGCTACTGATGGGAAAGCTTGTGTTCTCGAAAAACCAGGTGAAGTTCTGCATTCAAACACACTTATATCTCAGATATGAGCATGTGGAGAGACTTTCGTTCATCTAACACAAATCGAACGGATGGCAAGAAAAACATTTACTCTCATTTCTCAGTGTGTTTCCTAGTGCAACTTTGAAATTCCTGGAGTATTCAGTGGAAAACAGTGTTGGAGATGGTACCACCCCATATAAATGTATAGTGTTTTTTGCAACTGAAAAGAAACTTCATATTCCCAACAAACTAGGTGAAGGACGGGTTTCACACACTGTTAATTATCAGAGCTGAGCATGTGAAGAGGCGTTCGATCATCTTGAAAAATGAGAATGGTTTGCAGTGAAAATATTTACGCTGGTTTCTCAGTTTGTTTCCTAGAGCCGCATTGAAATTCCTAGTTTTTTCAGGAATACCGATTTGCAAACTCTACCTCCCTATATATACATGTATGGAGGGTAGTATGCTACTGATGAGAAAGTTTGTGTTCCCGAAAAGACAGGTAAAGGACTGCTATCAAACACAATTATATCTTAGAAATGAGCTTGTGGAGAGGCGTTCATTCATCTAGCACAAATGAAACAGTTTGCAAGGGAAATTTTTACTCTGGTGTCTCATTCTGTTTTCTAGTGCCACATTGAATATCCTGTAGTTTTCAGTGGAAAAGAGAGTTTGATTTTCTACCTCCCCATATATATGTATGGAGTGTAAATTGAAACCTTAAAGATTCTTTGTGTTCCTAAAAACTTGGTTGAAGGATGTCTTTCAAACACACCTATATCACAGAGCTGAGCATGTGGAGAGTTCGCTCAGCTAGCACAAATAGATCGTTTTTCAGAAGATACTATTAATCTTCATTCTCAGTGTGTTTCCTAGTGCTGCTTTTAAGTTCCTGCAATTTTAAGTGGACAACCGAGTTGGAGCTAGTAACTACCCATATATATGTATGGACTGCAGTTTGCAAACTTAAAGTATCTTTGTGTTCCAACAAGCTAGTTGAAGGACGGCCTTCAATCACTGTTTCATATCAGAAATAATTATGTGGAGAGACGTTCGTTAACTGGGAAAATGTGAACTGTTTGCAGGAGAAATATTTAATCTGGTTTCTCAGTCTGTTTCCTAGAGCGGCTTTGAAATTCCTGCAGTTTTTACAGGAAAACCGTGCTGGAACCTCTACCAACCTATATATATGTATGGAATGAAGATTTCTACTGATGACATGGCTTGTGTTCCCGAAAAAACAGGTGAAAGCCTGCTTTCAAACACACTTATATCTCAGATCTGAGCATGTGGGGAGACTTTCGTTCATCTAGCACAAATGGAACGGTTGGCAAGAGAAATATTAACCCCCGTTTCTCAGTGTGTTTCCTAGTGCATTTTGAATTTCGTGCAGTTTTCATTGGAAAACCGAGATGGAGATTGTACCACCCCATATAAATGTAAGAAGTGCTTATTGCAACTGAAATGAAACTTCGTGTTCCCAACAAACTAGGTGAAGGACACGTTTAACACACTGTTAAATGTCAGAGCTGAGCATGTGAAGAGACGTTCGTTCATCTAGGAAAATGTGAACGGTTTGCAGGGGAAATATATACTCTGGTTTCTCAGTCAGTTTCCAAGTGCCGCTTTGAAGTTCCTGCATGTTTTCAGTGGAAAAGCGCGGTGGAGCTTGAAACTCCCCATATATTTGTATGGAGTGTAATTTCCAATCTTAAAGAATCATTGTTTTCCCAAAGCTAGTTGAAAGACTACTTTCAAACACACCTATATCTCAGAACTGAGCATGTGGATAGAAGTCCGTTCATCTAACACAAAGCGATCGCTTTGCAGAAGATACTTTTACTCTGCATTCTCAGAATGTTTCCTAGTATGATTTGAAATTCCTGAATTTATCACTGATAATCCGAGTTGGAGTTTGTTTTTCCCTTGATATATCTAAGGAGTGTAGTTTGCAACTGGAATAAAACGTTGTTTTCCCAACAATCTAGGGGAAGAATTGTTTTCACACACACCGATCTCTCAGAAACTAGCTTATGAAGAGACGTTCTTTCATCTGGCACAATGTGTTCGCTTTGCAGGTCAAACTTGTACTCTGATATCACAGTGTGTTCCCTAGGGCTGCTTTTAAGTTCCTGCACTTTTCATTGGAAAACCGATTTGGAGCTAGTAAAGACCCATATATAATTATGGAGTGCAGTTTACAAACTTAAAGTATCTTTGTGTTCCAACAAACTAGTTGAAGGATGGCCTTCACACACTGTAACATATCAAAACTGAGCATGTGGAGAGACATTCGTTCATCTGGGACAAATAGAACTGTTTGCAGGAGAAACATTTAATCTGGTTTCTCAGTCTGTTTCCTAGAGCCGCTTTGAAATTTCTGCAATTTTTTACAGGAAAATCGTGCTGGAACCTCTACCACCCTATATTTATGTATGGAATGTAGTTTGCTACAGATGAGAAAGTTTGTGTTCTGAAAAACCAGGTGAAGGACTGCTTTCAAACACACTTATATCTCTGATCTGAGCATGAGGAGAGACATTTGTTCACCTAGCACAATTGGAAAGGTTGGCAAGAAAAATATTTACTCTCGTTTCTCAGTCTGTTTCCTAGTGCCTCTTTGAAGTTCCTGCAGTATTCAGTGGAAAACCGAGTTGGAGATTGTACTTCCCAATATAAATGTATGGAGTGAGTTTTAGAAGTGAAAACAAACTAAGTGTTTCCAACACACAAGGTGAAGGTCGGGTTTCACACACTGTTAAATATCAGAGATTAGCATGTGGAGAAACGTTCGTTCATATACGGAAATATGAACGGTTTACAGGGGAAATATTTACTCTGGTTTCTCAGTCTGTTTCCTAGTGCCGATTTGAAATTCCTTCAGTTTATACAGGAAAACCGAGTTGCAATCTCTACCTCCCTATATATATAAGTATGGAAGGAAGTTTGCTACTGATGAGAAAGTTTGCGTTCCCAAAAAGCCAGGTGAAAATCTGCTTCCATTCACACTTATATCTCAGATGTGAGCATGTGGAGAGACGTTCGTTCATCTAGCAGAAATGGAAGAGTTTGCAAAGGAAATTTTACTCTGTTATCTCAGTCTCTTTCCTAGTGCCACTTTGAAGTCTCTCCAGTTTTCAGTGGAAAAGCGAGTTGGAGCTTGTACCTAACCATATATATAAATGGAGTGTAATTTACAACCTTAAAGAATCTTTGTGTTCCCAACAAGCTAGTTGAAGGACGGCTTTCAAACACACTTATATCTCAGAACTGAGCATTTGAAGAGAAGTTCGTTCATCTAGCACAAAGTGATCGCTTTGCAGAAGATACTTTTACACTGCATTCTCAGTCTGTTTCCTAGTATGAGTTGAAAATCCTGAATTTATCACTGAAAAACCGAGTTGGGGCTTGTTCTTTCCCTTAATATATGTAAGGAGTGTAGTTTGCAAATGAAAAAAAACTGTTGTTTTCCCAACAAGCTAGGGGAAGAATGGTTTACACACACACCTACCTCTCAGAAACGAGCTTGTGGAGAATAGTTCTTTCATCTGCACAATGTGTTCGCTATGCAGGTGAAACTTGTACTCTGATTTCTCAGTGTGTTTCCTAGGGCTGCTTTTAATTTCCTGCACTTTTCAGTGGAAATCCGAGTTGGAGCTAGTAACGACCCATATATAATTTTGGAGTGCATTTTGCAAACTTAAAGTATCTATGTGTTCCAACAAACTAGTTGAAGGACGGCCTTCACACACTGTAACATATCAGAACTGAGCATGTGGAGAGACGTTCCTCCATCTGTGGCATATAGAACTGTTTGCAGGAGAAACAATTTCTTTGGTCTCTCAATCTATTTCCTAGAGCCGATTTGAAATTCCTGCAGCTCTTACAGGAAAACTATTTTGATCCTCTACAATCCTATATATATGTATGGAGTGAAGATTGCTACTGATGAGAAAGCTTGTGTTCCCGAAAAAACATGTGAAGTTCTGCTTTCAAACACAATTATATCTCATAACTTAGCATGTGGAGGACATTGGTTCATCTAGCACAAATCGAACGCATGGCAAGAAAAACATTTATTCTCGTTTCTCAGTGTGTTTCCTAGTGCCACTTTGAAATTCCTTTAGTTTTCAGTGGAAAATCGATTTGGAGATTGTAGAATCCAATAAAAATTTATGGAGTGTTTTTTGCAACTGATAAGAGATTTCGTGTTCCCAACAAACTAGGTGAAGTTCGGGTTTCACACACTGTTAAATATCAGATCTGAGCATGTGAAGAGACGTTCATTCAGCTAGGAAAATGTGAACAGTTTTCAGGGGAAATATTTACTCTGGTTTCTCAGTCTGTTTCCTAGAATCACTTTGAAATTCCTGCCGTTTTTTCAGGAATACTGATTTGCAAACTCTAACTCCCTAAATATACATGTATGAAGGGTAGTTTGCTACTGATGAGAAAGTTTGTGTTCCCTAAAAGCCAGGTGAAGGGCTGCTTTCAAACACACTTATATCTTAGAACTGAGCATGTGCAGAGAGGATCGTTCAACTAGCACAAATGAAACAGTTTGCAAAGGAAATTATTTCTCTTGTTTCTCATTCTATTTCCTAGTGCCACTTTGAAGTTCCTGCAGTTTTCAGTGGAAATGCAAGGTGGGGCTTGTACCTCCCAATATATATGTATGGAATGTAATTTGCAACCTTAAAGAATCTTTGTGTTCCCAACAAGCTAGATGAAGGACGGCTTTCAAACACAACTATACCTCAGAGCTGAGCATGTGGAGAGTACTTCCTTCATCTAGCACAAAGCGATCACTTTACAGAAAATACTTTTACTCTGCATTCTCAGTCTGTTTCCTAGTATGAGTTGAATTTAATGAATTTTTCACTCATAAAGTGAGTAGGGTCTTGTTCTTTCTCTTGATATATGTAAGGACTGTAGGTTGCAAGTGAAATAAAACATTGTTTTCCCAACAATCCAGGGGTAGAATGGTTTTCACACACACTGATCTCTCAGAAACGAACTTGTGGAGAGTCGTTCTTTCATCTGGCAAAATGTGTTCACTTTGCAGAAGAAATTTGTACACTGCGTTCTCAGTCTGTTTCCTACGGCTGCTTTGAAGTTCTACACTTTTCAGTGGAAAATAGTGTTGGAGCTAGTAACGACCCATATATATGTATGGAGTGCAGTTTGCAAACTAAAAGTATCTTTGTGTTCCAGCCAACTAGTTGAAGGGCGGCCATCAACCATTGTTACATATCAGAAATAAGTAAATGGGGAGACTTTTGTTCATCTGGGACAATGTGAACTGTATGCAGGAGAAACATTTAATCTGGTTTCTCAGTCTGTTTCCTAGAGAAGCTTTGAAATTCCAGCAGTTTTTACAGGAAAAACGTCCTGGAACCTCTACCAAACTAAATATATGAATGGAATGTAGTTTGCTACTGAAGAGAAAGCTTGTGTTCCCGAAAAAACAGGTGAAGGACTGCTTTCAAACACACTTATATCTCCGATCTGAACATTAGAAGAGAGTTTCGTTCATCTCGCACAAATGGAACGGTTGGCAAGAGAAACATTTACTCTCATTTCTTAGTCAGTTTCCTAGTGCCACTTTGAAGTTCCTGCAGTTTTCATTGGAAAAACGAGTTGGAGATTTTACCTCCACTTATAAATATATTTAGTTCTTTTTAGAAGTGAAAACAGTGTTCCAAACGAACTAGGTGAAGGACGGATTTCACACACTGTTATATATCAGAGCTGAGCATATGGAGAAATGTTCATTCATATAGGAATATATGAACGGTTTGCAGGGAAAATAATTACTCTGGTTTCTCAGTCTGTTTCATAGTGCCACTTTGAAATACCTGCAGTTTTTACAGGAAAACCGAGCTGCAATCTCTACCTGCATATATATATATGAATGGAGGGTAGTTTGCTACTGATGAGAAAGCATTCGTTCCCAAAAAGCAAGGTGAAGGACTGCTTTCAAACACAACTATATCTCAGAAGTGAGTCGGGAGAGACTTTCGTTCATCTAGCAGAAATGGAAGAGTTTGCAAGGGAAAATTTTACTCTGTTTTCTCAGTCTGTTTCCTAGTGCCACTTTGAAGTTCCTGCAGTTTTCAGTGGAAAAGAGAGTTGGAGATTGTACCTCCCCTTATATAAGTATGGAGTATAATTTGCAACTTAAAAGAATCTTTGTGTTCGTAACAAGCTAGTTGATGGATGGCTTTCAAACACACCTATATCTCAGAGCTGAGTATGTGGAGAGAAGTTCGCTCAGCTAGCACAAATAGATATCTTTTCAGAAGATACTTTTCCTCCACATTCTCAGTCTGTTTTTAGTGCTGCTTTTAAGTTCCTGCAATTTTCAGTGGAAAAACGAGTTGGAGCTAGTAACTACCCATATATATGAATGGAGAGCAGGTTGCAAACTTAAAGTATCTATGTGTTCCCACAAGCTAGTTGAAGGACGGCCTTCACACACTGTTACATATAAGAAATAAGTATGTGTAGAGACGATCGTTCATCTGGGATAATGTGAACTGTTTGCAGGAGAAACATTTAATCTGTGTTGTCTGTTTGTTTCTTGAGCCGCTGTGAAATTCCTGCAGTTTTTACAGGAAAAACGTGATGGAATCTCTACCACCCTATATATATGTACGGAATGTAATTTTCTACTGATGACAAAGCTTGTGTTCACGAAAAAACAGGTGAAGGACTGCTTTCAAACACACTTATATCTCAGATCTGAGCATGTGGAGAGGCATTCGTTCATCTAGCACAAATGGAACCTTTGGCAAGAGAAATATTAACCCCCGTTTCTCAGAATGTTTCCTAGTGCACTTTGAAGTACGTGCAGTTTTCAGTGGAAAAACGAGTTAGATATTGTACCTCTCCATATAAATATAAGGAGTCAATTTTGCAACTTAAAAGAAACTTCGTTTTCCCAATAAACTAGGTGAAGTACGGTTTGAAACACTGTTAAATGTCAGAGCTGAGCATGTGGAGAGATATTCATTTATCTAGGAATAAGTGAACGGATTGCAGGGGAAATATATACTCTGTTTTCTCAGTCTGTTTCATAGGGCCGCTTTGAAATACCTGCAGTTATTACAGGAAAACCGTGTTGCAACCTCTACCTCCCTATATATATATGTATCGATGGTAGTTTGCTAATGATAAGAAAGATTGTGTTCCTGAAATCCAGGGGTAGCACTGCTTTCAAACAAACTTATATCTCAGAAGTCAGCATGTGGAGGGACGTTGTTCACCTAGCACAAATGGAAGACTTTGCAAGGGATAATTTTACACAGGTTTCTCAGTCAGTTTCCTAGAGCAGCTTTGAAGTTCCTGCAGTTTTCAGTTGAAAAGAGAGTTGGACCTTGTACCTCCCCATATACATATATGGAGAGTAATTTGCAACCTTAAAGAATCTTTGTTTTCCCAACAAGGTAGTTGAAGGACTGCTTTCAAACACTCCTATATCTCAGAACTGAGCATGTGGAGATTATTTCGTTCATCTAGCACAAACGATCACTTTGCAGAAGATACTTTTACTCTGCATTTTCAGTTTCCTAGTATCAGTTGATATTTTATAAATATCACTGAAAAACCGTGTTGGGGCTTGTTATTCCCTTGATATATGTAAGGAGTGTAGTTTGCAAATGAAAAAAAAATTGTTTTCCCAACAAGCTAGGGGAAGAATGGTTTTCACACACACCTATCTCTCAGAAACGAGCTTGTGGAGAGTCATTCTTTCATCTGGCACAATGTGATAGCTTTGCAGGAGAAACTTTTACTCTGAATTCTCAGTCTGTTTCCTAGTGCTGCTTTTATGTTTCTGCAGTTTTCAGTGGAAAGCCGAGTTGGAGCTAGTAACTACCCATATATATCTATGGAGTGCATTTTGCAAACTTAAAGTATCTTTCTGTTCCAACAAACTTGTTGAAGGTCGACCTTCACACACTGTTACATTTCAGAACTGAGCATGTGGAAAGAAGTTCTTTCATCTGGGACAAAGTGAACTGTTTGCAAGAGTAACATTTAATCTGGTTTCTCAGTCTGTTTCTAGAGCCGATTTGAAATTCCTGGATTTTTCACAGGAAAAACGTGCTGGAACCTCTACAACCCTGTATATATTTATAGAATGTAGTTTGCTACTGATGAGAAAGCTTGTGTTACCGAAAAAACAGGTGGAGGACTGCTTTCAAACACACTAATATCTCAGATCTGAGCATGTGGAGAGACATTCGTTCATGTAGCACAAATGGAATGGATGGCAAGACAAATATTTTCTCTCGTTTCTCAGTGTGTTTCATAGTGGACATACATGTACGTGCAGTTTTCAGTGGAAAACCGAGTTGGAGATTGTACCTCCACATATAAATGTAAAGAGTGTTTTTTGCAACTGAAAAGAAACTTCGTTTTCCCAACAAACTAGGTGAAGGACGGGTTTCACACACTGTTAAATATCAGAGCTGAGCATGTGGAGAGACTATCTTTCATCTAGGAAAATGTCAACGGTTTGCAGGAGAATACTCTGTTTTCTCAGTCTGTTTCCTAGTGCCGCTTTGAAATTTCTGCAGTTTTTAAAGGAAAACCGATTTGTAACCTCTACCTCCGTATATATACATGTATGGATGGAAGTCTGCTACTGATAAGAAAAGTTTGTGTTCCCCAAACTCCAGGGGTAGGAAAGCTTTCAAACACAATTATATCTCAGAAGTGAGCATGTGGACGGACATTCTTTCATCTAGCACAAATGGAAGAGTTTGCATGGGATAATTTTACTCTGGTTTCTCAGTCTGTTTCCTAGAGCCGCTTTGAAATTCCTGCAGTTTTTATCAGAAAAACATTTGGAACCTCTACAACCCTATATATATGTATGGAGTGTAGTTTGCTACTGATGAGAAAGCTTGTGTTCCCGAAAAACCAGGTGAAGTTCTGCATTCAAACACACTTATATCTCAGACATGAGCATGTGGAGAGACTTTCGTTCATCTAACACAAATCGAACGGATGGCAAGAAAAATATTTACTCTCATTTCTCAGTGTGTTTCCTAGTGCAACTTTGAAATTCCTGGAGTATTCAGTGGAAAACAGTGTTGGAGATGGTACCACCCCATATAAATGTATAGTGTTTTTTGCAACTGAAAAGAAACTTCATGTTCCCAACAAACTAGGTGAAGGACGGGTTTCACACACTGTTAATTATCAGAGCTGAGCATGTGAAGAGGCGTTCGATCATCTTGGAAAATGAGAACGGTTTGCAGTGGAAATATTTACGCTGGTTTCTCAGTTTGTTTCCTAGAGCCGCATTGAAATTCCTACAGTTTTTTCAGGAATACCGATTTGCAAACTCTACCTCCCTATATATACATGTATGGAGGGTAGTATGCTACTGATGAGAAAGTTTGTGTTCCCGAAAACACAGGTAAAGGACTGCTATCAAACACAGTTATATCTTAGAAATGAGCATGTGGAGAAGCGTTCGTTCATCTAGCACAAATGAAACAGTTTGCAAGGGAAATTTTTACTCTGGTGTCTCATTCTGTTTTCTAGTGCCACATTGAATATCCTGTAGTTTTCAGTGGAAAAGAGAGTTTGATTTTCTACCTCCCCATATATATGTATGGAGTGTAAATTGAAACCTTAAAGATTCTTTGTGTTCCTAAAAACCTGATTGAAGGATGTCTTTCAAACACACCTATATCTCAGAGCTGAGCATGTGGAGAGTTCGCTCAGCTAGCACAAATAGATCATTTTTCAGAAGATACTTTTTCTCTTCATTCTCAGTGTGATTCCTAGTGCTGCTTTTAAGTTCCTGCAATTTTAAGTGGACAACCGAGTTGGAGCTAGTAACTACCCATATATAAGTATGGACTGCAGTTTGCAAACTTAAAGTATCTTTGTGTTCCAACAAGCTAGTTGAAGGACGGCCTTCAATCACTGTTTCATATCAGAAATAATTATGTGGAGAGACGTTCGTTCATCTGGGACAATGTGAACTGTTTGCAGGAGAAACTTTTAATCTGGTTTCTCAGTCTGTTTCCTAGAGCGGCTTTGAAATTCCTGCAGTTTTTACAGGAAAACCGTGCTGGAACCTCTACCAACCTATATATATGTATGGAATGAAGTTTTCTACTGATGACATGGCTTGTGTTCCCGAAAAAACAGGTGAAAGCCTAATTTCAAACACACTTATATCTCAGATCTGAGCATGTGGGGAGACTTTCGTTCATCTAGCACAAATGGAACGGTTGGCAAGGGAAATATATACTCTCGTTTCTCAGTGTGTTTCCTAGTGCATTTTGAATTTCGTGCAGTTTTCATTGGAAAACCGAGATGGAGATTGTACCTCCCCATATAAATTTAAGAAGTGCTTTTTGCAACTGAAATGAAACTTCGTGTTCCCAACAAACTAGGTGAAGGACACGTTTAACACACTGTTAAATATCAGAGCTGAGCATGTGGAGAGACGTTCGTTTATCTAGGAAAAGGTCAACGGTTTGCAGGGGAAATATATACTCTGGTATCTCAGTCAGTTTCCAAGTGCCGCTTTGAAATACCTGCAGTTTTTACAGGAAAACCGAGTTGCAATCTCTACCTCCCTATATATATATGTATGGATGGTAGTTTGCTAATGATAAGAAAGTTTGTTTTCCTGAAAAGCCAGGGGTAGGACTGCTTTCAAACAAACTTATATTTCAGAAATGAGAATGTGGAGAGACGTTCGTTCATCTGGCACAAATGGAAGACTTTACAAGGGATACTTTAACTCAGGTTTCTCAGTCAGTTTCCTAGTGCAGCTTTGAAGTTCCTGCAGTTTTCATTTGAAAAGAGAGTTGGAGCTTGTACCTCCCCATATATATATATGGAGAGTAATTTGCAACCTTAAAGAATCTTTGTTTTCCCAAAAAGGTAGTTGAAGGACTGCTTTCAAACACTCCTATATCTCAGAACTGAGCATGTGGAGATTATTTCGTTCATCTAGCACAAACGATCACTTTGCAGAAGATACTTTTACTCTGCATTTTCAGTTTCCTAGTATCAGTTGGTATTTTATAAATATCACCGAAAAACCGTGTTGGGGCTTGTTATTCCCTTGATATATGTAAGGAGTGTAGTTTGCAAATGAAAAAAAAATTGTTGTTTTCCCAACAAGCTAGGGGAAGAATGGTTTTCACACACACCTATCTCTCAGAAACAAGCTTGTGGAGAGTCATTCTTTCATCTGGCACAATGTGATAGCTTTGCAGGAGAAACTTTTACTCTGGATTCTCAGTCTGTTTCCTAGTTCTGCTTTTATGTTTCTGCAGTTTTCAGTGGAAAGCCGAGTTGGAGCTAGTAACTACCCATATATATCTATGGAGTGCATTTTGCCAACTTAAAGTATCTATCTGTTCCAACAAACTTGTTGAAGGTCGACCTTCACACACTGTTTCATATCAGAACTGAGCATGTGGAGAGAAGTTCTTTCATCTGGGACAAAGTGAACTGTTTGCAGGAGTAACATTTAATCTGGTTTCTCAGTCTGTTTCCAAGAGCCGATATGAAATTCCTGGATTTTTCACAGGAAAAACGTGCTGGAACCTCTACAACCCTGTATATATTTATAGAATGTAGTTTGCTACTGATGAGAAAGCTTGTGTTACCGAAAAAACAGGTGGAGGACTGCTTCCAAACACACTAATATCTCAGATCTGAGCATGTGGGGAGACTTTCGTTCATCTAGCACAAATGGAACGGTTGGCAAGAGAAATATTTACTCTCGTTTCTCAGTCTGTTTCCTAGTGCATTTTGAATTTCATGCAGTTTTCAGTGGAAAACCTAGATGGAGATAGTACATCCCCATATAAATTTAAGAAGTGCTTTTTGCAACTGAAATGAAACTTCGTGTTCCCAACAAACTAGGTGAAGGACACGTTTAACACACTGTTAAATGTCAGAGCTGAGCATGTGGAGAGACGTTCGTTTATCTAGGAAAAGGTCAACGGTTTGCAGGGGAAAGATGTACTGTGGTTTCTCAGTCAGTTTCCAAGTGCCGCTTTGAAGTTACTGCAGTTTTCAGTGGAAAAGCACAGTGGAGCTTGGAACTCCATATATATTTGTATGGAGTGTAATTTGCAATCTTAAAGAATCATTGTGTTCCCAACAAGCTAGTTGAAAAACTACTTTCAAACACACCTATATCCCAGATCTGAGCATGTGGAGAGAAGTCCGTTCATCTAGCACAAAGCGATCGCTTTACAGAAGATACTTTTACCCTGCATTCTCAGCCTGTTTCCAAGTATGATTTGAAATTCTTGAATTTATCACTGATAATCCGAGTTGGAGTTTGTTTTTTCACTTGATATATGTAAGGAGTGTAGATTGCAACTGGAATAAAACGTTGTTTTCCCAACAATCTAGGGGAAGAATTGTTTTCACACACACCGATCTCTCAGAAACTAGCTTATGAAGAGTCGTTCTTTCATCAGGCACAATGTGTTCGCTTTGCAGGTCAAACTTGTACTCTGATATCACAGTGTGTTCCCTAGGGCTGCTTTTAAGTTCCTGCACTTTTCATTCGAAAACTGATTTGGAGCTAGTAACGACCCATATATATTTATGGAGTGCAGTTTACAAACTTAAAGTATCTTTGTGTTCCAACAAACTAGTAGAAGGACGGCCTTCACACACTGTAACATATCAAAACTGAGCATGTGTAGAGACATTCGTACATCTGGGACAAATAAAACTGTTTGCAGGAGAAATATTTAATCTGGTTTCTCAGTCTGTTTCCTAGAGCCGCTTTGAAATTTCTGCAGTTTTTACAGGAAAATCGTGCTGGAACCTCTACCACCCTATATTTATGTATGGAATGTAGTTTGCTACTGATGAGAAAGTTTTTGTTCTGAAAAACCAGGTGAAGGACTGCTTTCAAACACACTTATATCTCCGATCTGAGCATCAGGAGAGACATTTGTTCACCTAGCAAAATTGGAAAGGTTGGCCAGTAAAATATTTACTCTCGTTTCTCAGTCTGTTTCCTAGTGAATCTTTGAAGTTCCTGCAGTATTCAGTGGAAAACCGAGTTGGAGACTGTACCTCCCAATATAAATGTATGGAGTGAGTTTTAGAAGTGAAAACAAACTACGTGTTCCCAACAAACTAGGTGAAAGACGGGTTTCACACACTGTTAAATATCAGAGATTAGCATGTGGAGAAACGTTCGTTCATATAGGGAAATATGAATGGTTTGCAGGGGAAATATTTACTCTGGTTTCTCAGTCTGTTTCCTAGTGCCGATTTGAAATTTCTTCAGTTTATACAGGAAAACCGAGTTGCAATCTCTACCTCCATATATATATAAGTATGGAGGGAAGTTTGCTACTGATGAGAAAGTTTGCGTTCCCGAAAAGCCAGGTGAAAATCTCCTTTCATTCACACTTATATCTCAGAAGTGAGCATGTGGAGAGACGTTCGTTCATCTAGCTGAAATGGAAGGGTTTACAAAGGAAATTTTACTCTGTTTTCTCAGTCTCTTTCCTAGTGCCATTTTGAAGTCTCTCCAGTTTTCAGTGGAAAAGCGAGTTGGAGCTTGTACCTAACCATATATATGAATGGAGTGTAATTTACAACCTTAAAGAATCTTTGTGTTCCCAACAAGCTAGTTGAAGGACGGCTTTCAAACACACTTATATCTCAGAACTGAGAATTTGAAGAGAAGTTCGTTCATCTAGCACAAAGTGATCGCTTTGCAGAAGATACATTTAATATGCATTCTCAGTCTGTTTCCTAGTATGAGTTGAAAATCCTGAAATTATCACTGAAAAACCGAGTTGGGGCTTGTTCTTTCCCTTAATATATGTAAGGAGTGTGGTTTGCAAATGAAAAAAAACTGTTGTTTTCCCAACAAGCTAGGGCAAGAATGGTTGACACACACACACCAACCTCTCAGAAACGAGCTTGTGGAGAATCGTTCTTTCACCTGGCACAATGTGTTCGCTTTGCAGGTGAAACTTGTACTCTGATTTCTCAGTGTGTTACCTAGGGCTGCTTTTAATTTCCTGCACTTTTCAGTGGAAAACCGAGTTGGAGCTAGTAACGACCCATATATAAGTTAGGAGTGCATTTTGCAAACTTAAAGTATCTATGTGTTCCAACAACCTAGTTGAAGGACGGCCTTCACACACTGTAACAAATCAGAACTGAGCATGTGGAGAGACGTTCCTCCATCTGTGACAAATAGAAATGTTTGCAGGAGAAACATTTACTTTGGTCTCTCAATCTATTTCCTAGAGCCGATTTGAAATTCCTGCAGCTTTTACAGAAACACTATCTTGATCCTCTACAATCCTATATATATGTATGGAGTGAAGATTGCTACTGATGAGAAAGCTTGTGTTCCCGAAAAAACATGTGAAGTTCTGCTTTCAAACACACTTATATCTCATAACTTAGCATGTGGAGGAACATTGATTTATCTAGCACAAATCGAATGGATGGCAAGAAAAACATTTATTCTCGTTTCTCAGTGTGTTTCGTAGTTCCACTTTGAAATTCCTTTAATTTTCAGTGGAAAATCGATTTGGAGATTGTAGCATACAATAAAAATTTATGGAGTGTTTTTTGCAACTGAACAGAAATTTCGTGTTCCCAACAAACTAGGTGAAGTTCGGGTTTCACACACTGTTAAATATCAGATCTGAGCATGTGAAGAGACGTTCGTCAGCTAGGAAAATGTGAACAGTTTGCAGGGGAAATATTTACTCTGGTTTCTCAGTCTGTTTCCTAGAACCACTTTGAATTTCCTGCCGTTTTTTCAGGAATACTGATTTGCAAACTCTAACTCCCTATATATACATATATGAAGGATAGTTTGCTACTGATGAGAAAGTTTGTGTTCCCTAAAAGCCAGGTGAAGGACTGCTTTCAAACACACTTATATCTTAGAACTGAGCATGTGCAGAGAGGTTCGTTCAACTAGCACAAATGAAACAGTTTGCAAGGGAAACTATTTCTCTGGTTTCTTATTCTATTTCCTAGAGCCACTTTGAGGTTCCTGCAGTTTTCACTGGAAATACAAGTTGGCGCTTGTACTTCCCAATATATATGTATGGAATGTAATTTGCAACCTTAAAGAATCTTTGTGTTCCCAACAGGCTAGTTGAAGGACGGCTTTCAAACACAACTACACCTCAGAGCTGAGTATGTGGAGAGTAGTTCCTTCATTTGGCACAAAGTGATCACTTTACAGAAAATACTTTTACTCTGCATTCTCAGTCTGTTTCCTAGTATGAGTTGAATTTAATGGATTTTTCACTCATAAAGCGAGTAGGGTCTTGTTCTTTCTCTTGATATATGTAAGGACTGTAGTTTGCAAGTGAAATAAATCGTTGTTTTCCGAACAATCCAGGGGAAGAATGGTTTTCACACACACCGATCTCTCAGAAACGAACTTGTGGGGAGTCGTTCTTTCATCTGGCACAATGTGTTCGCTTTGCAGAAAAAATTTGTACTCTGGTTTCTCAGTCTGTTTCCTAGGGCTGCTTTGAAGTTCTACACTTTTCAGTGGAAAATAGAGTTGGGGCTAGTAACGACCGATATATATGTATGGAGTGCATTTTGCAAACTAAAAGTATCTTTGTGTTCCAACCAACTAGTTGAAGGGCGGCCATCAACCACTGTTACATATCAGAAATAAGTAAATGGGGAGACTTTCGTTCATCTGGGACAATGTGAACTGTATGCAGGAGAAACATTTAATCTGGTTTCTCAGTCTGTTTCCTAGAGCCGCTTTGAAATTCCAGCAGTTTTTACAGGAAAAGCGTGCTGGAACCTCTACCAAACTAAATATATGAATGGAATGTAGTTTGCTACTGATGAGAAAGCATGATTTCCTGAAAAATCAGGTGAAGGACTGCTTTCAAACACACTTATATCTCTGAAGTGAGCATGTTGAGAGATTTTCTTTCATCTAGCAGAAATGGAAGAGTTTGCAAGGGAAACTTTTACTCTGTTTTTTCAGTCTGTTTGCTAGTGCCACTTTGAAGTTCCTGCAGTTTTCGGTGGAAAAGCGAGTTCGAGCTTGGACCTCCTCATGTATATGTATGGAGTGTAATTTGCAACCGTAAAGAATCTTTGTGATCCCAACAAGATAGTTGAAGGACGGCTTTCAAACACACCTATATCTCAGAGTTGAGCACGTGGAGAGAAGTTTCCTCAACTAGCACAAATTGATCGCTTTTCAGAAGATACTTTTACTCCACATTCTCAGTCTGTTTCCTAGTGATGTTTTTAAGTTCCTGTAATTTTCAGTGGAAAACCGATTTGGAGCTAGTAACTACCCATATATATGAATGGAGTGCAGGTTGCAAGCTTAAAGTATCTTTGTGTTTCCACAAGCTAGTTGAAGACGGCTTTCACACACTGTTTCATATCAGAACAAAGTATGAGGAGAGACGTTAATTCATCTGGGACAATGAAAACTGTATGCAGGAGAAATATTTAATCTGGTTTCTCAGTCTGTTTCCTAGAGCCGCTTAGAAATTCCTGCAGATTTTACAGGAAAACCGTGCTGGAACCTCTACCATCCTATATATATGTATGGAATGTAGTATGCTACTGATGAGAAAGCTTGTGTTCCCCAAAAAAACAGGTGAAGGATTGCTTTCAAACACACTTTTATCTCAGAACTGAACATGTGGAGAGACGTTCATTCATCTAGAACAAATGGAACGGTTGGCAAAAGAAACATTTACTATCGATTCTCATTCTGTTTCCTTGTGCACTTTGAATTTCGTGTAGTTTTCAGTGGAAAATCGAGTTGGAGATTGTACCTCCCCATATAAATGTAAGGGTTGTTTTTTGCAACTTAAAATAAACTTCGTGTTCCCAACAAATTAGGTGAAGGACTGCTTTCACACACTGTTAAATATCAGAGCTGAGCTTGTGAAGAGACTTTCGTTCATCTAGGAAAATGTGAACAGTATGCAGGGGAAATATTTACTCTGGTTTCTCAGTCTGTTTCCTAGAACCACTTTGAAATTCCTGCCGTTTTTTCAGGAATACTGATTTGCAAACTCTAACTCCCTATATATACATGTATGAAGGGTAGTTTGCTACTGATGAGAAAGTTTGTGTTCCCTAAAAGCCAGGTGAAGGACTGCTTTCAAACACACTTATATCTTAGAACTGAGCATGTGCAGAGAGGTTCGTTCAACTAGCACAAAAGAAACAGTTTGCAAGGGAAACTATTTCTCTGGTTTCTCAATCTATTTCCTAGAGCCACTTTGAGGTTCCTGCAGTTTTCACTGGAAATGCAAGTTGGCGCTTGTACTTCCCAATATATATGTATGGAATGTAATTTGCTACCTTAAAGAATCTTTGTGTTCCCAACAAGCTAGTTGAAGGACGGCTTTCAAACACAACTATACCTCAGAGCTGAGCATGTGGAGAGTAGTTCCTTCATTTGGCACAAAGCGACCACTTTACAGAAAATACTTTTACTCTGCATTCTCAGTCTGTTTCCTAGTATGAGTTGAATTTAATGGATTTTTCACTCATAAAGCGAGTAGGGTCTTGTTCTTTCTCTTGATATATGTAAGGACTGTAGTTTGCAAGTGAAATAAATCGTTGTTTTCCCAACAATCCAGGGGAAGAATGGTTTCACACACACCGATCTCTCAGAAACGAACTTGGGGGAGTCATTCTTTCATCTGGCACAATGTGTTCGCTTTGCAGAAAAAATTTGTACTCTTGTTTCTCAGTCTGTTTCCTAGGGCTGCTTTGAATTTCTACACTTTTCAGTGGAAAATAGAGTTGGGGCTAGTAACGACCGATATATATGTATGGAGTGCATTTTGCAAACTAAAAGTATCTTTGTGTTCCAACCAACTAGTTGAAGGGCGGCCATCAACCACTGTTACATATCAGAAATAAGTAAATTGGGAGAATTTCGTTCATCTGGGACAATGTGAACTGTATGCAGGAGAAACATTTAATCTGGTTTCTCAGTCTGTTTCCTAGAGCCGCTTTGAAATTCCAGCAGTTTTTACAGGAAAAGCGTGCTGGAGCCTCTACCAAACTAAATATATGAATGGAATGTAGTTTGCTACTGATGAGAAAGCTTGATTTCCCAAAAAAACAGGTGAAGGACTGCTTTCAAACACACTTATATCTCTGAAGTGAGCATGTTTAGAGATTTTCTTTCATCTAGCAGAAATGGAAGAGTTTGCAAGGGAAACTTTTACTCTGTTTTTTCAGTCTGTTTGCTAGTGCCACTTTGAAGTTCCTGCAGTTTTCGGTGGAAAAGCGAGTTCGAGCTTGGACCTCCTCATATATATGTTTGGAGTGTAATTTGCAGCCTTAAAGAATCTTTGTGTTCCCAACAAGATAGTTGAAGGACGGCTTTCAAACACACCTATATCTCAGAGTTGAGCACGTGGATAGAAGTTCCCTCAACTAGCACAAATTGATCGCTTTTCAGAAGATACTTTTACTCCACATTCTCAGTCTGTTTCCTAGTGCTGTTTTTAAGTTCCTGCAATTTTCAGTGGAAAACCGATTTGGAGCTAGTAACTACCCATATATATGAATGGAGTGCAGGTTGCAAACTTAAAGTATCTTTGTGTTTCCACAAGCTAGTTGAAGACGGCTTTCACACACTGTTTCATATTAGAACAAAGTATGAGGAGAGACGTTCATTCATCTGGGACAATGAAAACTGTATGCAGGAGAAACATTTAATCTGGTTTCTCAGTCTGTTTCCTAGAGCCACTTAGAAATTCCTGCAGCTTTTACAGGAAAACCGTGCTGGAACCTGTACCATCCTATATATATGTATGGAATGTAGTTTGCTACTGATGAGAAAGCTTGTGTTCCCCAAAAAATCAGGTGAAGGACTGCTTTCAAACACACTTTTATCTCAGATCTGAACATGTGGAGAGACGTTCATTCATCCAGAACAAATGGAACGGTTGGCAAAAGGAACATTTACTATCGATTCTCAGTCTGTTTCCTTGTGCACTTTGAAGTTCGTGTAGTTTTCAGTGGAAAATCGAGTTGGAGATTGTACCTCCCCATATAATTGTAAGGGTTGTTTTTTGCAACTTAAAATAAACTTCGTGTTCCCAACAAATTAGGTGAAGGACTGTTTTCACACACTGTTAAATATCAGAGCTGAGCTTGTGAAGAGACGTTCGTTCATCTAGGAAAATGTGAACGGTTTGCAGGGGAAATATATACTCTGGTTTCTCCGTCTCTTTCTACTGCCGCTTTGAATTTCCTGCAGTTTTTAAAGGAAAACCGAGATGCAACATCTACCTCCCTATATATATATGTATCGATGGTAGTTTTCTACTGATAAGAATGTTTGTATTCCTGAAATGCCAGGTGAAGGACTGCTTTCAAACACACTTATATCTCAGAAGTGAGCATGTGGAAAGACTTTCGTTCATCTAGCACAAATGGAAGACTTTGCAAGGGATACATTTACTCTGGTTTCTCAGTCAGTTTTATAGTGCCACTTTGAAGTTCCTGCAGTTTTCAGTGGAAAAGCACGTTGGAGCTTGTACCTCCCCATATATATGAATTGAGTGTAATTTGCAATCTTAGAGAATCTTTGTTTTCCCAACAAGCTAGTTGAAGGACGGGTTTCAAACCCACCTATACCTTAGAACTGAGCATGTGGAGTGTAGTTCGTTCATCTAGCACAAAGCGAACGTTTTGCAGAAGATACTATTACTCTGCATTCTCAGACAGTTTCCTAGTATGATTTGAAATTCCTGAATTTATCACTGATAAACCAGTTGGGGCTTGTTCTTTCCCTTGATATATGTAAGGAGTGTAGTTTGCAACTGAATTAAAATGTTGTTTTCCCAACAATCTAGGGGAAGAATGGTTTTCACACACACCTATCTCTCAGACATGAGTTTGTGGAGAGTCATTCTTTCATCTGGCACAAAGTGATTGCTTTGCAGTACTAACTTTTACCCTGTTTTCTCAGTCTGTTTCCGAGGGCTGCTTTTAAATTTCTGCACTTTTCAGTGGAAAACCGAGTTGGAGCTAGTAACTACTCATATATATGTATGGAGGGCTGTTTGCAAACTTAAAGTATCTTTGTGTTCCCACAAGCTAGTTGAAGGACAGCCTTCACACACTGTATCATATCCTAACTGAGAATGTGGAGAGATATTCGTTCACCTGGGACAAATAGAACTGTTTGCAAGAGAAAAAATTAATCTGGTTTCTCAGACTATTTCCTACTGCCGCTTTGAAGTTACTGCAGTTTTTACAGGAAAACCATGCTGGAACCTCTACCACCCTATATATATGTATGGAATGTAGTTTGCTACTGATGAGAAAGCTTGTGTTCCCGAAAAAAACAGGTGAATGGCTGCTTTCAAACACACTTATATCTCCGATCTGAACATGAGGAGAGACTATTGTTCATCTCACAAAAATGGAACGGTTGGCAGAGAAACATTTACTCTCGTTTCTTAGTCTGTTTCCTAGTGCCACTTTGAACTTCCTGCAATTTCCAGTGGAAAAACGATTTGGAGATTTTACCTCCCCTTATAAATATATTTAGATCTTTTTAGAAGAGAAAACATTGTTCCAAACAAACTAGGTGAAGGACGGATTTCACACACTGTTATATATCAGAGCTGAGCATATGGAGAAATGATCGTTCATATAGGAATATATGAACGGTTTGCAGGGGAAATATTTACTCTGGTTTCTCAGTCTGTTTCATAGTGCCGCTTTGAAATACCTGCAGTTTTTACAGGAAAATCGAGCTGCAATCTCTACCTCCGTATATATATATGAATGGAGGGTAGTTTGCTACTGATGAGAAAGCCTTCGTTCCCGAAAAGCAAGGTGAAGGACTGCTTTCAAACACACCTATATCTCAGAAGTGAGCACGGGAGAGACTTTCGTTCATCTAGCACAAAATGAAGAGGTTGCAAGGGAAAATTCTACTCTGTTTTCTCAGTCTGTTTCCTAGTGCCACTTTGAAGTTCCTGCAGTTTTCAGTGGAAAAGAGAGTTGGAGATTGTACCTCCCCTTATATAAGTATGGAGTATAATTTGCAACTTTAAAGAATCTTTGTGTTCGTAACAAGCTAGTTGAAGGATGGCTTTCAAACACACCTATATCTCAGAGCTGAGTATGTGGAGAGAAGTTCGCTCAGCTAGCACAAATTGATATCTTTTCAGAAGATATTCTTTCTCCGCATTGTCAGTCTGTTTTTAGTGCTGCTTTTAAGTTCCTGCAATTTTCAGTGGAAAACCGAGTTGGAGCTAGTAACTACCCATATAAATGAATGGAGAGCAAGTTGCAAACTTAAAGTATCTATGTGTTCCCATAAGCTAGTTGAAGGACGGCCTTCACACACTGTTACGTATCAGAAATAAGTATGTTTAGAGACGATCGATCATCTGGGACAATGTGAACTGTTTGCAGGAGAAACATTTAATCTGTGTTGACTGTTTCTTGAGCCGCTGTGATATTCCTGCAGTTTTTACAGGAAAACCGTGCTGGAAACTCTACCACCCTATATAAATATATGGAATGTAATTTGTTACTGATGACAAAGCTTGTGTTCCCGAAAAAACAGGTGAAGGACTGCTTTCAAACACACTTATATCTCAGATCTGAACATGTGGAGAGACGTTCATTCATCTAGAACAAATGGAACGGTTGGCAAAAGAAACATTTACTCTCAATTCTCAGTCTGTTTACTTGTGCACTTTGAAGTTCGTGTAGTTTTCAGTGGAAAATCGAGTTGGAGATTGTACCTCCCCATATAACTGTAAGGGTTGTTTTCTGCAACTTAAAATAAACTTCATGTTCCCAACAAATTAGGTGAAGGATGGTTTGAAACACTGTTAAATGTCAGAGCTGAGCATGTGGAGAGACGTTCATTTATCTAGGAAAAGTGAACGGTTTGCAGGGGAAATATATACTATGTTTTCTCAGTCTGTTTCATTGTGCCGCTTTGAAATACCTGCAGTTTTTACAGGAAAACCGAGTTGCAACTTCTACCTCCCTATATATATATGTATGGATGGTAGTTTGCTAATGATAAGAAAGTTTGTTTTCCTGAAAAGCCAGGAGTAGGACTGCTTTCAAACAAAGTTATTTCTCAGAAGTGAGCATGTGGAGAGACGTTCGTTCATCTAGCACAAATGGAAGACTTTGCAAGGGATACTTTTACTCAGGTTTCTCAGTCAGTTTCCTAGTGCAGCTTTGAAGTTCCTGCAGTTTTCAGTTGAAAAGAGAGTTGGAACTTGTACCTTCCCATATATATATATGGAGAGTAATTTGCAACCTTAAAGAATCTTTGTTTTCCCAACAAGATAGTTGAAGGACTGCTTTCAAAAACACCTATATCTCAGAACTGAGCATGTGGAGATTATTTCATTCATCTAGCACAAACGATCACTTTGCAGAAGATACATTTACTCTGCATTTTCAGTTTCCTAGTATCAGTTGATATTTTATAAATATCACTGAAAAACCGTGTTGGGGCTTGTTATTCCCTTGATATATGTAAGGAGTGTAGTTTGCAAATGAAAAAAAATTGTTGATTACCCAACAAGCTAGTGGAAAAATGGTTTTCACACACACCTATCTCTCAGAAACGAGCTTGTGGAGAGTCATTCTTTCATCTGGCAAAATGTGATAGCTTTGCAGGAGAAAATTTACTCTGGTTCCTCAGTCTGTTTCCTAGTGCTGCTTTTATGTTTCTGCAGTTTTCAGTGGAAAGCCGAGTTGGAGCTAGTAACTACCCATATATATCTATGGAGTGCATTTTGCAAACTTAAAGTATCTTTCTATTCCAACAAACTTTTTGAAGGTCGACCTTCACACACTGTTACATATCAGAACTGAGCATGTGGAGAGAAGTTCTTTCATCTGGGACAAAGTGAACTGTATGCAGGAGTAACATTTAATCTGGTTTCTCAGTCTGTTTCCTAGAGCCGATTTGAAATTCCTGGATTTTTCACAGGAATAAAGTGCTGGAACCTCTACAACCCTGTATATATCTATAGAATGTAGTTTGCTACTGATGAGAAAGCTTGTGTTACTGAAAAAACAGGTGGAGGACTGCTTTCAAACACACTAATATCTCAGATCTGTGCATGTGGAGAGACATTCGTTCATCTAGCACAAATGGAACGGATGGCAAGACAAATATTTTCTCTCGTTTCTCAGTGTGTTTCATAGTGGACATTGATGTACGTGCAGTTTTCAGTGGAAAACCGAGTTGGAGATTGTACCTCCACATATAAATGTAAAGAGTGTTTTTTGCAACTGAAAAGAAACTTCGTTTTCCCAACAAACTAGGTGAAGGACGGGTTTCACACACTGTTAAATATCAGAGCTGAGCATGTGGAGAGACTATCTTTCATCTAGGAAAATGTCAACATTTAGCAGGAAAATACTCTGTTTTCTCAGTGTGTTTCCTAGTGCCGCTTTGAAATTTCTGCAGTTTTTACAGGAAAACCGAGTTGCAACCTCTACCTTCCTATATATACATGTATGGATGGAAGTTTGCTACTGATAAGAAAGTTTGTGTTCCCCAAACTGAAGGGGTAGGAAAGCTTTCAAACACAATTATATCTCAGAAGTGAGCATGTGGAGAGACATTCTTTCATCTAGAACAAATGAAAGGGTTTGCATGGGATAATTTTACTCTGGTTTCTCAGTCTGTTTCCTAGAGCCGCTTTGAAATTCCTGCAGTTTTTATCAGAAAAGCATTTGGAACCTCTACAACCCTATATATATGTATGGAGTGTAGTTTGCTACTGATGAGAAAGCTTGTGATTCTGAAAATCCAGGTGAAATTCTGCATTCAAACACACTTATATCTCAGACATGAGCATGTGGAGAGACTTTCGTTCATCTAACACAAATCGAACGAATGGCAACAAAAACATTTACTCTCATTTCTCAGTGTGTTTCCTAGTTCCACTTTGAAATTCCTGGAGTATTCAGTGGAAAACAGTGTTGGAGATTGTACCACCCCATATAAATGTATACTGTTTTTTGCAACTGAAAAGAAACTTCATGTTCCCAACAAACTAGGTGAAGGACGGGTTTCACACACTCTTATTTATCAGAGCTGAGCATTTGGAGAGGCGTTCGTTCATCTAGCACAAATGAAACAGTTTGCAAGGGAAATTTTTACTCTGGTGTCTCATTCTGTTTTCTAGTGCCACATTGAATATCCTGTAGTTTTCAGTGGAAAAGATAGTTTGATTTTCTACCTCCCCATATATATGTATGGAGTGTAAATTGAAACCTTAAAGATTCTTTGTGTTCCCAACAAGCTAGTTGAAGGATGGCGTTCAAACACACCTATATCTCAGAGCTGAGCGTGTGGAGAGTTCGCTCAGCTAGCACAAATAGATCGTTTTTCAGAAGATACTTTTACTCTTCATTCTCAGTGTGTTTCCTAGTGCTGCTTTTAAGTTCCTGCAATTTTAAGTGGACAACCGAGTTGGAGCTAGTAACTACCCATATATATGTATGGAGTGCAGTTTGCAAACTTAAAGTATGTTTGTGTTCAACAAGCTAGTTGAAGGACGGCCTTCAATCACTGTTTCATATCAGAAATAATTATGTGGAGAGACGTTCGTTCATCTGGGGCAATGTGAACTGTTTGCAGGAGAAACTTTTAATCTGGTTTCTCAGTCTGTTTCCTAGAGCGGCTTTGAAATTCCTGCAGTTTTTACAGGAAAACCGTGCTGGAACCTCTACCAACCTATATATATGTATGGAATGAAGATTTCAACTGATGGAATGGTTTGTGTTCCCGAAAAAACAGGTGAAAGCCTGCTTTCAAACACACTTATGTCTCAGAACTGAGCATGTGGGGAGACTTTCGTTCATCTAGCACAAATGGAACGGTTGGCAAGAGAAATATTTACTCTCGTTTCTCAGTCTGTTTCATAGTGCATTTTGAATTTCGTGCAGTTTTCATTGGAAAACCGAGATGGAGATTGTACCTCCCCATATAAATGTAAGAAGTGCTTTTTGCAACTAAAATGTAACTTCGTGTTCCATACAAACTAGGTGAAGGACACGTTTAACACACTGTTAAATGTCAGAGCTGAGGATGTGGAGAGACGTTCGTTTATCTAGGAAAAAATTCAACGGTTTGCAGGGGAATTATATACTCTGGTTTCTCAGTCAGTTTCCAAGTGCAACTTTGAAGTTCCTACACTTTTCAGTGGAAAAGCGCGGTGGAGCTTGGAACTCCCCATATATTTATATGGAGTGTAATTTGCAATCTTAAAGAATCATTGTGTTCCCAACAAGCTAGTTGAAAAACTACATTCAAAAACACCTATATCTCAGAACTGAGCATGTGGAGAGTAGTCCGTTCATCTAGCACAAAGCGATCGCTTTGCAGAAGATACTTTTACTCTGCATTCTCAGAATGTTTCCTAGTATGATTTGAAATTCCTTAATTTATCACTGATAATCCGAGTTGGAGTTTGTTCTTTCCCTTGATATATGTAAGGAGTGTAGTTTGCAACTGGAATAAAACGTTGTTTACCCAACAATCTAGGGGAAGAATTGTTTTCACACACACCGATCTCTCAGAAACTAGCTTATGAAGAGACGTTCTTTCATCTGGCACAATGTGTTCGCTTTGCAGGTCAAACTTGTACTCTGATATCACAGTGTGTTCCCTAGGGCTGCTTTTAAGTTCCTGCACTTTTCATTGGAAAACTGATTTGGAGCTAGTAACGACCCATATATATTTATGGAATGCAGTTTACAAACTTAAAGTATCTTTGTGTTCCAACAAACTAGGTGAAGGACGGCCTTCACACACTGTAACATATCAAAACTGAGCATGTGGAGAGACATTCGTTCATCTGGGACAAATAGAACTGTTTGCAGGAGAAACATTTAATCTGGTTTCTCAGTCTGTTTCCTAGAGCCGCTTTGAAATTCCTGCAGCTTTTACAGGAAAAGCATGCTGGAACTTCTACCACCCTATATATATGTATGGAATGTAATTTGCTACTGATGAGAAAGTTTGTGTTCTGAAAAACCAGGTGAAGGACTGCTTTCAAACACACTTATATCTCCGATCTGAACATCAGGAGAGACATTTGTTCACCTAGCACAATTGGATAGGTTGGCAAGAAAGATATTTACTCTCGTTTCTCAGTCTGTTTCCTAGTGCCTCTTTGAAGTTCCTGCAGTATTCAGTGGAAAACCGAGTTGGAAATTGTACCTCCCAAAATAAATGTATGGAGTGAGTTTTAGAAGTGAAAACATACTACGTTTTCCCAACAAACTAGGTGAAGGACGGGTTTCACACACTGTTAAATATCAGAGATTAGCATGTGGAGAAACGTTCGTTCATATAGGGAAATATGAACGGTTTGCAGGGGAAATACTTACTCTGGTTTCTCAGTCTGTTTCCTAGTGCCGATTTGAAATTCCTTCAGTTTATACAGGAAAACCGAGTTGCAATCTCTACCTCCATATATATATAAGTATGGAGGGAAGTTTGCTACTGATGAGAAAGTTTGCGTTCCCAAAAAGCCAGGTGAAAATCTGCTTTCATTCACACTTATATCTCAGAAGTGAGCATGTGGAGAGACGTTCGTTCATCTAGCAGAAATGGAAGAGTTTACAAAGGAAATTTTACTCTGTTTTCTCAGTCTCTTTCCTAGTGCCATTTTGAAGTCTCTCCAGTTTTCAGTGGAAAAGCGAGTTGGAGCTTGTACCTAACCATATATATGAATGGAGTGTAATTTACAACCTTAAAGAATCTTTGTGTTCCCAGCAAGCTAGTTGAAGGACGGCTTTCAAACACACTTATATCTCAGAACTGAGCATTTGAAGAGAAGTTCGTTCATCTAGCACAAAGTGATCGCTTTGCAGAAGATACTTTTACTCTGCATTCTCACTCTGTTTCCTAGTAAGAGTTGAAAATCCTGAATTTATCACTGAAAAACCGAGTTGGGGCTTGTTCTTTCCCTTAATATATGTAAGGAGTGTGGTTTCCAAATGAAAAAAAACTGTAGTTTTCCCAACAAGCTAGGGAAAGAATGGTTTACACACACACCAACCTCTCAGAAACGAGCTTGTTGAGAATCGTTCTTTCATCTGGCACAATGTGTTCGCTTTGCAGGTGAAACTTGTACTCTGATTTCTCAGTGTGTTACCTAGGGCTGCTTTTAAATTCCTGCACTTTTCAGTGGAAATCCGAATTGGAGCTAGTAACGACCCATATATAAGTTTGGAGTGCATTTTCAAACTTAAATTATCTATGTGTTCCAACAACCTAGTTGAAGGACGGCCTTCACACACTGTAACTTTTCAGAACTGAGCATGTGGAGAGACGTTCCTCCATCTGTGACAAATAGAAATGTTTGCAGGAGAAACATTTACTTTGGTCTCTCAATCTATTTCCTAGAACCGATTTGAAATTCCTGCAGCTTTTACAGGAAAACTAATTTCATCCTCTACAATCCTATATATATGTATGGAGTGAAGATTGCTACTGATGAGAAAGCTTGTGTTCCCGAAATAACATGTGAAGTTCTGCTTTCAATCACACTTATATCTCATAACTTAGCATGTGGAGGGACATTGGTTCATCGAGCACAAATCGAACGGATGGCAAGAAAAACATTTATTCTCGTTTCTCAGTGTGTTTCCTAGTGCCACTTTGAAATTCCTTTAGTTTTCAGTGGAAAATCGATTTGGAGATTGTAGCATCCAATAAAAATTTATGGAGTGTTTTTTGCAACTGAAAGGAAATTTCGTGTTCCCAACACACTAGGTGAAGTTCGGGTTTCACACACTGTTAAATATCAGATCTGAGCATGTGAAGAGACGTTTGTTCAGCTAGGAAAATATGAACAGTTTGCAGGAGAAATATTTACTCTGGTTTCTCAGTCTGTTTCCTAGAACCACTTTGAAATTCCTGCCGTTTTTTCAGGAATACTGATTTGCAAACTCTAACTCCCTATATATACATGTATGAAGGGTAGTTTGCTACTGATGAGAAAGTTTGTGTTCCCTAAAAGCCAGGTGAAGAACTGCTTTCAAACACACTTATATCTTAGAACTGAGCATGTGCAGAGAGGTTCGTTCAACTAGCACAAATGAAACAGTTTGCAAGGGTAACTATTTCTCTGGTTTCTCATTCTATTTCCTAGTGCCACTTTGAAGTTCCTGCAGTTTTCAGTGGAAATGCAAGTTGGGGCTTGTACCTCCCAATATATATGTATGGAATGTAATTTGCAACCTTAAAGAATCTTTGTGTTCCCAACAAGCTAGTTGAAGGACGGCTTTCAAACACAACTATAACTCAGAGCTGAGCACGTGGAGAGAATTTCGCTCAACTAGCACAAATTAATCGCTTTTCAGAAGAAAATTTTCTCCGCATTCTCAGTCTGTTTCCTAGTGCTGCTATTAATTTCCTGCAATTTTCAGGGGAAAACCGAGTTGGAGCTAGTAAATACCCATATATATTTATGGAGTGCAGTTTGCAATCTTAATGTATATTTGTGTTCCAACAAGCTAGTTGAAGGTCGGCCTTCACCCACTGTTACATATAAAAGCAAAGTATGTAGAGAGACGTTCGTTCATCTGGGACAATGTGAACTGTTTGCAGAAGAAACTTTTAATCTGTTTCTCAGTCTGTTTCCTAGAGCCGCTTTGAAATTTCTGCAGTTTTTACAGGAAAAACGTGCTGGAACCTCTACCAACCTATACATATGTATGGAATGTAGTTTGCTACTGATGAGAAAGCTTGTGATCCCGAAAAAACAGTTGAAGTACTGCTTTCAAACACACCTATATCTCAGAAATGAGCATGTGGAGAGAAGTTTGTTCATCTAGTACAAAGAAATTGCTTTGCAGAAGTTACTATTACAATGCATTCTCAGTCTTTTTCATAATATGTGTTGAAATTCCTGAATTTGTCACTGAGAAACCGAGTTGGTGTTTGTATTTCCCTTGATATATGTAAGAAGTGTAGTTTGCAAATGAAAAAAATTGTTGTTTTCCCAACAAGCTAGGGGAATAATGGTTTTCACACACACCTATCTCTCAAAACGAGCTTGAGGAAAGTCGTTCTTTCATCTGGCACAATGTGATAGCTTTGCAGGACAAACTTTTACTCTGGTTTTTCAGTCTGTTTCCTAGGGCTACTTTTAAGTTTCTGCAGTTTTCAGTGTAAAACCGAATTGGAGCTAGTAACTCCCTGTATAAATTTATGCAGTGCAGTTTGCAAACTTAGAGTATCTTTGTGTTCCAACAAGCTTGTTGAAGTACGGCCTTTTCACACTGTTACATATCCGAACTGAGCATGTGGAGGGACGTTCATTCATCTGGGACAAGTCAACTGTTTGCAGAAGAATCATTTACTCTTTTTTCTCAGTCTGTTACATAGAGCCGCTTTGCAATTCATGCAGTTTTTACAGGAAAATCATTTGGAACCTCTACAAACCTATATA
This sequence comes from Camelus dromedarius, assembly GCF_036321535.1. NCBI lineage: Eukaryota > Metazoa > Chordata > Mammalia > Artiodactyla > Camelidae > Camelus > Camelus dromedarius. The sequence goes on from NC_087473.1 coordinate 9,705,751, forward strand.
TATGTATGGAGTGTAGTTTGCTACTGATGAGTAAGCTTGTTTTCCCGAAAAACCAGGTGAAGGTCTGCTTTAAAACACACTTATATCTCAGATAGGAGCATGTGGAGAGACTTCCGTTCATGTAGCACAAATCGAATGGATGGCCAGAGAAACATTTATTCTCGTTTCTTAGTGTGTTTCCTAGTACCACTTTGAAATTCCTGTAGTTTTCAGTGGAAAACCGTGTTGGAGATTGTACCAACCCATATAAAATTATGGAGTGATTTTTCAACTGAAAAGAAACTTCGTGTTCCCAACAAACTAGGTGAAGGACGGGTTTCACACAGTGTTAAATATCAGAGATGAGCATGTGTATGGACGTTCGTACATCTAGGAAAATGTGAACGGTTTGCAGGGGAAATCTTTAATCTGATTTCTCAGTCTGTTTACTAGATCCGCATTGATTTTCCTGCAGTTTTTTCAGGAATAATGATTTGCAAACCCAACACCCTATATGTACATGTATGGAGGGAAGTATGCTACTGATGAGAAATCTTGTGGTCCCAAAAAGCCAGGTGAAGTTCTGCTTTCATACACACATATATCTTAGATCTGAGCATGTGGACAGACGTTCGTTCATCTAGCACAAATGAAATATTTTGCAAGGGAAACTTTTACTCTGGTTTCTCATTCTGTTTCCTAGTGCCATTTTGAAGTTCCTGCAGTTTTCAGTGGAAAAGCTAGTTGGAGATTGGACCTCCCCATATATAAGAATGGAGTGTAATTTGCAACCTTGAAGAATCTTTGTGTTCCCAACAAGCTAGTTGAAGGACGGCTTTCAAACAGACATATATCTCAGAGCTGAGCATGTGGAGAGAAGTTTGCTCAGCTAGCACAAATTGATCACTTTTCAGAAGATACTTTTACTCTGCAATCTCAGTCTGTTTCCTAGTGCTGCGTTTAATTTCCTGCAATTTTCAGGGGAAAAACGAGTTGGAGTTTGTAACTACCCATATATATGTATGGAGTGCAGTTTGCAAACTTAAAGTATCTTTGTGTTCCAACAAGTTAGTTGAAGGACGGCATTCACCCACTGTTACATATCAGAACTGTTTGAAGGAGAAACTTTTAATCTGGTATCTCAGTCTGTTTCCTAGAGCCGCTTTGAAGTTCAGCAGTTTTTAAAGAAAACCGTGCTGGAAACTCTACCAACCTATATATATGTACGGAATGTAGATTGCTACTGATGAGAAAGCTTGTGTTTCCGAAAAAAAGGTGTAGGACTGCTTTCAAACACACATATATCTCAGAACTGAGCATGTGGAGAGAAGTTCGTTCATCTAGCACAAAGTGATCGCTTTGCAGAAGATACTGTACTCTGCATTATCAATCTGTTTCCTAGTGCTGCTTTTAAGTTCCAGCAATTTTCATTGAAAAACCGACTTGGAGCTAGTAACTACCCATATATATGTATGGAGTGCAGTTTGCAATCTTAAAGTATCTTTATTTTCCAACAATCATGTTGAAGGGCGGCTTTCATACACACGTATATCTCAGAACTTAACATGTGGAGAAAAGTTCGTTCATCTAGCACAAAATGATACCTTTGCAGAAGATACATTTACTCTGCATTCTCATTCTTTTTCCAAGTATGAGTTGAAATTCCTGATTTGTCACTGAGAAACCGATTTGGGGCTTCTTCTTTCCCTTGATATATGTAAGGAGTGTTGTTTGCAAATGAAAAACAATTGTTGTTTTCCCAACAAGCAAGGGGAAGAATGGTTTTCACACACACCTATCTCTCAGAAACGAGCTTGTGGTGTTTTGTTCTTTCATCTGGCACAATGTGATCGCTTTGCAGGAGAAACATTTACTTTGGATTATCAGACTGTTTCGTAGAGCCTCTATGAAATTCCTGCTGTTTTTAAAGGAAAACCATTTGGAACCTCTACAACCATATATATATGTATGGAGTGCAGTATGCTACTTGAGAAAGCTTGTGTTCCCGAAAAACCAGGTAAAGTTCTGCTTACAAACACACATATATCTCAGATCTGATCATGTGTAGAGACTTTCGTTCATCTAGCATAAATCGAATGGATGGCAAGGGAAATATTTACTCTCATTTCTCAATGTGTTTCCTAGTGCCACTATGAAGTCCCTGTAGTTTTCAGAGTAAAATCGAGTTGGAGATTTAACCAACCCATATAAATATATGGAGTGTTTTTTCAAAAGAAAAGAAACTTCATGTTCTCAACAAACTAGGTGAAGGACGGGTTTCACACAGTGTTAAATATGAGAGCGGATCATGTGAAGAGACTTTAGTTCATCTAGGAAAATGTGAACGGTTTGCAGGGGAAATATTTACTCTGGTTTCTCAGTCTGTTTTCCTAGAGTCGCATTGAAATTCCTGCAGTTTTTTCAGGAATACAGATTTGCAAACTCTACCTCCCTATATATAAATGTAAGGAGGATAGGGTGTTACTGATGAGAAAGTCTGTGTTCCCGAAAAGCCGGGTGAAGAACTGCTATCAAAAACAATTATATCTTAGGAAAGAGCATGTGGAGAGAAGTTCGTTCATCTAGCAAAAATTAAAAACTTTGCAAGGGAAACTTTTACTCTGGTTTCTCATTCTGTTCCCTAGCGCCACTTTCAATTTCCTGCAGTTATCAGTGGAAAACCGAGTTGGAGATGGTAACTACCCATATATATGTATGGAGTGCAATTTGCAAACATAAAGTATCTTTGTGTTCCAAAAAGCTAGTTGAAGGACGGCTTTCAAACACACCTATATCTCAGAACTGAGCATGTGGAGAGAAGTTCGTTCATTTAGCACAAAGTGATCGCTTTGCAGAAGATACATTTACCCTGCATTCTCAGTCTTTTTCCAAGTATGAGTTGAAATTCCTGAATTTGTCACTGAGAAACCGAGTTGGGGCTTGTTCTTTCCCTTTTTATATGTAAGGAGTGTAGTTTGCAAATGAAAAACAATTGTTGGTTTCCCAACAAACAGGGGAAGAATGGTTTTCACACACACCTATTTCACAGAAACGAGATTGAGGTGAGTCGTTCTTTCATCTGGCACAATGTGATAGCTTTGCAGGAGAAACTTTTACTCTGGTTCCTCAGTCTGTTTCCTAGTGCTGCTTTTAATTTCCTGCAATTTTCAGGGGAAAGCCGAGTTGGAGCTTGTAACTATCCATATATATTTATGGAGTGCAGTTTGCAAACTTAAAGTATCTTTGTGTTCCAACAAGTAAGTTTAAGGACGGCCTTCACCCACTGTTACATATCAGAACAGTTTGAAGGAGAAACTTTTAATCTGGTATCTCAGTCTGTTTCCTAGAGCCGCTTTGAAGTTCAGCAGTTTTTAAAGAAAACCGTGCTGGAAACTCTACCAACCTATATATATGTATGGAATGTAGATTGCTACTGATGAGAAAGCTTGTGTTTCCGAAAAAAAGGTGTAGGACTGCTTTCAAACACACCTATATCTCAGAACTGAGCATGTGGAGAGAAGTTCGTTCATCTAGCACAAAGTGATCGCTTTGCAGAAGATACTGTACTCTGCATTATCAATCTGTTTCCTAGTGCTGCTTTTAAGTTCCAGCAATTTTCATTGAAAAACCGACTTGGAGCTAGTAACTACCCATATATATGTATGGAGTGCAGTTTGCAATCTTAAAGTATCTTTATTTTCCAACAATCATGTTGAAGGGCGGCTTTCATACACACGTATATCTCAGAACTTAACATGTGGAGAAAAGTTCGTTCATCTAGCACAAAATGATACCTTTGCAGAAGATACATTTACTCTGCATTCTCATTCTTTTTCCAAGTATGAGTTGAAATTCCTGATTTGTCACTGAGAAACCGATTTGGGGCTTCTTCTTTCCCTTGATATATGTAAGGAGTGTTGTTTGCAAATGAAAAACAATTGTTGTTTTCCCAACAAGCAAGGGGAAGAATGGTTTTCACACACACCTATCTCTCAGAAACAAGCTTGTGGTGAGTCGTTCTTTCATCTGGCACAATGTGATCGCTTTGCAGGAGAAACATTTACTCTGGATTATCAGACTGTTTCGTAGAGCCTGTATGAAATTCCTGCTGTTTTTAAAGGAAAACCATTTGGAACCTCTACAACCCTATATATAGGTATGGAGTGCAGTATGCTACTGTTGAGAAAGCTTGTGTTCCCGAAAAACCAGGTAAAGTTCTGCTTACAAACACACATATATCTCAGATCTGATCATGTGTAGAGACTTTCGTTCATCTAGCATAAATCGAATGGATGGCAAGGGAAATATTTACTCTCATTTCTCAATGTGTTTCCTAGTGCCACTATGAAGTCCCTGTAGTTTTCAGTGTAAAATCGAGTTGGAGATTTAACCAACCCATATAAATATATGGAGTGATTTTCAAAAGAAAAGAAACTTCATATTCTCAACAAACTAGGTGAAGGACGGGTTTCACACAGTGTTAAATATTAGAGCGGATCATGTGAAGAGACTTTAGTTCATCTAGGAAAATGTGAACGGTTTTCAGGGGAAATATTTACTCTGGTTTCTCAGTCTGTTTCCTAGAGCCGCATTGAAATTCCTGCACTTTTTCCAGGAATACAGATTTGCAAACTCTACCTCCCTATATATACATGTAAGGAGGATAGGGTGTTACTGATGAGAAAGTCTGTGTTCCCGAAAAGCCGGGTGAAGAACTGCTATCAAAACAATTATATCTTAGAAAAGAGCATGTGGAGAGACGTTCGTTCATCTAGCAAAAATTAAAAAGTTTGCAAGGGAAACTTTTACTCTGGTTTCTCATTCTGTTCCCTAGCGCCACTTTCAATTTCCTGCAGTTATCAGTGGAAAACCGAGTTGGAGCTGGTAACTACCCATATATATGTATGGAGTGCAGTTTGCAAACTTAAAGTATCTTTGTGTTCCAATAAGCTAGTTGAAGGACGGCTTTCAAACACACCTATATCTCAGAACTGAGCATGTGAAGAGAAGTGCGTTAATGTAGCACAAACTGATCGCTTTGCAGAAGATACATTTACTCTGCATTCTCATTCTTTTTCCAAGTATGAGTTGAAATTCCTGAATTTGTCACTGAGAAACCGAGTTGGGGCTTCTTCTTTCCCTTGATATATGTAAGGAGTGTTGTTTGCAAATGAAAAACAATTGTTGGTTTCTCAACAAGCAAGGGGAAGAATGGTTTTCACACACACTTATTTCTCAGAAAGATGCTTGTGGTGAGACGTTGTTTCATCTGGCACAATGTGATAGCTTTGCAGGAGAAACTTTAAATCTGGCTCCTCAGTCTGTTTCCTAGTGCTGCTTTTAGTTTCTGCAGTTTTCAGTTGAAAACCGAATTGGGTCTAGTAACTACACTTATATATGAATGGAGTGAGTTTGCAAACTCAAAGTATCTTTGTGTTCCAACAAGCTAGTTGAAGGACGGCCTTCACATACTGTTACATATCAGAACTGAGCATGTGGAGATACGTTCATTCATCTGGGACAAACTCAAATGTTTGCAGGAAAATCATTTATTCTGTTTTCTCAGTACGTTTCATAGAGCAGCTATGAAATTCCTGCACTTTTTACAGGAAAACCATTTGGAACCTCTACTAACCTATATTTATGTATGGAGTGTAGTTTGCTACTGATGAGAAAGCTTGTGTTCCCGAAAAACCAGGTAAAGTTCTGCTTACAAACACACATATATCTCAGATCTGATCATGTGTAGAGACTTTCGTTCATCTAGCATAAATCGAATGGATGGCAAGGGAAATATTTACTCTCATTTCTCAATGTGTTTCCTAGTGCCACTATGAAGTCCCTGTAGTTTTCAGTGTAAAATCGAGTTGGAGATTTAACCAACCCATATAAATATATGGAGTGATTTTCAAAAGAAAAGAAACTTCATATTCTCAACAAACTAGGTGAAGGACGGGTTTCACACAGTGTTAAATATTAGAGCGGATCATGTGAAGAGACTTTAGTTCATCTAGGAAAATGTGAACGGTTTTCAGGGGAAATATTTACTCTGGTTTCTCAGTCTGTTTCCTAGAGCCGCATTGAAATTCCTGCACTTTTTCCAGGAATACAGATTTGCAAACTCTACCTCCCTATATATACATGTAAGGAGGATAGGGTGTTACTGATGAGAAAGTCTGTGTTCCCGAAAAGCCGGGTGAAGAACTGCTATCAAAACAATTATATCTTAGAAAAGAGCATGTGGAGAGACGTTCGTTCATCTAGCAAAAATTAAAAAGTTTGCAAGGGAAACTTTTACTCTGGTTTCTCATTCTGTTCCCTAGCGCCACTTTCAATTTCCTGCAGTTATCAGTGGAAAACCGAGTTGGAGCTGGTAACTACCCATATATATGTATGGAGTGCAGTTTGCAAACTTAAAGTATCTTTGTGTTCCAATAAGCTAGTTGAAGGACGGCTTTCAAACACACCTATATCTCAGAACTGAGCATGTGAAGAGAAGTGCGTTAATGTAGCACAAACTGATCGCTTTGCAGAAGATACATTTACTCTGCATTCTCATTCTTTTTCCAAGTATGAGTTGAAATTCCTGAATTTGTCACTGAGAAACCGAGTTGGGGCTTCTTCTTTCCCTTGATATATGTAAGGAGTGTTGTTTGCAAATGAAAAACAATTGTTGGTTTCTCAACAAGCAAGGGGAAGAATGGTTTTCACACACACTTATTTCTCAGAAAGATGCTTGTGGTGAGACGTTGTTTCATCTGGCACAATGTGATAGCTTTGCAGGAGAAACTTTAAATCTGGCTCCTCAGTCTGTTTCCTAGTGCTGCTTTTAGTTTCTGCAGTTTTCAGTTGAAAACCGAATTGGGTCTAGTAACTACACTTATATATGAATGGAGTGAGTTTGCAAACTCAAAGTATCTTTGTGTTCCAACAAGCTAGTTGAAGGACGGCCTTCACATACTGTTACATATCAGAACTGAGCATGTGGAGATACGTTCATTCATCTGGGACAAACTCAAATGTTTGCAGGAAAATCATTTATTCTGTTTTCTCAGTACGTTTCATAGAGCAGCTATGAAATTCCTGCACTTTTTACAGGAAAACCATTTGGAACCTCTACTAACCTATATTTATGTATGGAGTGTAGTTTGCTACTGATGAGAAAGCTTGTGTTCCCGAAAAACCAAGTGAAGGTCTGTTTCAAACACACTTATATCTCAGAAATGAGCATGTGGAGAGACTTCCATTCATGTAGCAAAAAATCGAACGGATGGCAAGAGTATTATTTACTCTCGTTTCTCAGTGTGTTTCCTAGTGCCACTTTGAAGTTCCTGCAGTTTTCAGGAGAAAAGCCAATTGGAGCTTGTAACACCCCTATATATGTATGGAGTGTAAATTTCATCCTTAAAGAATGTATGTGTTCCAACAAGCTACTTGAAGGATGGCATTCAAACACACCTATATCTCACAGCTGAGCATGTGGAGAGAAGTTCGTTCATCTAGCAAAAAGTGATCGCTTTGCGGATGATACTTTTACTCTACATTCTCAGTCTTTTTCCTAGTATGAGTTGAAATTACTGAATTTGTCACTAAGAAACCGAGTTGGGGCTTGTTCTTTCCCTTGATATATGTAAGGATTGTAGTTTGTAAATGAAAATAAATTGTTGTTTTCCCAAAAAGCTAGGGGAAAAATGGAATTCACACACACATATCTCTAAGAAACGAGCTTGTGGAGAGTCATTCTTTCATCTGGCACAATGTGATAGCTTTGCAGGAGAAACTTTTACTCTGGTTCCTCAGTATGATTCTTATTGCTGCTTCTAAGCTTCTGTAGTTTTCAGTGGAAAACCGAGTTGCAGCTGGTAACTACCCGTATATATTTATGGAGTGCAGTTAGCAAACTTAAAGAATCATTGTGTTCCTACAAGCTAGTTGAAGGTCAGCCTTCACAAACTGTTCATATCCTAACTAAGCATGTGGAGAGACTTTCGTTCATCTGGGACAAAGTGAATAGTTTGCAGGGCAAACATTTACTCTGGTTTTTCAATCTGTTTCTAGAGCCTCTTTGAAATTCCTGCAGTTATTCCGGAAAAACAGTTGGAACCTCGACAAACCTATATATATTTATGGAGTGTAGATTGCTGTTGATGAGAAATCTTGTGTTCCCGAAAAACCAGGTGAATTTCTGCTTACAAACACACTTATATATCAGATAATAGCATGTGGAAAGACTTCCGTTAATGTAGCACAAATCGAACGAATGGCAAGAGAAACATTTACTCTCGTTTCTCAGTGTGTTTCCTAGTGCCACTTTGAAGTTCCTGAAGTTTTCAGTGGAAAACCGAGTTGGAGATTGTACCAACCCATATAAACTTACGGAGTGTTTTTTGCAACTGAAAAGAACTTCGTGATCCCAACAAACTAGGTGAAGGACGGGTTTCACACAGTGTTAAATATCAGAGATGAGCATGTGAATAGACGTTCGTTCATCTAGGAAAATGTGAACGGTTTGCAGGGGAAGTATTTACAATTTTTCTCAGTCTGTTTTCTAGATCCGCTTTGAATTTCCTGCAGTTTTTTTAAGGAATACAGATTTGCAAACTCAAAATCCCTATATATACATGTATGGAGGGAAGTTTGCTACTGATGAGGAAGTTTGTGTTCCCGAAAAGCCACACGAAGGTCTGCTTTCATACACAAATATATCTTAGATCTGAGCATGTGGAGAGACGTTCATTCATCAACCACAAATGAAATATTTTGCAAAGGAAACTTTTACTCTGGTTTTTCATTCTGTTTCCTAGTGCCACTTTGATCTTCCTGCAGATTTCAGTGGAAAATCTAGTTGGAGCTTGGACCTCCCCATATATATATATGGAGTGTAATTTGCAACCTTAAAGGATCTTTGTGTTCCCAACAAGCTAGTTGAAAGACGGCTTTCAAACACACCTATATATCAGAGCAGAGCAAGTGGAGAGAAGTTCGCTCAGCTAGCACAAATTGATCGCTTTTCAAAAGATACATTTACTCTGCATTCTCAGTTTCCTAGTGCAGCTTTTAAGTTCCTGAAATTTTCAGTGGAAAACCGAGTTGGAGCTAGTAACTACCCATATATATGTATGGAGTGCAGTTTGCAAACTTAAAGAATCTTTGTGTTCCAACAAGCTAGTTGAAGGACACCCTTAACACACTGTTACATATCAGAACTAAGTATCTGGAGAGACGTTCGTTCATCTGGGACTATTTGAACTGTTTGCAGGAGAAACATTTTATCTGGTTTCTCAGTCTGTTTCCTAGGGCCGCTAAAATTCCTCCAGTTTTTAAAGGAAAACCGTGCTGGAAACTCTACCAACCTATATATATGTATGGAATATAGATTACTACTGATGAGAAAGCTTGTGTTCCCGAAAAAACAGGTGAAGGACTGCTTTCAAACATACCTATATCTTAGAACTGAGCATGTGGAGAGAAGTTCTTTCATCTATCACAAAGTAATCGCTTTGCAGAAGATACTTTACTCTGCATTCTCAATCTGTTTCCTAGTGCTGCTTTTAAGTTCCTGCAATTTTCATTGAAAAACCGAGTTGGAGCTAGTAACTACCCACATATATGTATGGAGTGCAGTTTGCAAACTTAAATTATCTTTGTGTTCCAAAAAGCTGGTTGAAGGACGGCCTTCACACACAGATATATATATGAAATGAGCATTTGGAGAGACGTTCGTTCATCTGGGACAAAGAGAAATGTTTGCAGGAGAAACATTTACTCTGGTTTCTCAGTCTGTTTCCTAGAGACCCTTTGAAATTACTGCAGTTTTTACAGGAAAACCATTTGGAACCACTACAACCCTATATATATTTATGGAGTGTAGTTTGCTACTGATTAGGAAACTTGTATTCCCGAAAAACCAGGTGAAGCACTGCTTTCAAACACACTTATATCTCAGATCTGAGCATGTGGAGAGACTTTCGTTCATCTTGCAAAAATCGAACGGATGGCAAGGGAAATATTTACTCTCGTTTCTCAGTGTGTTTCATAGTGCCACTTTCAAGTTCCAGTTGTTTTCAGTGGAAAACCGATTTGTAGTTTGTACCACCCTATATAAATGTATGGAGTGTTTTTGGCAACTGAAAAGAAACTTCGTGTTCCCAACATACTAGGTGAAGGACGGGTTTCACATAGTGTTACATATCCGAACTGAGCATGTTGAGAGACTTTCGTTCATCTGGGACAAAGTCAAATGCATGCAGGGGAATCTTTTACACTGTATTCTAAGTCTGTTTCCTAGAGCCGCGTTGAAATTCCTGCAGTTTTTACAGGAAAACCATTTGAAACCTCTACAACCCTGTATTTATGTATGGAGTGTAGTTTGCTACTGATGATAAAGCTTGTGTTCCCGAAAAACCAGGTAAAGCTCTGCTTTCAAACACACATAGATCTCAGATCTGAGCATGTGGACAGACTTTCGTTCATCTAGCACAAATCAAACGGATGGCAAAAGAAATATTTACTCTCGTTTCTCAGTGTGTTTCTTAGTGCCACTTTGAAGTTCCTGTACTTTTTAGTGGAAAAACGAGTTGGAGATTCTACCACCCCATATAAATGTTTGGAGTGTTTTGTGCAACTGAAAAGAAACTTCGTGTTCCCAACAAACTAGGTGAAGGGCGGGTTTCAAACACCTATAAATATCAGAGCTGAGCATGTGAAGAGACTTTCGTTCATCTAGGAAAATGTGAACGGTTTGCAGGGGAAATATTTACTCTGGTTTCTCAGTCTGTTTCCTAGAGCCGCTTTAAAATTCCTGCAGTTTTTTTAGGAATAACGATTTGCAAACTCTACCTACCTATATATACATTTAAGGAGGATAGATTGCTACTGATGAGAAATTATGTTTTCCAGTAAAGCCGGGTAAGGACTGCTTTCAAACACACTTATATCTTAGAACTGAGCATGTGGAGAGATGTTCGTTCATCTAGCACAAATGAAAGATTTTGCAAGTGAAAGTTTTAATGTGGTTTCTCATTCTGTTTCATAGCGCCACTTTGAAGTTCCTGCAGTTTTCAGTGCAAAAGCGAATTGGAGCTTCTAACAACCCCAAAATATATGTATGGAGTGAAATTTGCAAACTTAAATAATCTATGTGTTCCAACAAGCTAGGTGAAGGATGGCTTTCGAACACACCTATATCTCACAGCTGAGCATGTGGAGAGAAGTTCGCTCAGCTGGCACAAATTGATCGCTTTTCAAAAGATACTTTTACTCGGCATTCTCTGTCTGTTTCCTAGAGCTGCTTTTAAGTTCCTGAAATTTTCAGGAAAGAGTTTTCAGTGGAAAACCGAGTTGGAGCTGGTAACTACAAATATATGTGTATGGAGTGCAGTTTGCAAACTTAAAATATCTTTGTGTTCCAACAACTAGTTGAAGGACGGCTTTCAAACACACCTATATCTCAGAACTGAGCATGTGGAGAGAAGTTCGTTCATCTATCACAAAGTGATCGCTTTGCAGAAGATACTTTTACTCTGCATTCTCAGTCTGTTTCATAGTATGAGTTGAAATTCCTTAATTTATCACTGAAAAACCCAGTTGGGGCTTGTTCTTTCCCTTGAAATATGTAAGGAGTGTAGTTTGCAAATGAAAAAAATTGTTGTTTTCCCAACATGCTAGGGGAAGAATGGTTTTCACACACACATATTTCTCAGAAACTAGCTTGTGGTGAGTCGTTCTTTCATCTGGCCAAATGTGATAGCTTTGCAGGAGAAAATTTTACTCTGGTTCCTCAGTCTGTTTCTTGTGCTTCTTTTAAGTTTATGCAGTTTTCAGTGGAAACTCGAGTTGGAGCTTGTAACTAACCGTATATATGTATGGAGTGCAGTTTGCAAACTTAAAGTATCTTTGTGTTCCAACAAGCTAGTTGAAGGACGGCCATTACACACTATTACATATCAGAACAGAGCATGTGGAGAGATGTTCGTTCATCTGGGACAAAGTGAAATGTTTACAAGTGAAACATTTACACTGGTTTCTCAATGTTTCCTAGAGCTGCTAATAAATACCTGCAGTTTTTACAGGAAAAAAAGTTTGGAACCTCTACATCCCTATATATATGTATGGAGTGTAGTTTGCTACTGATGAGAAAGCTTTGTTTCTCGAAAAAACAGGTGAAGGTCTGCTTTCAAACACACTTATATCTCAGAAATGAGCATGTGGAGAGACTTCAGTTCATGTAGCAAAAAATCAAACAGATAGCAAGAGAAACATTTACTCTCGTTTCTCACTGTGTTTCCTAGTGCCACTTTGAAGTTCCAGTAGTTTTCAGTGGAAAAAAGTGTTGGAGATTGTTCCACCCCATATAAATTTATGGAGTGTTTTTTGCAACTCAAAAGAAACTTCGTGTTCCCAACAAACTAGGAGAAGGACGGGTTTCACACAGTGTTAAATATCAGAGCTGAGCATGTAAATAGACGTTCGTTCATCTAGGAAAATGTGAACGGTTTGCAGGGGAAATATTTACTCTGGTTTCTCAGTCTGTTTCCTAGAGCCGCTTTGAAATTCCTGCAGTTTTTTCAGAATACGGTTTTGCAAACTATAACCTCCCTATATATACATGTATCGAGGGTAGTTTGCTACTGATGAGAAGTTGGTGTTCCCGAAAAGCCAGGTGAAGGAATGCTTTCAAACACAATTTTATCTCAGATTTGAGCATGTGGAGAGACTTTCGTTCATCTAGCACAAATCGAATGGATGGCAAGGGAAACATTTAGTCACGTTTCTCAGTGTGTTTCCTAGTGCCACATTGAAGTTCCTGTAGTTTTCATTGGAAAAACGTGTTAGAGATAGTAACACCCATATAAAATTATGGAGTGTTTTTTGAAACTGAAAAGAAATTTCGTATTCCCAACAAACTAGGTGAAGGTCGGTTTTCACACAGTGTCAAATATCAAAGATGAGCATGTGAAGAGACGTTCGTTCATCTAGGAATACGTGAACGGTTTGCAGGGGAAATATTTACTCTGGTTTCTCAGTCTGTTTCCTAGAGCCGCTATGAATTTCCTGCAGTTTTTCAGGAATACTGATTTGCAAACTCTAACTCCCTATATATACATGTATGGAAGGTAGTTTGCTACTGATGAGAAAGTTTGTGTTCCCGAAAAGCAGGGTGAAGGACTGCTTTCAAACACACTTATATCTTAGAAATGAGCATGTGGAGAGACGATCGTTCTTCTAGCACAAATGAAACAGTTTGCAAGGGAAACTTTTACTCTGGTTTCTCATTCTGTTTCCTAGTGCCACTGTGAAGTTCCTGCAGTTTTCAATGGAAAAGCGAGTTGGAGCTTGGACCACCCCATATATAAGTATGGAGTGTAATTTGCAACCTTAAAGAAATTTTGTGTTCCAAACAAGCTAGTTGAAGGATGGCTTTCAAACACATCTATAACTCAGAGCTGACCATGTGGAGAGAATTTCGCTCAGCTAGCACAAATTGATCGCTTTTAAGAAGATACTTTTACTCTGCATTCTCAGTGTGCTTCCTAGTGCTGCTTTTAATTTCCTGAAATTTTCAGGAGAAAATCGAGTTGGAGCTAGTAACTACACATATATATGTATGGAGTGCAGTTTGCAAACTTAAAGTATCTTTGTGTTCCAACAAGTTAGTTGAAGGATGGCATTCACCCACTGTTACATATCAGAACTGTTTGAAGGAGAAACTTTTAATCTGGTATCTCAGTCTGTTTCCTAGAGCCGCTTTGAAGTTCAGCAGTTTTTAAAGAAAACCGTGCTGGAAACTCTACCAACCTATATATATGTACGGAATGTAGATTGCTACTGATGAGAAAGCTTGTGTTTCCGAAAAAAAGGTGTAGGACTGCTTTCAAACACACATATATCTCAGAACTGAGCATGTGGAGAGAAGTTCGTTCATCTAGCACAAAGTGATCGCTTTGCAGAAGATACTTTACTCTGCATTATCAATCTGTTTCCTAGTGCTGCTTTTAAGTTCCAGCAATTTTCATTGAAAAACCGACTTGGAGCTAGTAACTACCCATATATATGTATGGAGTGCAGATTGCAATCTTAATGTATCTTTGTGTTCCAACAAGCTAGTTGAAGGACGGCCTTCACATACTGTTACATATCAGAACTGAGCATGTGGAGAGACGTTCGTTCATCTGAGACAAAGTCAACTGTTTGCAGGACAAACATTTACTCTGGTTTCCCTGTCTGTTTCCTAGGGCCGGTTTGAAATTCCTGCTGTTTTTACAGGAAAACCATTTGGAACCACTACATCCCTATATATATTTATGGAGTGTAGTTTGCTACTGATGAGAAAACTTGTATTCCCGAAAAACCAGGTGAAGTTCTGCTTCCAAACACACTTTTATCTCAGATCTGAGCATGTGGAGAGACTTCCGTTCATGTAGCACAAATTGAACGATGACAAGAGAAACATTTACTCTTGTTTCTCAGTGTGTTTCCTAGTGCCACTTGAAGTTCCTGTAGTTTTCAGTGGAAAACAGAGTTGGAGATTGTACCAACCCATATAAATTTATGGAGTGTTTATTGCAACTAAAAAGAAACTTCGTATTCCCAACAAGCTAGGTGAAGGACGGGTTTCACACAGTGTTATATATCAGAGCTAAGCATGTGAAGAGACGTTCGTTCTTCTAGGTAAATGTGAACGGTTTGCAGGGGAAATATTTACTCTGCTTTCTCAGTCTGTTTCCTAGAGCCGCATTGAAATTCCTGCAGTTTTTTCAGGAATACCGATTTGCAAACTCTAACTCCCTATATACATTTAGGGAGTGTAGTTTGCTAGTGATGAGAAAGCTTGTGTTCCCCAAAAACCAGGTGAAGTTCTGCTTTCAAATAAACTTATATCTTAGAACTGAGCATGTGGAGAAGCCTTAATTCATCTATCCCAAATGAAACAGTTTGCAAGAGAAACGAATACTATGGGTTCTCATTCTGTTTCCTAGCGCCATATTGAATTTCCTGAAGTTTTCATTGGAAAAGCGAGTTGGAGCTGGTACCTCCCCATATATATCTATGGTGTGTAATTTGCAAAATTAAAGAAACTTTGTGTTCCCAGAAAGCAAGTTGAAGGACGGCTTTCAAACACACCTATATCTCAAAACTGAGCATGTGGAGAGAAGATCTCTCAGCTAGCACAAATTGATCGATATACAGAAGATTCTTTTACTCTGCATTCTCAGTCTGTTTCCTAGTGCTGCTTTTAAGTTCCTGCAATTTTCAGTGAAAAACCGATTTGGAGCTGGTAAATACCCATATAAACGTATGGAGTGCAGTTTGCAAACTTAAAGTTTCTTTGTGTCCCAACAAGCTATTTGAAGGACAGCTTTCAAACATACCTATATCTCTGAACTGAGCATGTGGAGAGAACTTCGTTTACCTAGCACAAAGTGATCGCTTTGCAGAAGGTACTTTTAATATGCATTCTCAGTCTGTTTCCTAGTATGAGTTGAGCTTCCTCAATTTATCACTGAAAAACCGAGTTGGGGCTTGTTCTTTCCCTTGATATATGTTAAGAGTGCAGATTTCAAATTAAAAAAATTGTTGTTTTCCCAACAATCTAGGGGAAGATTGGTTTTCACACACATCTATCTCTCAGAAACAAGCTTGTTGTGAGTCGTTCTTTCATCTGGCACAATGTGATAGCTTTGCAGGAGAAATTTTTATTCTGGTTCCTCAGTCTGTTTATTGTGCTTCTTATAAGTTTCTGCAGGTTTCATTGGAAACTCCAGTTGGATCTACTAACTACACGTATATATGTATGGAGTGCAGTTTGAAAACTTAAAGTATCTTTGTGTTCCAACAAGCTAGTTAAATGACAGCCTTCACACACTATTACATATCAAAACTGAGCATGTGGAGAGACGTTCGTTCATCTGGGACAAAGTGAAATGTTTGCAGGAGTAGCATTTACTCTGGTTTCTCATTCTGTTTCCTAGAGCCGCTTTGAAATTCCTGCAGTTTTTTCAGAAATACGGATTAGCAAACTCTAACTCCCTATATATACATGTATGGAGGGTAGTTTGCTACTGATGAGAAAGTTTGTGTTCCTGAAATGCCAGGTGAAGTTCTGCTTTCATATACAGATATATCTCAGATATGAGCATGTGGAGAGACTTTCGTTCATCTAGCACAAATCGAACGGATGGCAAGGGAAACATTTACTCTCGATTCTCAGTGTGTTTCTTAGTACCACTTTGAAGTTCCTGTAGTTTTCAGTGGAAAAACGTGTTGGAGATTGTACCATCCATATAAATTTATGGAGTATTTTTTGCAACTGAAAAGAAATTTCGTATTCAAAACAAACTAGGTGAAGGACGGATTCCACACAGTTAAATATATCAGAGCTGAGAATGTGAATAGACCTTCGTTCATCTCGGAAAATGTGAAAGGTTTGCAGGGGAAATATTTACTCTTGTTTCTCAGTCTGTTTCTTAGAGCCGCTTTGAAATTCCTGCAGTTTTTTCAAGAATACAGATTTGCAAACTCTAACTCCCTATATATACATGTGTGGAGAATAGTTTGTTACTGATGAGAAAGTTGGAGTTCCCGAAAATCCAGGTGAAGGTCTGCTTTCAAACACACATATATCTTAGACCTGAGCATGTGGAGAGACGATCGTTCTTCTAGCACAAATGAAACAGTTTGCAAGGGAAAATTTTACTCTGGTTTCTCATTCTGTTTCCTAGTGCCACTGTGAAATTCCTGAGTTTTCAGTGAAAAATGAGTTGGGGATTGGACCTCCCCATATATAAGTATGGAGTGTAATTTGCAACCTTAAAAAAACTTTGTGTTCCCAACAAGCTAGTTGAAGGACGGCTTTCAAACACACCTATATCTCAGAGATGAGCATGTGGAGAGAAGTTCGCTCAGCTAGCAAAAATTGACCGCTTTTCAGAAGATATATTTTCTCATCATCTCAGTCTGTTTCCTAGTGCTGCTTTTAATTTCCTGCAATATTCAGGGGAAAACAGAGTTGGAGCTATTAACTACCGATATATATAAGTATGGAGTGCAGTTTGCAAACTTAATGTGTCTTTGTGTTCCAACAAGCTAGTTGAAGGACGGCCTTCACACACTGTTACATAACAGAACTGAGTATGTGGAGAGACGTTCATCTGGGACAAATTGAACTGTTTTCAGCGGAAATATTTACTCTGGTTTCTGAGTCTGTTTCTTACAGCCACTTTGAAATTCCTGCAGTTTTTACAGGAAAACCATTTGGATCCTCTTCATCCCTATATATATGTATGGAGGGTATTTTGCTACTGATGAGAAAATTGGTGTTCTCGAAAAGCCAGGTGAATTACTGCTTTCAAACACATTTATATCTCAGATCTGAGCATGTGGAGAGACTTTCGTTCATCTAGCAAAAATCAAACGGATGGCAAGACAAATATTTACTCTCGTTTCTCAGTGTGTTTCGTAGAGCCACTTTGAAATTCCTGCAGTTTTTAAAGGAAAACCGTGCTGTAACCTCTTCCAACCTATATATATGTATGGAATTTAGATTGCTAGTGATGAGAAAGCTTGTGTTCCCGAAAAACAAGTGAAGGACTGCTTTCAAACACACTTATATCTTAGAACTGAGCATGTGGAGACATGTTCGTAAATCTAGCAAAATTGAAACAGTTTGCAATGGAAAATTTTACTCCGGTTTCTCATCTGTTTCCTAGCGCCACTTTGAATTTCCACATTTTCAGTGGAAAAGCGAGTTGGAGCTTGTACCTCCCCATATATATGTATGGAATGTAATTTGCAACCTTAAATTATTTTGTGTTCATAACAAGCTAGTTGAAGCATGGCTTTCAAACACACCTATATCTCAGAGCTGAGAATGTGGAGAGAAGTTCGCTCAGCTAGCACAAATGGATCGCTTTTCAGAAGATACTTTTACTCTGCATTCTCAGGCTGTTTCCTAGTGCAGATTTTAATTTCCTGCAATTTTCATTGGAAAAACGATTTGCAGCTAATAACAACCCATATATATGTATGGAGTGCAGTTTGCAAACTTATAGTATCTCTGTGTTCCAACAAGCTAGTTGAAGTATGGCCTACACCCACTGTTTCATATCAGAATATGTATGTGGAGGGACGTTCGTTCATCTGGGACAATGTGAAAGGTTTGCAGGAGAAACATTTACTCTGGTTTCTCAGACTGTTTCCTAGAGCCACTTTGATGTTCCTGCAGTTTATATAGGAAAACCATGCAGGAACCACTTCCAACATATATATATGTATGGAATGTATTTTTCAATGATGAGAAAGCTTGTGTTCCTGAAAAAACATGTGAAGGACTTCTTTCAAACACACCTATATCTCAAAACTGAGCATTTTTTGAGAAGTTCGTTCATCTAGCAATAAGTTATCGCTTTGCAGATGATACTTTTACTCTGCATTCTCAGTCTGTTTCCTAGTATGATTTGAAATTCCTGAATATATCACTGAAAAACCGAGTTGGGGCTTGTTCTTTCCCTTGATATATGTAAGAAGTGTAGTTTGCAATGAAAAAAAATTGTTGTTTTCACAACAAGCTGGGGGAAGAATGGTTTTCACACACACATCTCTCTCAGAAACGAGATAGTGGAGAGTCGTTCTTTCATCTGGCACAATGTGATAGCTTTGCAGGAGAAACTTTTACTGTGGTTCCTCAGTCTGTTTCCAAGTGCTTCTTTTAATTTTCTGCCGTTTTCAGTGGAAAACCGAGTTGGAGCTAGTAAAAATCCGTATATATGTATGGAGTGCAGTTTGCAAACTTAATGTGTCTTTGTGTTCCAACAAGCTAGTTGAAGGACGGCCTTCACACACTGTTACATATCAGAACTGAGTATGAGGAGAGACGTTCTTCATCTGGGACAAATTGAACTGTTTTCAGCGGAAATATTTACTGTGGTTTCTGAGTCTGTTTCTTAGAGCCACTTTGAAATTCCTGCAGTTTTTACAGGAAAACAATTTGGATCCTCTTCATCCCTATATATATGTATGGAGGGTATTTTGCTACTAATGAGAAAGTTGGTGTTCCCTAAAAGACAGGTGAATTACTGCTTTCAAACACATTTATATCTCAGATCTGAGCATGTGGAGAGACTTTCGTTCATCTAGCAAAAATCGAACGGATGGCAAGACAAACATTTACTCTCGTTTCTCAGTGTGTTTCCTAGTGCCACTTTGAAGTTCCTGCAGTTTTTATAGGAAAACCGTGCTGTAACCTCTTCCAACCTATATATATGTATGGAATGTAGATTGCTACTGATGAGAAAGATGTGTTCCCGAAAAACAAGTGAAAGACTGCTTTCAAACACACTTATATCTTAGAACTGAGCATGTGGAGAGACGTTCGTTCATCTAGCAAAATTGAAACAGTTTGCAATGGAAACTTTGACTCCGGTTTCTCATTCTGTTTCCTAGCGCGACTTTGAATTTCCCCATTTTCAGTGGAAAAGCGAGTTGGAGCTTGTACCTCCCCATATATATGTATGGAATGTATTTTGCAACCTTAAATAATTTTGTGTTCATAACAAGCTAGTTGAAGCATAGCTTTCAAACACACCTATAACTCAGAGCTGAGAATGTGGAGAGAAGTTC
Organism: Camelus dromedarius; assembly: GCF_036321535.1. Lineage (NCBI taxonomy): Eukaryota > Metazoa > Chordata > Mammalia > Artiodactyla > Camelidae > Camelus > Camelus dromedarius. The sequence goes on from NC_087473.1 coordinate 9,725,347, forward strand.
GCTCAGCTAGCACAAATTGATCGCTGTTCAGAAGATACTATTACTCTGCATTCTCAGGCTGTTTCCTAGTGCAGCTTTTAAGTTCCTGCAATTTTCATTGGAAAACCGATTTGGAGCTAATAACAACCCATATATATGTATGGAGTGCAGTTTGCAAACTTAAATTATCTTTGTGTTCCAACAAGCTATTTGAAGGATGGCCTTCACACACTGTTACATATCAGATCTGAACATGTGGAGAGACGTTCGTTCATCTGGGACAAAATCAACTGTTTGCAGGAGTATCTTTTAAAATGGTTTCTCAGTCTGTGTCCAAGAGGCGAATTGTAATTCCTGCTGTTTTTACAGGAAAGCCTTTTGGAACCTCTACAACCCTATATATATATATATGGAGTGTAGTTTGCTACTGATGAGAACATTTGTGTTCCCGAAAAACCAGATGAAGTTCTGCTTTCAAACACACTGATATCTCAGTTCTGAGCATGTGGAGAGACTTTCGTTCATCTAGCACAAATCGAACAGATGGCAAGTGAAACATTTTCTCTGATTTCTCAGTGTGTTTCCTACTGCCACTTTGAAGTTCCTGTAGTTTTCAGTGGAAAATCGAGTTGGTTATTGTAACACCCCATATAAATGTACGGAGTGTTTTTTGCAACCGAAAAGAAACTTCGTGTTCCCAACAAACTAGGTGAAGGACGGGTTTCACACAGTGTTAATATCAGAGCTGAGCATGTGAAGAGACGATCGTTCAACCAGGAAAATGAGAACGGTTTGCAGGGGAAATATTTATTTTTGTTTCTCAGTCTGTTACCTAGAGCCGCATTGATATTCCTGCAGTTTTTTCAGGAATACCAATTTGCAAACTCTACCTCCCTATATATACATGTATGGAGGATAGTTTGCTAATGATGAGAAAATTTGTGAACCGAAATTCCAGGTGAAGGGCTGCTTTCAAACACACTTATATATTAGAACTGAGCATGTGGAGAGATGTTCGTTCATCTGGCAAAAATAAAAGAGTTTGCAAGGGAAACTTTTACTCTGTTTCACAGTCAGTTTCCTAGTGCCGCTTTGAAGTTCCTGCAGATTTCAGTGGAAAAGTGATTTGGAGCTTGTACATTCCCTTATATATATATGGAGTATTATTTGCAACCTTAAAGAATCTTTGTGTTCCCAACAAGCTAGTTGAAGAATGGCATTCAAACAAACCTATATCTCAGAACTGAGCTTGTGGAGATAATTTCGTTCATCTAGCACAAATTGATTGCTTTCAGAAGATAATTTTAATCTGAATTCTCAGTCTGTTTCCTAGTATGAGTGGAAATTTCTGAATTTATCACAGAAAAACCGGGTTGGGGCTTGTTGTTTCCCACTATATATGTAAGGAGTGTAGTTTGCAAATGAAAAATAATTGTTGTTTTCCAACAAGTTAGGGTAAGAATGATTTTCACACACACATATCTCTAACAAACGAGCTTGTGGAGAGTCGTTCTTTCAACTGGCAAAATGTGATAGCTTTCCAGGAGAAACTTTAACTCTGGTTCCTCAGGCTGTTTCCTAGTGCTGCTTTTAAGATTTTGCAGTTTTCAGTGGAAAACCTTGTTGGAGCTTGTAACAACCCGTATATAAGTATGCAGTGCTGTTTCCAGACTTAAAGTATCTTTGTGTGCCAACAAGCAAGTTGAAGGACGGCTTTCACACACTGTTACATATCAGAACTGAGCATGTGGAGAGACGTTCGTTCATCTGGGAAAAACTGAACTCTTTGCAGGGTAAATTTTACTCTGGTTTCTCAGTCTGTTTCTTAGAGCTGCATTGAAATTCCTGCTGTTTTTACAGGAAACCCATTTGGAACGTCTAAAAACCTATATATATTTATGGAGTGCATATTGCTACTGATGAGAAAGTTTGTGTACCCGACAAACCAGGTGAAGGTCTGCTTTAAAACACACATATCTCAGATCTGAGCATGTGGAGAGACTTTCGTTCATCTAGCACAAATAGAACGGATGGCAAGAGAAAAATTTACTCTGGTTTTTCAGTGTGTTTCCTAGTTCCACTTTGAAGTTCCTGCAGTTTTCAGTGGAACACCGAGTTGGAGCTTGTACCTCCCCATATATATGTATGGAGTGTATTTTCAAACTTAAAGAGTCTTTCTGTTCCCAAGAAGCTAGTTGTAGGCCGGTTTTCAAACACACCTATATCTCAGAGCTGAGCATGTGGAGATAAGTTCACTCAGCTAGCACAAATTGATCGCTTTTCAGAAGATACATCTTCTCTGCATTCTCAGTCTGTTTCCTAGTGATGCATTTAACTGCCTACAATTTTCAGGGTAAAACCGACTTGCAGCTTGTAAATACCCATATATATATATGGAGTGCAGTTTGCAAACTTAAAGTGTCTCTGTGTTTCAACAAGCTAGTTGAAGGATGGCCTACACCCACTGTTTTATATCAGAATAAGTATGTGGAGAGACGTTCGTTCATCTGGGACAATGTGAACGGTTTGCAGGAGAAACATTTAATCTGGTTTCTCAGACTGTTTCCTAGAGCCACTTTGATGTTCCTGCAGTTTATATAGGAAAACCGTGCAGGAACCACTTCCAACATATAAATATGTATGGAATGTATTTTTCACTGATGAGAAAGCTTGTGTTCCTGAAAAAACATGTGAAGGACTTCTTTCAAACACAACTATATCTCAAAACTGAGCATTTTTTGAGAAGTTCGTTCATCTAGCAATAAGTTATCGCTTTGCAGAAGATACTTTTATTCTGCATTCTCAGTCTGTTTCCTAGTATGATTTGAAATTCCTGAATATATCACTGAAAAACCGAGTTGGGGCTTGTTCTTTCCCTTGATATATGTAAGGTGTGTAGTTTGCAATGAAAAAAAAATTGTTGTTTTCACAACAAGCTGGGGGAAGAATGGTTTTCACACACACCTCTCTCTCAGAAATGAGCTAGTGGAGAGTCGTTCTTTCATCTGGCACAATGTGATAGCTTTGCAGGAGAAACTTTTACTGTGGTTCCTCAGTCTGTTTCCTAGTGCTGCTTTTAATTTTCTGCAGTTTTCAGTGGAAAACCGAGTTCGAGCTAGTAACAACCCGTATATATATATGGAGTGCATTTTGCAAACCTAAAGAATCTTTGTGTTTCAACAAGCTAGTTGAAGGACGACCTTCACACACTGTTACATATCTGAACTGAGAATGTGGATAGACGTTCGTTCATCTGGGAAAAAGTAAACTGTTTGCAGGAGAAACTTTTACTCAGGTTCCTCTGTCTGTTTCCTAGTGCTGCTTTTAATTTTCTGCAGTTTTCGGTGGAAAACCGAGTTGGAGCTAGTAAAAACCCGTATATATGTATGGAGTGCAGTTTGCAAACTTAATGTGTCTTTGTGTTCCAACAAGCTAGTTGAAGGACGGCCTTCACACACTGTTACATAACAGAACTGAGCATGTGGAGAGACGTTCTTCATCTGGGACAAATTGAACTGTTTTCAGCGGAAACATTTACTCTGGTTTCTGAGTTTGTTTCTTAGAGCCACTTTGAAATTCCTGCAGTTTTTACAGGAAAACCATTTGGATCCTCTTCATCCCTATATATATGTATGGAGGGTATTTTGCTACTGATGAGAAAGTTGGTGTTCCCGAAAAGACAGGTGAATTACTGCTTTCAAACACATTTATATCTCAGATCTGAGCATTTGGAGAGACTTTCGTTCATCTAGCAAAAATCGAACGGATGGCAAGACAAACATTTACTCTCGTTTCTCAGTGTGTTTCCTAGTGCCACTTTGAAGTTCCTGCAGTTTTTATAGGAAAACCGTGCCTTAACCTCTTCCAACCTATATATATGTATGGAATGCAGATTGCTACTGATGAGAAAGCTTGTGTTCCCGAAAAACAAGTGAAGGACTGCTTTCAAACACACTTATATCTTAGAACTGAGCATGTGGAGAGACGTTCGTTCATCTAGCAAAATTGAAACAGTTTGCAATGGAAACTTTTATTCCGGTTTCACATTCTGTTTCCTAGCGCCACTTTGAATTTCCTCATTTTCAGTGGAAAAGCGAGTTGGAGCTTCAACCACCCCATATATATGTATGGAATGTAAGTTGCAACCTTAAATAATTTTGTATTCATAACAAGCTAGTTTAAGCATGGCTTTCAAACACACCTATAACTCAGAGCTGAGAATGTGGAGAGAAGTTCGCTCAGCTAGCACAAATTGATCGCTGTTCAAAGATACTTTTACTCTGCATTCTCAGGCTGTTTCCTAGTGCAGATTTTAAGTTCCTGCAATTTTCATTGGAAAACCGATTTGGAGCTAATAACAACCCATATATATGTATGGAGTGCAGTTTTCAAACATAAAGTATCCCTGTTTCCCAACCAGCTAGTTGAAATATGGCCTATACCAACTGTTTCATATCAGAATATGTATGTGGAGAGACGTTCATTCATCTGGGACAATGTGAACGGTTTGCAGGAGAAACATTTAATCTGGTTTCTCAGACTGTTTCCTAGAGCCACTTTGATATTCCTGCAGTTTATATAGGAAAATCGTGCAGGAACCACTTCCAACATTTATATATGTATGGAATGTATTTTTCACTGATGAGAAAGCTTGTGTTCCTGAAAAAACATGTGAAGGACTTCTTTCAAACACACCTATATCTCAAAACTGAGCATTTTTTGAGAAGTTCGTTCATCTAGCAATAAGTTATCGCTTTGCAGAAGATACTTTTACTCTGCATTCTCAGTCTGTTTCTTAGTATGATTGGAAATTCCTGAATATATCACTGAAAAACCGAGTTGGGGCTTGTTCTTTCCCTTGATATATGTAAGGAGTGTAGTTTGCAATGAAAAAAAATTGTTGATTTCACAACTAGCTGGGGGAAGAATGTTTTTCACACAAACCTCTCTCTCAGAAACGAGCTAGTGGAGAGTCGTTCTTTCATCTGGCACAATGTGATAGCTTTGCAGGAGAAACTTTTACTGTGGTTCCTCAGTCTGTTTCCTAGTGCTGCTTTTAATTTTCTTCAGTTTTCATTGGAAAACCGAGTTGGAGCTAGTAAAAACCCGTATATATATATGGAGTGCAGTTTGCAATCTTAATGTGTCTTTGTGTTCCAACAAGCTAGTTGAAGGACGGCCTTCACACACTGTTACAAATCCAAGCTTAGCATGTGGAGAGACGTTCGTTCATCTGGGAGAAAGTCAAATGTTTGCAGGAGAATCATTTACTCTGGTTTCTCAGAATGTTTCTTAGAGCCGCTTTGAAATTCCTGCAATTTTTTCAGGAAAACCATTTGGAACTTCTACAAACCTATATATATGTATGGATTGTAGTTTGCTACTGATGAGAAAGCTTGTGTTCCCGAAAAACCAGGTGAATTACTGATTTCAAACACAATTATATCTCACATCTGAACATGTGGAGTTACTTTAGTTCCTTTTGCACAAATCGAATGGATGGTAAGAGAAACATTTACTCTCGTTTCTCAGTGTGATTCCTAGTGCCAATTTGAAGTTCCTGTATTTTTCATTGGAAAACAGAGTTGGAGATTGTACCACCCCATATAAATATATGGAGTGTGAATTCCTACTGAAAAGAAATTTCGTGTGCCCAACAAACTAGGTGAAGGACGGGATTCACACACTGTTTAATATCCGAGCTGAGCATGTGAAGAGACGTTCCTTCATCTAGGAAAATGTGAACGGTTTGCAGGGGAAATATTTACTCTGGTTTCTCAGTTTCTAAGAGCCGCTTTGAAATTCCTGCAGATTTGCAGGAAACCGTGCTGGAACCTCTACCAACCTATATATCTGTATGGAATGTAGTTTGCTACTGATGAGAAAGCTTGTGTTCCCGAAAAAACAGATGAAAGTCTGCTTTCAAACACGCCTATATCTCAGAACTGAGCATGTGGAGAGAATTTCGTTCATCTAGCAAAAAGTGATCGCTTTGCAGAAGATACTTTTACTCTGCATTCTCAGTCTATTTCCTAGTAAGATTTGAAATTCCTGAATTTGTCACTGAAAAACCGATTTGGGGCTTGTTCTTTCCCTTGATATATGTAAGGAGTGTAGTTTCCAAATGAAAAAAAATTGTTTTCCCAACAAGCTAGGGGAAGAATGGTTTTCACACACACCTATTTCTCAGAAACGAGCTTCTGGAGAGTCATTCTTTCATCAGGCACAATGTGATAGCTTTGCAGGAGAAACTTTTACTGTGGTTCCTCACTCTGTTTCCTAGTGCTGCTTTTAATTTTCTGCAGTTTTCAGTGGAAATTCGAGTTGGCGCGAGTAACTACCCATATATATGTATGGAGTGCAGTTTGCAACCTTAAATTATCTTTGTGTTCCAACAAGCTAGTTGAAGGACGGCCTTCACACACTGTTACATATCAGAACTGAGCATGTTGAGAGACGTTCGTTCATCTGGCACAAAGTGAACTGTTGGCAGGAGAAACATTTACAGTGTTTTCTCAGTCTGTTTCCTACAGCGGCTTTGAAGTTACTGCAGTTTTTACAGGAAAACCATTTGGAAACTCTACAACCCTATATATATGTATGGAGTGTAGATTGCTACTGATGAGAAAGCTTGTCTTCCCGAAAAACCAGTTGAAGATCTGCTTTCAATCACACTCATATATCAGATCTGAGCATGTGGAAAGACTAACGTTCATCTAGCACAAATCCAACGGATGGCAGGAATAACATTTACTCTCGTTTCTCAGTGTGTTTCCTAATGCCACTTTGAAGTTCCTGTAGTTTTCAGTGGAAAACCGAGTTGGAGATAATACCAACCCATATAAACCTATGCAGTGTTATTTGCAACTGAAAAGAAACTTCGTGTTCCCAACAAACTAGATGAAGGACGGGTTTCACACAGTGTTTAATTTCAGAGATTAGCATGTGAAGAGAAGTTCGTTCATCTAGGAAAATGTGAACGGTTTGCAGGGGAAATTTTTACTCTGGTTTCTCAGTCAGTTTCCTAGAGCCGCTTTGAAATTCCTGCAGTTTTTTCAGGAATACCGTTTTGTAAACTCTACCTCCCTATATATACATGTATGCAGTGTAGTTTGCTACTGATGAGAAAGTTTGTGTTCCCGAAAAGCCAGGTAAAGGACTGCTTTCAGACACACTTATATCTTAGAACTGAGCATGTGGAGAGATGTTCGTTCATCCAGCACAAATGAAAGGGTTTGCAAGGAAAACTTTTACTCTGTTTCCTCAGTCTGTTTCCTAGTGCTGCTTTTATGTTCCTGCAATTTTAGGTGGAAAACAGTGTTGGAGTTAGTAACTACCCATATATATGTATGGAGTGCAGTTTGCAAACTTAAAGTATCTTTGTGTTCCTACAAGATAGTGAAAGGACGGCTTCACACACAGTTACATATCAGAACTAAGTATGTGGAGAGACGTTCGTTCATCTGGGACAATCTGAACTGTTTGCAGGAGAAAAATTTAATCTGGTTTCTCAGTCTGTTTCCTAGAGCCGCTTTTAAAGTTCCTGCAGTTTTTGCAGGAAAACCATGCTGTAACCTCTACCACCCTATATATATATGTATGGAATGTTTTTTGCTACTGATGAGAAAGCTTGTGTTCCCAAAAAAAACAGGTGAAGGGCTGCTTTCAAACACACTTATATCTCAGATCTGAACATGTGGAGAGACGTTTATTCATCTAGCACAAGTGGAACGGTTGGCAAGGGAAACATTTACTATCATATTTCAGTCTGTTTCCTAGTGAACTATGAAGGTCATGCACTTTTCAGTGGATAAACGAGCTGGAAATTTTACCTCCCCATATAAATGTAAGGAGTGTTTTTTGCCAACTGAAAAGGAACTTCGTGTTCCCAACAAACTAGGTGAAGAACGGGTTTCATAAACTTTAAAATGTCAGAGCTGAGCATGTGGAGAGACGTTCGTGAATCTTGCACAATGTGATCGTTTTACAGAAGATAATTTTACTCTGAATTCTCAGTCTGTTTCCTAGTATGATTTGAATTTCCTGAACTTATCACTGATAAACCGAGTTGGGGCTTGTTCTTTCCCTTGAAATATGTAAGGAGTGTAGATTGCAACTGAAATAAAATGTTGTTTTCCAAACAATCTATGGGAAGGATGGTTTTCACACTCACCATTCTCTTAGAAACTAGCTTGTGGATAGTTGTTATTTCATTTGGCACAATGTGTTCGCTTTACAGGAGAAACTTTCACTCTGGTATCTCAGTATGGTTCCTAAGGCTGCTTTTAATTTGCTGCACTTTTCAGTGGAAAACAGAGTTGGAGATTGTACCTCCCCATATAAATGTATGGAATGTTTAGAAGTGAAAAAAACTTCGTGTTCCCAACAAACTAGGTGAAGAACTGATTTCACACACTGTTAAATATCAGAGCTGAGCATGTGGAGAGACGTTCGTTCGTAGAGGAAAATATGAACGGTTTGCAGGGGAAATATTTACTCTGGTTTCTCAGTCTGTTTCCTAGTGCCGATTTGAAATTCCTGCACTTTTTAAAGGAAAACCGAGTTGCAACCTCTTCCTCCCTTTACAAATATGTATGGAGGGTAGTTTGCTACTGATGAGAAAGTTTGTGTTCCCGAAAAGCCAGGTGAAGGACTGCTTTCAAACACACTTATATCTCAGAAGTGAGCATGTGGAGAAACGTTCGTTCATCTAGCAGAAGTGGAAGTTTTCAAGGGAAACTTTTACTCTGTATTCTCAGTCTGTTTCCTACTGCCACTTTGAAGTTCCTGCAGTTTTCAGTGGAAAAGCGTGTTGGAGCTTCTGCTTCCCCATATATATGTATGGACTGTAATTTGAAAACTTAAGAATTTTTGTGTTCCCAACAAGCTAGTTGAAGGACGGCTTTCAAACTCACCTATATCTCAGACCTGAGCATGTGGAGGTTAGTTCGTTCATCTAGCAAAAATTGATCGCTTAGCAGAAGGTACTTTTACTCTGCATTCTCAGACTTTTTCCTAGTATGAGTTGAAATTCCTGAATTTATCACTGAAAAACAAAGTTGGGGCTTGTTCTTTCCCTTGATATATGTAAGGAGTGTAGTTTGCAAATGAAAAAAAATTGTTGTTTTCCCAACAAGCTGGGGGAAGAATGGTTTTCACACACACCTATCTCTCAGAAACGAGCTTGGGGAGAGTCTTTCTTTCATCTGGAAAAATGTGTTCACTTTCCAGGAGAAACTTTTACTCTGGTTCTTCAGTCTGTTTCCTAGGGATGTTTTTAAATTCCTGCAACTTTCATTGGAAAACCGAGTTGGAGATTGTACCTCCCCATATAAATGTATGGAATGAATTTTAGAATTGAAAACAAACCTCGTGTTCCCAACAAACTAGATGAAGGACGGGTTTCACACACTGTTAATATCAGAGATGAGCAAGTGGAGCGACGTCGTTCATATAGGAAAATATGAATGGTATGCAGGGGAAATATTTACTTTGGTTTCTCAGTCTTTTTCCTAGTGCCGATTTGAAATTCCTGCAATTTTTAAAGGAAAACCGAGTTGCAACCTCTTCCTCCCTATATATATATGTATGGAGGGTAGTTTGCTACTGATGAGAAAGTTTGTGTTCCCGAAAAGCCAGGTGAAGGACTGCTTTCAAACACACTTATATCTCAGAAGTGAGCACGTGGAGAGACATTTCTTTATCTAGCAAAAATGGAAGCGTTTGCAAGGGAAACTTTTACTCTGTATTCTCAGTCTGTTTCCTAGTGCCACTTTGAAGTTCCTCCAGTTTTCAGTGGAAAAGCGAGTTGGAAATTGTACCACCCCATATATATGTATGGAGTGTAATTTGCAAACTTAAAGGATCTTTGTGTTCCCAACAAGCTAGTTGAAGGACGATTTTCAAACACACCTATATCTCACAACTGAGCATGTGGAGAGAAGTTCATTCATCTAGCACAAAATGATCGCTTGGCAGAAGATACTTTTACTCTGCATTCTCAGACTGTTTCCTAGTATGAGTTGAAATTCCTGAATTTATCACTGTAAAACCGAGTTGGGGCTTGCCTTTTCCCTTGATATATGTAAGGAGTGTAGTTTCCAAATGAAAAAAATTGTTGTTTTCCCAACAAGCTATGGAAAGAATTGTTTACACACACACCAATCTCTCAGAAACGAGCTTGTGGAGAGTCGTACTTTCATCTGGCACAATGTGATAGCTTTGCAGGAGAAACTTTTACTCTGCTTCCTCAGTCTGTTTGCTAGTGCTGCTTTTAAGTTTATGCAGTTTTCAGTGGAAAAACGAGTTGGAGCTAGTAACAACCCGTATATAATTATTGAGTGCATTTTGCAAACTTAAAGTATCTTTGTGTTCCAACAAGCTAGTTGAAGGACGGGTTTCACACAGTGTTAAATATCAGAGCTGCGCATGTGGAGAGACGTTGGTTCATATGTGACAAAGTGAAATGTTTGCAGGAGCATCATTTACACTGGTTTCTCAGACTGTTTCATAAAGCCGCTTTGAAATTCCTGCAGTTTTTACAGGAAAACCATAATGAACCTCTAAAACCCTATATATATATATATGGAGTGTAGTTTGCTACTGATGAGAAAGCTTGTGTTCCCGAAAAGCCATGTGAAGAACTGCTTACAAACACACTTATATCTTAGAAAAGAGCATGTGGAGAGACATTCGTTCATCTAGCACAAATGAAAGAGTTTGCAAGGGAAACTTTTACTCTGGTTTCTCATTCTGTTTCCTAGTGCCACTTTGAAGTTCCTGCAGTTTTCAGTGGAAAAGCGAGTTGGAGCTTGCACCTCCACATATATATGTATTCAGTGTAATTTGCTACCTTAAAGAATCTTTGTGTTCCCAACAAGCTAGTTGAAGGACGGCTTTCAAACACACCTATAACTCAGAGCTGAGCATGTGGAGAGAAGTTCGCTCAGCTAGCACAAATTGATTGCTTATCACAAGATATTTTACTCTGCATTCTCAGTCTGTTTCCTAGTGCAATTATAAGTTCCTGCAATTTTCAGTTGAAAACCGAGGTGGAGCTAGTAACAACCCATATATATATGGAGTGCAGTTTGCAAACTTAAAGAATCTTTGTGTTCCAACAAGCTAGTTGAAGGACGGCCTTAACACACTGTTACATATCAGAACTAAGTATCTGGAGAGATGTTCATTCATCTGGGACAATTTGAACTGTTTGCAGGAGAAACATTTTATCTGGTTTTTCAGTCTGCTTCCTAGAGCCGCTTGGAAGTTCCTGCAGTTTTTACAGGAAAACCGTTCTGGAACCTATACCACCCTATATATATGTATGGAATGTAGTTTGCTACTGATGAGAAAGCTTGTGTTCCCGAAAAAACAGGTGAAGGACTGCTTTCAAACACACTTATATCTCAGATCTGAACATGTGGAGAGACGTTCATTCATCTAGCAAAAATGGAAAGTTTGGCAAGAGAAACATTAACTCTCGTTTTTCAGTCTGTTTCCTAGTTCACTTTGAATTTCGTGCAGTGTTCAGTGGAAAACATATTTGGAGATTTTACCTCCCCTTATAAATGTTAGGCGTGTTTTTTGCCAACTGAAAAGGAACTTCGTGTTCCCAACAAACTAGGTGAAGGACGGGATTCACAAACTTTAAAATGTCAGAGCTGAGCATGTGGAGATACGTTCGTTCATATAGCACAAAGTGATCGCTTTGCAGAAGATAATTTTAATTGCATTCTCAGTATGTTTCCTAGTATGATTTGAAATTCCTGGATATATCACTGATAAACCGAGTTGGGGCGTGTTTTTCCCTTGATATATGTAAGAAGTGTAGGTTGCAATTGAAATAAAATGTTGTTATCCCAAAAATTTAGGGGAAGAATTGATTTCACACACACCTATCTCCCAGAAACGAGCTTGCGGAGAGTCGTACTTTCATCTGGCACAATGTGATAGCTTTGCAGGAGAAACTTTTACTCTGGTTCCTCAGTCTGTTTCCTAGTGCTGCTTTTAAGTTTCTGCAGTTTTCAGTGGAAATATGAGTTGGAGCTAGTAACAACCCGTACATATTTATTGAGTGCATTTTGCAAACTTAAAGTATCTTTGTGTTCCAACAAGCTAGTTGAAGGACGGGTTTCACACAGTGTTAAATATCAGAGCTGAGCATGTGGAGAGACGTTCGTTCATATAGGAAAATATGAACGGTTTGCAGGGGAAATATTTACTCTGGTTTCTCAGTCTGTTTCCTATTGCCGATTTGAAATTCCTGCACTTTTTAAAGGAAAACCGAGTTGCAACCTCTTCCTCCCTTTATAAATATGTATGGAGGGTAATTTGCTACTGATGAGAAAGTTTGTGTTCCCGAAAAGCCAGGTGAAGGACTGCTTTCAAACACACTTATATCTCAGAAGTGAGCATGTGAAGAAACGTTCGTTCATCTAGCAGAAGTGGAAGTTTGCATGGGAAACTTTTACTCTGTATTCTCAGTCTGTTTCCTACTGCCACTTTGAAGTTCCTGCAGTTTTCAGTGGAAAAGCATGTTGGAGCTTCTGCTTCCCCTTATAAATGTATGGAGTGAAATTTGCAACCTTAAAGAATCTTTGTGTTCCCAACAAGATAGTTGAAGGATGGCTTTCAAACACACCTATATCTCAGAACTGAGCATGTGGAGAGAATTTCGTTCATCTAGCACAAATTGATTGCCTTCAGGAGATAATTTTATTCTGAATTCTCAGTCTGTTTCCTAGTATGAGTTGAAATTCCTGAATTTATCACTGAAAAACCGAGTTGGGGTTTGTTGTTTCCCTTTATATATGTAAGGAGTGTAGTTTGCAAATGAAAAATAATTGTATTCCCAACAAGCTAGGGGAAGTATGGTTTTCACACACACTTATCTCTCAGAAACGAGCTTGTGGAGAGTCGTTCTTTCATCTGGCACAATGTGATATCTTTGCAGGAGAAAATTTAACTCTGGTTCCTCAGGCTGTTTCCTAGTGCTGCATTTAAGTTTCTGCAGTTTTTATTGGAAAACCATGTTGGAGCTTGTAACTACCCGTATATATTTATGGAGTGCAGTTTGCAAACTTAAAGTATCTTTGTGTTCCTACAAGCTAGTTGAAGGACGGCCTTCACACATTGTTACATATCAGAACTGTGCATGTGGAGAGACGTTCGTTCATCTGGGACAAACTGAACTCTTTGCAGGATAAAGTTTACCATGGTTTATCAGTCTGTTTCCTAGAGCTGTATTGAAATTCCTGCTGTTTTTACAGGAAAACCATTGGAACCTCTAAAACCCTATATATATTTATGGAGTGCAGGTGGCTACTGATGAGAAAGTTTGTGTACCCGGCGAACCAGGTGAAGGTCTGCTTTAAAACACAATTATATCTCAGTTCTGAGCATGTGGAGAGACTTTCGTTCATCAAGCACAAATCGAACGGATGGCAAGAGAAACATTTACTCTCGTTTCTCAGTGTGTTTCCTAGTTCCACAGTGAAGTTCCTGCAGTTTTCAGTGGAAAAGCAGGTTGGAGCTTGTACCTCCCCATATATATGTAGGGAGTGTATTTGCAACCTTAAAGATTCATTCTTTTCCCAACAAGCTAGAGGAAGGACGGTTTTCAAACACACCTATATCTCAGAGCTGAGCATGTGGAGATAAGTTCGCTCAGCTTGCAAAAGTTGATCGCTTTTCAGAAGACCCTTTTTCTCTGCAATCTCAGTCTGTTTCCTAGTGCTGCTTTGAAGTTCCTACAATTTTCAGGTAAAAACCGAGTTGGAGCTAGTAACTACCCATATATATGTATGGAGTGCAGTTTGCAAACTTAAATTATCTTTGTGTTCCAACAAGCTAGTTGAAGGACAGCCTTCACACACTGTTAAATATCTGAACTGAGCATGTAGAGAGACGTTCGTTCATCTGGGACAAAGTGAAATGTTTGCAGGAGAAACATTTAATCTGGTTTCTCAGTCTGTTTCCTAGAGCCGCTTTGAAATTCCTGCAGTTTTTACAGGAAAACCATTTGGAACCTCTACAATGCTATATATATGTATGGAGTGTAGTTTGCTACTGATGAGAAAGTTTGTGTTCCCAAAAAACCAGGTGAATTTCTGCTTTCGAGCACACATTTATCTCAGATCTGAGCATGTGGAGAGACTTTCGTTCATCTAGCACAAATGGAACGATTGGCAAGGGAAACAATCACTCACGTTTCTCAGCTGGTTTCCTAGTGCCAGTTTGAAGTTCCTGTAGTTTTCAGTGGAAAACCGAGTTGGAGATTGTACCTCCCCATATAAATGTATGGACTGCTATTTACAAGTGAATAAAAACTTCGTGTTCCCAACAAACTAGGAGAAGGAAGGGTTTCACACATTGTTAAATATCAGAGCTGAGCATGTGAAGAGACTTTCATTTTACAAGGAAAATGTAAACGGTTTGCAGGGGAAATATTTAGTCTGCTTTCTCAGTCTGTTTCCTTAGCCGCTTTGATATTCCTGCAGTTTTTCAGGAATACCGATTTGCAAACTCTACCTCCCTACATATACATTTATGGAGGATAGTTTGCTACTGATGAGGAAGTATGTGATCCCGTAAAGCCAGATGAAGGGCTGCTTTCAAACACACTTATATCTTAGAACTCAGCATATGGAGAGACGTTCGTTCATCTGGCAAATATAAAACAGTTTGCAAGGGAAACTTTTACTTTGGTTTCACCGTCAGTTTCCTAGTGCCGCTTTGAGTTCCTAAAGTTTTCAGTGGAAAAGCGAGTTGGAGCTTGTACCTCCCCTTATATATATATGGAATGTAATTTGCAACCTTAAAGAATCTTTGTGTTCCCAACAAGCTTGTTGAAGGATGGCTTTAAAACAAACCTATATCTCAGAGCTTGGCATGTGGAGAGAAGATCGCTCAGCTAGCACATATTGATAGCTTTTCAGAAGATACTTTTACTATGCATTCTCAGTCTGTTTCCTAGCACTGCTTTTAAGTTCCTGCAATTTTCAGTGGAAAACCGAGTTGGAGCTAGTAACTACCCATATATATGTATGGAGTGCAGTTTGCTAACTTAAAGAATCTTTGTGTTCCAACAAGGTAGTTGAAGGACGGCATTCAAAAACACCTATATCTAAGAACTGAGCATGTGGAAAGCATTTCGTTCATCTAGCACAAACTGATTGCTTTGCAGAAGATAATTTTAATCTGAATTCTCACTCTGTTTCATAGTATGAGTTGAAATTCCTTAATTTATCACTGAAAAACCGAGTTGGGGCTTGTTGTTTCCCTTTATATATGCAAGGAGTCTAGTTTCTAAAATGAAAATTAATTTTTGTTTTCCAAACAAGCTAGGGGAAGAATGGTTTTCACACACACATATCTCTCAGAAACGAGCTTGTGGAGAGTCGTTCTTTCATCTGGCTCAACGTGATAGCTTTGCACGAGAAAATTTTACTCTGTTTCCTCAGACGGTTTCATAGTGCTGCTTTTAATTTTCTACAGTTTTCAGTGGAAATCCGAGTTGTAGCTAGTAACTACCCGTATATATGTATGGAGTGCGGTTTGCAAACTTAAAGTATCTCTGTGTTCCAAAAAGCTAGTTGAAGGACGGCCTTCACACACTGCTACATATCAGACCTGATCATGTGGAGAGACCTTCTTTCATCTGGGACAAAGTGAACACTTTGCAGAAGAAACATAACCCTGGTTTCTCAGTCTGTTTCCTTGAGCCACATTGAAATTCCTGCAGTTTTTTCAGGAATAACGATTTGCAAAGTCTACCTCACTATATATAAATGTATGGAGGGTACTTTGCTACTGATGAAAAAATTTGTGTTCCCGAAAAGCCAGGTGAAGGAATGCTTTCAACACAATTATATTTTAGAACTGAGCATGTGGAGAGATGTTCGTTCATCTACCAGAAATGGAAGAGTTTCCAAGGGAAAATTTTACTCTGTATTCTCAATCTGTTTTCTAGTGCCACTTTGAAATTCCTCCAGCTTTCAGTGGAAAAGTGAGTTGGAGTTTGTACCTACCCATATATATATTAGGAGTGTAATTTGCAACCTTAAAGAATCTTTGTGTTCCCAACAAGCTACTTGAAGGACGGCTTTCAAACACACATATAACTCAGAGCTGAGCATATGGAGAGAAGTTCGCTCAGCTAGCACAAATTGATCGCTTTTCAGAAGATACTTTTACTCTGCATTATCACTCTGTTTCCTACTGCTGCATTTAAGTTCCTGCAATTTTCATTGGAAAACCGAGTTGGAGCTAGTAACTACCGATATATATGTATGGAGTGCATTTTGCAAACTTAAAGTATCTTTGTGTTCCAACAAGCTAGTTGAAGGACGGCCTTCACCCACAGTTACGTATCAGAACTAAGAATGTTGAGTGACGTTAGTTCATCTGGGACAATATGAACGGTTTGCAGGAGAAACATTTAATCTGGTTTATCATTCGGTTTCCTAGAGCCGCTTTGAAATTCCTGCAGTTTCTACAGGAAAACCGTGCTGGAACCTCTACCAAACTGTATATAAAAATATGGAATGTCGTTTGCTACTAATGAGAAAGCTTGTGTTCCCGAAAAAACAGGTGAAACACTGCTTTCAACAACACTTATATCTCCGATCTGAGCATGTGGAGAGACGTTCGTTCATCTAGCACAAATGGAACGGTTAGCAAGAGAAACATTTACTCCCATTTCTCAGTCTGTTTCCTAGTGCCACTTTGAATTCCCGTCAGTTTTCAGTGGAAAAGAGAGTTGGAGATTGTACCTCCCATTATAAATATATGGAGTGCTATTTACAAGTGAAAACAAACTTCAAGTTCCAAACAAACTAGGTGAAGGGAGGTTTTCACACACTGTTAAATATCAGAGCTGAGCATCTGGAGAGATGTTCGTTCATATAGGAAAATATGGACGGTTTGCAGGGGAAATATTTACTCTGGTTTCTCAGTCTGTTTCCTAGTGCCGATTTGAAATTCCTGCAGGTTATACAGGAATATCGAGTTGCAACCTCTACCTCCATATATATATATATATGGAGGGTAGTTTGCTCCTGATGAGAAAGTTTGCATTCCCGAAAAGCCAGGTGAAGGACTGCTTTCAAACACACTTATATCTCAGAAGTGAGCATGTGGAGAGACGTTCGTTCATCTAGCAGAAATGGAAGAGTTTGCAAAGTAAACTTTTACTCTGTTTTCTCAGTCTGTTTATTAGAGCCACTTAGAAGTTCCTCCAGCTTTCAGTGGAAAAGCGAGTTGGAGTTTGTACTTACCCATATATATATTAGGAGTGTAAGAGGCAACCTTAAAAACATTTGTGTTCCCAACAAGTTAGTTGAAGGACGGCTTTCAAACACACCTATATCTCAGAACTGAGCATGTGGAGAGAAGTTCGTTCATCTAGCACAAAGAGATCGTTTTGCGAAGATACATTTACACTGCATTCTCAGGCTGTTTCCTACTATGAGTTGAAATTACTGAATTTATCACTGAAAAACCGAGTTGGGGCTTGTTCTTTCCATTGATATATGTAAGGAGTGTAGTTTGCAAGTGAAAAAAAATTGTTGTTTTCCCAACAAGCTAGGAGAAGAATGGTTTTCACACACACCTATCTCTCAGAAACGAGCTTGTGGAGAGTCGTTCTTTCATCTATCACAATGTGATAGCTTTGAAGGAGAAACTTTACTCTGAACCCTCAGTCTGTTTCCTAGTGCTGCTTTTAAGTTTCTGCAGTTTTCATTGGAACCCCGAGTTGGAGCTAGTAACTACCAGTATATATGTAGGGAGTGCAGTTTGCAAACTTAAACTATCTTTGTGTTCCAACAAGCTAGTTGAAGGACGGCCTTCACACACTGTTACATATCAGAAATGAGCTTGTGGAGAGACGTTCGTTCATCTGGGAATAAGTGAACTGTTTGCAGGAGAATCATTTACTCTGGATTCTCAGTCTGTTTCCTAGAGCCGCTTAGAAATTCCTGAAGTTTATACAGGAGAACAATTTGGATCCTCTAAAAACCTATATATATATATACGCAGTGTACATTGCTACTGATGAGAATGCTTGTGTTTCCGAAAAAACAGGTGAAGGACGGCTTTCAAACACACTTATATCTCCGATCTGAGCATGAGGAGAGACTCTCGTTCATCTAGCACAAATGGAACGGTTGGCAAGAGAAACATTTACTCTCGTTTCTCAGTCTGTTTCTTAGTGCCAGTGTGAAGTAGCTGTAGTTTTCAGGGAAAATCGAGTTGGAGATTGTACCTTCCCATATAAATGCTATGGAGGGCTTTTTAGAAGTGAAAAGAAACTTTGCTTTCCCAACAAACTAGGTGAAGGTCGGGTTTCACACACTGTTAAATATCAGAGATGAGCATGTGGAGAGACGTTCGTTCATATAGGAAAATATGAACGGTTTTCAGGGGAAATATTTACACTGGTTTCTCAGTCTGTTTCCTAGAGCCGCTTTGAAATTCCTGCAGTTTCTACAGGAAAACCGTGCTGGAACCTCTACCAAACTATATATAAAAGTATGGAATGTCGTTTGCTACTAATGAGAAAGCTTGAGGTCCCGAAAAAACAGGTGAAACACTGCTTTCAAACACACTTATATCTCCGATCTGAGCATGTGGAGAGACGTTCGTTCATCTAGCACAAATGGAACGGTTAGCAAGAGAAACATTTACTCCCATTTCTCAGTCTGTTTCCTAGTGCCACTTTGAATTTCCTGCAGTTTTCAGTGGAAAACATTGTTGGAGATTGTACCTCCCATTATAAATATATGGAGTTCTATTTACAATTGAAAACAAACTCCAAGTTCCCAACAAACTAGGTGAAGGGAGGTTTTCACACACTGTTAAATATCAGAGCTAAGCATGTGGAGAGATATTCGTTCATATAGGAAAATATGGACGGTTTGCAGGGGAAATATTTACTCTGGTTTCTCACTCTGTTTCCTAGTGCCGATTTGAAATTCCTGCAGGTTTTAGAGGAATATCGATTTGCAACCTCTACCTGCATATATATATATATATGGAGGGTAGTTTGCTCCTGATGAGAAAGTTTGCGTTCCCAAAAAGCCAGGTGAAGGGCTGCTTTCAAACACACATATATCTCAGAAGTGAGCATGTGGAGAGACGTTTGTTCATCTAGCAGAAATGGAAGAGTTTGCAAAGTAAACTTTTACTCTGTTTTCTCAGTCTGTTTCCTAGAGTCACTTTGAAGTTCCTCCAGCTTTCAGTGGAAAAGCGAGTTGGAGTTTGTACCTACCCATATATATATTAGGAGTGTAAATTGCAACCTTAAAGAATCTTTGTGTTCCCAACAAGCTAGTTGAAGGACGGCTTTCAAACACACCTATATCTCAGACCTGAGCATGTGGAGAGAAGTTCGTTCATCTAGCACAAAGTGATCATTTTGCGAAGATACATTTACTCTGCATTCTCAGGCTGTTTCCTACTATGAGTTGAAATTACTGAATTTATCACTGAAAAACCGAGTTGGGGCTTGTTCTTTCCATTGATATATGTAAGGAGTGTAGTTTGCAAGTGAAAAAAAATTGTTGTTTTCCCAACAAGCTAGGAGAAGAATGGTTTTCACACACACCTATCTCTCAGAAACGAGCTTGTGGAGAGTCGTTCTTTCATCTGGCACAATGTGATAGCTTTGCAGGAGAAACTTTTACTCTGATTCCTCAGTCTGTTTCCTAGTGCTGCTTTTAAGTTTCTGCAGTTTTCATTGGAACTCCGAGTTGGAGCTAGTTACTACCCGTATATATGTATGGAGTGCAGTTTGCAAACTTAAAGTATCTTTGTGTTCCAACAAGCTAGTTGAAGGACGGCCTTCACACACTGTTACATATCAGAACTGAGCTTGTGGAGAGACGTTCGTTCATCTGGGACCAAGTGAACTGTTTGCAGGAGAATCATTTACTCTGGATTCTCAGTCTGTTTCCTAGAGCCACTTTGAAATTCCTGAAATTTTTACAGGAAAACCATTTGGATCATCTACAACCCTATATATATATATATACGCAGTGTACATTGCTACTGATGAGAATGCAAGTGTTTCCGAAAAAACAGGTGAAGGACGGCTTTCAAACACACTTGTATCTCCGATCTGAGCATGAGGAGAGACTCTCGTTCATCTAGCACAAATGGAACGGTTGGCAAGAGAAATAATTACTCTCGTTTCTCAGTCTGTTTCTTAGTGCCAGTTTGAAGCAGCTGTAGTTTTCAAGGAAAATCGAGTTGGAGATTGTACCTTCCCATATAAATGTTATGGAGGGCTTTTTAGAAGTGAAAAGAATCTTCGCGTTCCCAACAAACTAGGTGAAGGTCGGGTTTCACACACTGTTATATATCAGAGCTGAGCATGTGGAGAGACTTTCGTTCATATAGGAAAATATGAACGGTTTTCAGGGGAAATATTTACACTGGTTTCTCAGTCTGTTTCCTAGTGACGATTTGAAATTCCTGCAGTTTTTACAGGAAATCCGAGTTGCAATCTCTACCTCCCTATATATATATTTATGGAGGATAGTTTGCTACTGTTGAGAAAGTTTGTGCTCCCGAAAAGCCAGATGAAGGACTGGTTTCAAACACACTAATAACTCAGAAGTGAGCATGTGGAGAGACGTTCGTTCATCTAGCAGAAATGGAACAGTTTGCAAGGGAAACTTTTAATCAGTTTTCTCAGTCTGTTTCCTAGTGCCACTTTGAAGTTCCTCCAGCTTTCAGTGGAAAAGTGAGTTGGAGTTTGTACCTACCCATATATATATTAGGAGTGTAATTTGCAACCTTAAAGAATCTTTGTGTTCCCAACAAGCTACTTGAAGGACGTCTTTCAAACACACATATAACTCAGAGCTGAGCATGTGGGAGAAGTTCGCTCAGCTAGCACAAATTGATCGCTTTTCAGAAGATACTTTTACTCTGCATTATCACTCTGTTTCCTACTGCTGCTTTTAATTTCCTGCAATTTTCATTGGAAAACCGAGTTGGAGCTAGTAACTACCGATATATATGTATGGAGTGCATTTGGCAAACTTAAAGTATTTTTGTGTTCCAACAAGTTAGTTGAGGGCAGCCTTCACCCACTGTTACATATCACAACTAAGTATGTTGAGAGACGTTAGTTCATCTGGGACAATATGAACTGTTTGCAGGAGAAACAATTTATGTGGTTTCTCATTCTGTTTCCTAGAGCCGCTTTGAAATTCCTGCAGTTTCTACAGGAAAACCGTGCTGGAACCTCTACCAAACTATATATAAAAGTATGGAATGTCGTTTCCTACTAATGAGAAAGCTTGTGTTCCCGAAAAAACAGGTGAAACCCTGCTTTCAAACACACTTATATCTCCGATCTGAGCATGTGGAGAGACGTTCGTTCATCTAGTACAATTGGAACGGTTAGCAAGAGAAACATTTACTCCCATTTCTCAGTCTGTTTCCTAGTGCCACTTTGAATTTCCTGCAGTTTTCAGTGGAAAAGAGAGTTGGAGATTGTACCTCCCATTATAAATATATTGAGTGCTATTTACAAGTGAAAACAAACTTCGAGTTCCCAACAATCTAGGTGAAGGGAGGTTTTCACACACTGTTAAATATCAGAGCTGAGCATGTGGAGATATGTTCGTTCATATAGGAAAATATGGGCGGTTTGCAGGGGAAATATATACTCTGGTTTCTCAGTCTGTTTCCTAGTGCTGCTTTTAATTTTCTTCAGTTTTCATTGGAAAACCGAGTTGGAGCTAGTAAAAACCCGTATATATATATGGAGTGCAGTTTGCAATCTTAATGTGTCTTTGTGTTCCAACAAGCTAGTTGAAGGACGGCCTTCACACACTGTTACAAATCCAAGCTTAGCATGTGGAGAGACGTTCGTTCATCTGGGAGAAAGTCAAATGTTTGCAGGAGAATCATTTACTCTGGTTTCTCAGAATGTTTCTTAGAGCCGCTTTGAAATTCCTGCAATTTTTTCAGGAAAACCATTTGGAACTTCTACAAACCTATATATATGTATGGATTGTAGTTTGCTACTGATGAGAAAGCTTGTGTTCCCGAAAAACCAGGTGAATTACTGATTTCAAACACAATTATATCTCACATCTGAACATGTGGAGTTACTTTAGTTCCTTTTGCACAAATCGAATGGATGGTAAGAGAAACATTTACTCTCGTTTCTCAGTGTGATTCCTAGTGCCAATTTGAAGTTCCTGTATTTTTCATTGGAAAACAGAGTTGGAGATTGTACCACCCCATATAAATATATGGAGTGTGAATTCCTACTGAAAAGAAATTTCGTGTGCCCAACAAACTAGGTGAAGGACGGGATTCACACACTGTTTAATATCCGAGCTGAGCATGTGAAGAGACGTTCCTTCATCTAGGAAAATGTGAACGGTTTGCAGGGGAAATATTTACTCTGGTTTCTCAGTTTCTAAGAGCCGCTTTGAAATTCCTGCAGATTTGCAGGAAACCGTGCTGGAACCTCTACCAACCTATATATCTGTATGGAATGTAGTTTGCTACTGATGAGAAAGCTTGTGTTCCCGAAAAAACAGATGAAAGTCTGCTTTCAAACACGCCTATATCTCAGAACTGAGCATGTGGAGAGAATTTCGTTCATCTAGCAAAAAGTGATCGCTTTGCAGAAGATACTTTTACTCTGCATTCTCAGTCTATTTCCTAGTAAGATTTGAAATTCCTGAATTTGTCACTGAAAAACCAATTTGGGGCTTGTTCTTTCCCTTGATATATGTAAGGAGTGTAGTTTCCAAATGAAAAAAAATTGTTTTCCCAACAAGCTAGGGGAAGAATGGTTTTCACACACACCTATTTCTCAGAAACGAGCTTCTGGAGAGTCATTCTTTCATCAGGCACAATGTGATAGCTTTGCAGGAGAAACTTTTACTGTGGTTCCTCACTCTGTTTCCTAGTGCTGCTTTTAATTTTCTGCAGTTTTCAGTGGAAATTCGAGTTGGCGCGAGTAACTACCCATATATATGTATGGAGTGCAGTTTGCAACCTTAAATTATCTTTGTGTTCCAACAAGCTAGTTGAAGGACGGCCTTCACACACTGTTACATATCAGAACTGAGCATGTTGAGAGACGTTCGTTCATCTGGCACAAAGTGAACTGTTGGCAGGAGAAACATTTACAGTGTTTTCTCAGTCTGTTTCCTACAGCGGCTTTGAAGTTACTGCAGTTTTTACAGGAAAACCATTTGGAAACTCTACAACCCTATATATATGTATGGAGTGTAGATTGCTACTGATGAGAAAGCTTGTCTTCCCGAAAAACCAGTTGAAGATCTGCTTTCAATCACACTCATATATCAGATCTGAGCATGTGGAAAGACTAACGTTCATCTAGCACAAATCCAACGGATGGCAGGAATAACATTTACTCTCGTTTCTCAGTGTGTTTCCTAATGCCACTTTGAAGTTCCTGTAGTTTTCAGTGGAAAACCGAGTTGGAGATAATACCAACCCATATAAACCTATGCAGTGTTATTTGCAACTGAAAAGAAACTTCGTGTTCCCAACAAACTAGATGAAGGACGGGTTTCACACAGTGTTTAATTTCAGAGATTAGCATGTGAAGAGAAGTTCGTTCATCTAGGAAAATGTGAACGGTTTGCAGGGGAAATTTTTACTCTGGTTTCTCAGTCAGTTTCCTAGAGCCGCTTTGAAATTCCTGCAGTTTTTTCAGGAATACCGTTTTGTAAACTCTACCTCCCTATATATACATGTATGCAGTGTAGTTTGCTACTGATGAGAAAGTTTGTGTTCCCGAAAAGCCAGGTAAAGGACTGCTTTCAGACACACTTATATCTTAGAACTGAGCATGTGGAGAGATGTTCGTTCATCCAGCACAAATGAAAGGGTTTGCAAGGAAAACTTTTACTCTGTTTCCTCAGTCTGTTTCCTAGTGCTGCTTTTATGTTCCTGCAATTTTAGGTGGAAAACAGTGTTGGAGTTAGTAACTACCCATATATATGTATGGAGTGCAGTTTGCAAACTTAAAGTATCTTTGTGTTCCTACAAGATAGTGAAAGGACGGCTTCACACACAGTTACATATCAGAACTAAGTATGTGGAGAGACGTTCGTTCATCTGGGACAATCTGAACTGTTTGCAGGAGAAAAATTTAATCTGGTTTCTCAGTCTGTTTCCTAGAGCCGCTTTTAAAGTTCCTGCAGTTTTTGCAGGAAAACCATGCTGTAACCTCTACCACCCTATATATATATGTATGGAATGTTTTTTGCTACTGATGAGAAAGCTTGTGTTCCCAAAAAAAACAGGTGAAGGGCTGCTTTCAAACACACTTATATCTCAGATCTGAACATGTGGAGAGACGTTTATTCATCTAGCACAAGTGGAACGGTTGGCAAGGGAAACATTTACTATCATATTTCAGTCTGTTTCCTAGTGAACTATGAAGGTCATGCACTTTTCAGTGGATAAACGAGCTGGAAATTTTACCTCCCCATATAAATGTAAGGAGTGTTTTTTGCCAACTGAAAAGGAACTTCGTGTTCCCAACAAACTAGGTGAAGAACGGGTTTCATAAACTTTAAAATGTCAGAGCTGAGCATGTGGAGAGACGTTCGTGAATCTTGCACAATGTGATCGTTTTACAGAAGATAATTTTACTCTGAATTCTCAGTCTGTTTCCTAGTATGATTTGAATTTCCTGAACTTATCACTGATAAACCGAGTTGGGGCTTGTTCTTTCCCTTGAAATATGTAAGGAGTGTAGATTGCAACTGAAATAAAATGTTGTTTTCCAAACAATCTATGGGAAGGATGGTTTTCACACTCACCATTCTCTTAGAAACTAGCTTGTGGATAGTTGTTATTTCATTTGGCACAATGTGTTCGCTTTACAGGAGAAACTTTCACTCTGGTATCTCAGTATGGTTCCTAAGGCTGCTTTTAATTTGCTGCACTTTTCAGTGGAAAACAGAGTTGGAGATTGTACCTCCCCATATAAATGTATGGAATGTTTAGAAGTGAAAAAAACTTCGTGTTCCCAACAAACTAGGTGAAGAACTGATTTCACACACTGTTAAATATCAGAGCTGAGCATGTGGAGAGACGTTCGTTCGTAGAGGAAAATATGAACGGTTTGCAGGGGAAATATTTACTCTGGTTTCTCAGTCTGTTTCCTAGTGCCGATTTGAAATTCCTGCACTTTTTAAAGGAAAACCGAGTTGCAACCTCTTCCTCCCTTTACAAATATGTATGGAGGGTAGTTTGCTACTGATGAGAAAGTTTGTGTTCCCGAAAAGCCAGGTGAAGGACTGCTTTCAAACACACTTATATCTCAGAAGTGAGCATGTGGAGAAACGTTCGTTCATCTAGCAGAAGTGGAAGTTTTCAAGGGAAACTTTTACTCTGTATTCTCAGTCTGTTTCCTACTGCCACTTTGAAGTTCCTGCAGTTTTCAGTGGAAAAGCGTGTTGGAGCTTCTGCTTCCCCATATATATGTATGGACTGTAATTTGAAAACTTAAGAATTTTTGTGTTCCCAACAAGCTAGTTGAAGGACGGCTTTCAAACTCACCTATATCTCAGACCTGAGCATGTGGAGGTTAGTTCGTTCATCTAGCAAAAATTGATCGCTTAGCAGAAGGTACTTTTACTCTGCATTCTCAGACTTTTTCCTAGTATGAGTTGAAATTCCTGAATTTATCACTGAAAAACAAAGTTGGGGCTTGTTCTTTCCCTTGATATATGTAAGGAGTGTAGTTTGCAAATGAAAAAAAATTGTTGTTTTCCCAACAAGCTGGGGGAAGAATGGTTTTCACACACACCTATCTCTCAGAAACGAGCTTGGGGAGAGTCTTTCTTTCATCTGGAAAAATGTGTTCACTTTCCAGGAGAAACTTTTACTCTGGTTCTTCAGTCTGTTTCCTAGGGATGTTTTTAAATTCCTGCAACTTTCATTGGAAAACCGAGTTGGAGATTGTACCTCCCCATATAAATGTATGGAATGAATTTTAGAATTGAAAACAAACCTCGTGTTCCCAACAAACTAGATGAAGGACGGGTTTCACACACTGTTAATATCAGAGATGAGCAAGTGGAGAGACGTCGTTCATATAGGAAAATATGAATGGTATGCAGGGGAAATATTTACTTTGGTTTCTCAGTCTTTTTCCTAGTGCCGATTTGAAATTCCTGCAATTTTTAAAGGAAAACCGAGTTGCAACCTCTTCCTCCCTATATATATATGTATGGAGGGTAGTTTGCTACTGATGAGAAAGTTTGTGTTCCCGAAAAGCCAGGTGAAGGACTGCTTTCAAACACACTTATATCTCAGAAGTGAGCACGTGGAGAGACATTTCTTTATCTAGCAAAAATGGAAGCGTTTGCAAGGGAAACTTTTACTCTGTATTCTCAGTCTGTTTCCTAGTGCCACTTTGAAGTTCCTCCAGTTTTCAGTGGAAAAGCGAGTTGGAAATTGTACCACCCCATATATATGTATGGAGTGTAATTTGCAAACTTAAAGGATCTTTGTGTTCCCAACAAGCTAGTTGAAGGACGATTTTCAAACACACCTATATCTCACAACTGAGCATGTGGAGAGAAGTTCGCTCAGCTAGCACAAATTGATCGCTTTTCAGAAGATACTTTTACTCTGCATTATCACTCTGTTTCCTACTGCTGCATTTAAGTTCCTGCAATTTTCATTGGAAAACCGAGTTGGAGCTAGTAACTACCGATATATATGTATGGAGTGCATTTTGCAAACTTAAAGTATCTTTGTGTTCCAACAAGCTAGTTGAAGGACGGCCTTCACCCACAGTTACGTATCAGAACTAAGAATGTTGAGTGACGTTAGTTCATCTGGGACAATATGAACGGTTTGCAGGAGAAACATTTAATCTGGTTTATCATTCGGTTTCCTAGAGCCGCTTTGAAATTCCTGCAGTTTCTACAGGAAAACCGTGCTGGAACCTCTACCAAACTGTATATAAAAATATGGAATGTCGTTTGCTACTAATGAGAAAGCTTGTGTTCCCGAAAAAACAGGTGAAACACTGCTTTCAACAACACTTATATCTCCGATCTGAGCATGTGGAGAGACGTTCGTTCATCTAGCACAAATGGAACGGTTAGCAAGAGAAACATTTACTCCCATTTCTCAGTCTGTTTCCTAGTGCCACTTTGAATTCCCGTCAGTTTTCAGTGGAAAAGAGAGTTGGAGATTGTACCTCCCATTATAAATATATGGAGTGCTATTTACAAGTGAAAACAAACTTCAAGTTCCAAACAAACTAGGTGAAGGGAGGTTTTCACACACTGTTAAATATCAGAGCTGAGCATCTGGAGAGATGTTCGTTCATATAGGAAAATATGGACGGTTTGCAGGGGAAATATTTACTCTGGTTTCTCAGTCTGTTTCCTAGTGCCGATTTGAAATTCCTGCAGGTTATACAGGAATATCGAGTTGCAACCTCTACCTCCATATATATATATATATGGAGGGTAGTTTGCTCCTGATGAGAAAGTTTGCATTCCCGAAAAGCCAGGTGAAGGACTGCTTTCAAACACACTTATATCTCAGAAGTGAGCATGTGGAGAGACGTTCGTTCATCTAGCAGAAATGGAAGAGTTTGCAAAGTAAACTTTTACTCTGTTTTCTCAGTCTGTTTATTAGAGCCACTTAGAAGTTCCTCCAGCTTTCAGTGGAAAAGCGAGTTGGAGTTTGTACTTACCCATATATATATTAGGAGTGTAAGAGGCAACCTTAAAAACATTTGTGTTCCCAACAAGTTAGTTGAAGGACGGCTTTCAAACACACCTATATCTCAGAACTGAGCATGTGGAGAGAAGTTCGTTCATCTAGCACAAAGAGATCGTTTTGCGAAGATACATTTACACTGCATTCTCAGGCTGTTTCCTACTATGAGTTGAAATTACTGAATTTATCACTGAAAAACCGAGTTGGGGCTTGTTCTTTCCATTGATATATGTAAGGAGTGTAGTTTGCAAGTGAAAAAAAATTGTTGTTTTCCCAACAAGCTAGGAGAAGAATGGTTTTCACACACACCTATCTCTCAGAAACGAGCTTGTGGAGAGTCGTTCTTTCATCTGGCACAATGTGATAGCTTTGAAGGAGAAACTTTACTCTGAACCCTCAGTCTGTTTCCTAGTGCTGCTTTTAAGTTTCTGCAGTTTTCATTGGAACCCCGAGTTGGAGCTAGTAACTACCAGTATATATGTAGGGAGTGCAGTTTGCAAACTTAAACTATCTTTGTGTTCCAACAAGCTAGTTGAAGGACGGCCTTCACACACTGTTACATATCAGAAATGAGCTTGTGGAGAGACGTTCGTTCATCTGGGAATAAGTGAACTGTTTGCAGGAGAATCATTTACTCTGGATTCTCAGTCTGTTTCCTAGAGCCGCTTAGAAATTCCTGAAGTTTATACAGGAGAACAATTTGGATCCTCTAAAAACCTATATATATATATACGCAGTGTACATTGCTACTGATGAGAATGCTTGTGTTTCCGAAAAAACAGGTGAAGGACGGCTTTCAAACACACTTATATCTCCGATCTGAGCATGAGGAGAGACTCTCGTTCATCTAGCACAAATGGAACGGTTGGCAAGAGAAACATTTACTCTCGTTTCTCAGTCTGTTTCTTAGTGCCAGTGTGAAGTAGCTGTAGTTTTCAGGGAAAATCGAGTTGGAGATTGTACCTTCCCATATAAATGCTATGGAGGGCTTTTTAGAAGTGAAAAGAAACTTTGCTTTCCCAACAAACTAGGTGAAGGTCGGGTTTCACACACTGTTAAATATCAGAGATGAGCATGTGGAGAGACGTTCGTTCATATAGGAAAATATGAACGGTTTTCAGGGGAAATATTTACACTGGTTTCTCAGTCTGTTTCCTACTGCCGATTTGAAGTTCCTGCAGTTTTTACAGGAAATCCGAGTTGCAATCTCTACCTCCCTATATATATATTTATGGAGGATAGTTTGCTACTGTTGAGAAAGTTTGCGCTCCCGAAAAGCCTGATGAAGGACTGCTTTCAAACACACTTATATCTCAGAAGTGAGCATGTGGAGAGACGTTCGTTCATCTAGCAGAAATGGAACAGTTTGCAAGGGAAACTTTTAATCAGTTTTCTCAGTCTGTTTCCTAGTGCCACTTTGAAGTTCCTCCAGCTTTCAGTGGAAAAGTGAGTTGGAGTTTGTACCTACCCATATATATATTAGGAGTGTAATTTGCAACCTTAAAGAATCTTTGTGTTCCCAACAAGCTACTTGAAGGACGGTTTTCAAACACACATATAACTCAGAGCTGAGCATGTGGGAGAAGTTCGCTCAGCTAGCACAAATTGATCGCTTTTCAGAAGATACTTTTACTCTGCATTATCACTCTGTTTCCTACTGCTGCTTTTAATTTCCTGCAATTTTCATTGGAAAACCGAGTTGGAGCTAGTAACTACCGATATATATGTATGGAGTGCATTTGGCAAACTTAAAGTATTTTTGTGTTCCAACAAGTTAGTTGAGGGCAGCCTTCACCCACTGTTACATATCACAACTAAGTATGTTGAGAGACGTTAGTTCATCTGGGGCAATATGAACTGTTTGCAGGAGAAACAATTTATGTGGTTTCTCATTCTGTTTCCTAGAGCCGCTTTGAAATTCCTGCAGTTTCTACAGGAAAACCGTGCTGGAACCTCTACCAAACTATATATAAAAGTATGGAATGTCGTTTGCTACTAATGAGAAAGCTTGAGGTCCCGAAAAAACAGGTGAAACACTGCTTTCAAACACACTTATATCTCCGATCTGAGCATGTGGAGAGACGTTCGTTCATCTAGCACAAATGGAACGGTTAGCAAGAGAAACATTTACTCCCATTTCTCAGTCTGTTTCCTAGTGCCACTTTGAATTTCCTGCAGTTTTCAGTGGAAAACATTGTTGGAGATTGTACCTCCCATTATAAATATATGGAGTTCTATTTACAATTGAAAACAAACTCCAAGTTCCCAACAAACTAGGTGAAGGGAGGTTTTCACACACTGTTAAATATCAGAGCTAAGCATGTGGAGAGATATTCGTTCATATAGGAAAATATGGACGGTTTGCAGGGGAAATATTTACTCTGGTTTCTCACTCTGTTTCCTAGTGCCGATTTGAAATTCCTGCAGGTTTTAGAGGAATATCGATTTGCAACCTCTACCTGCATATATATATATATATGGAGGGTAGTTTGCTCCTGATGAGAAAGTTTGCGTTCCCAAAAAGCCAGGTGAAGGGCTGCTTTCAAACACACATATATCTCAGAAGTGAGCATGTGGAGAGACGTTTGTTCATCTAGCAGAAATGGAAGAGTTTGCAAAGTAAACTTTTACTCTGTTTTCTCAGTCTGTTTCCTAGAGTCACTTTGAAGTTCCTCCAGCTTTCAGTGGAAAAGCGAGTTGGAGTTTGTACCTACCCATATATATATTAGGAGTGTAAATTGCAACCTTAAAGAATCTTTGTGTTCCCAACAAGCTAGTTGAAGGACGGCTTTCAAACACACCTATATCTCAGACCTGAGCATGTGGAGAGAAGTTCGTTCATCTAGCACAAAGTGATCATTTTGCGAAGATACATTTACTCTGCATTCTCAGGCTGTTTCCTACTATGAGTTGAAATTACTGAATTTATCACTGAAAAACCGAGTTGGGGCTTGTTCTTTCCATTGATATATGTAAGGAGTGTAGTTTGCAAGTGAAAAAAAATTGTTGTTTTCCCAACAAGCTAGGAGAAGAATGGTTTTCACACACACCTATCTCTCAGAAACGAGCTTGTGGAGAGTCGTTCTTTCATCTGGCACAATGTGATAGCTTTGCAGGAGAAACTTTTACTCTGATTCCTCAGTCTGTTTCCTACTGCTGCTTTTAAGTTTCTGCAGTTTTCATTGGAACTCCGAGTTGGAGCTAGTTACTACCCGTATATATGTATGGAGTGCAGTTTGCAAACTTAAAGTATCTTTGTGTTCCAACAAGCTAGTTGAAGGACGGCCTTCACACACTGTTACATATCAGAACTGAGCTTGTGGAGAGACGTTCGTTCATCTGGGACCAAGTGAACTGTTTGCAGGAGAATCATTTACTCTGGATTCTCAGTCTGTTTCCTAGAGCCACTTTGAAATTCCTGAAATTTTTACAGGAAAACAATTTGGATCATCTACAACCCTATATATATATATATATATATATACGCAGTGTACATTGCTACTGATGAGAATGCATGTGTTTCCGAAAAAACAGGTGAAGGACGGCTTTCAAACACACTTGTATCTCCGATCTGAGCATGAGGAGAGACTTTCGTTCATCTAGCACAAATGGAACAGTTGGCAAGAGAAACAATTACTCTCGTTTCTCAGTCTGTTTCTTAGTGCCAGTTTGAAGTAGCTGTAGTTTTCAAGGAAAATCGAGTTGGAGATTGTACCTTCCCATATAAATGTTATGGAGGGCTTTTTAGAAGTGAAAAGAATCTTCGCGTTCCCAACAAACTAGGTGAAGGTCGGGTTTCACACAGTGTTATATATCAGAGCTGAGCATTTGGAGAGACGTTCGTTCATATAGGAAAATATGAACGGTTTTCAGGGGAAATATTTACACTGGTTTCTCAGTCTGTTTCCTAGTGACGATTTGAAATTCCTGCAGTTTTTACAGGAAATCCGAGTTGCAATCTCTACCTCCCTATATATATATTTATGGAGGATAGTTTGCTACTGTTGAGAAAGTTTGCGCTCCCGAAAAGCCAGATGAAGGACTGGTTTCAAACACACTAATAACTCAGAAGTGAGCATGTGGAGAGACGTTCGTTCATCTAGCAGAAATGGAACGGTTTGCAAGGGAAAATTTTACTCTGTTTTCTCAGTCTGTTTCCTAGTGCCAGTTAGAAGTTCCTCCAGTTTTCAGTGGAAAAGCGAGTTGGGGTTTATACCTCCCCATATATATGTATGGAGTGTAATTAGCAACCTTAAAGAATCTTTGTGTTCCCAACAAGCTAGTTGAAGGACGGCTTTCAAACACACCTATAACTCAGAGCTGAGCATGTGGAGAGAAATGGGCTCAGCTAGCACAAATTGATCGCTTTTCAGAAGGTACTTTTACTCTGCATTATCACTCTGTTTCCTAGAGCTGCTTTTAAGTTCCTGCAATTTTCATTGGAAAACCGAGTTGGAGCTACTAACTACCGATATATATGTATGAAGTGCATTTGGCAAACTTAAAGTATCTTTGTGTTCCAACAAGCTTGTTGAAGGACGGCCTTCACCCACTGTTACATATCAGAACTAAGTATGTTGAGAGACGTTAGTTCATCTGGGACAATATGAACTCTTTGCAGGAGAAATATTTTATCTGGTTTCTCATTCTGTTTCCTAGAGCCGCTTTGAAATTCCTGCAGTTTCTACAGGAAAACCGTGCTGGAACCTGTACCAAACTATTTATAAAAATATGGAATATCATTTCCTACTAATGAGAAAGCTTGTGTTCCCGAAAAAACAGGTGAAACACTGCTTTCAAACACACTTATATCTCCGATCTGAGCATGTGGAGAGACGTTCGTTCATCTAGTACAATTGGAACGGTTAGCAAGAGAAACATTTACTCCCATTTCTCAGTCTGTTTCCTAGTGCCACTTTGAATTTCCTGCAGTTTTCAGTGGAAAACAGAGTTGGAGATTGTACCTCCCATTATAAATATATTGAGTGCTATTTACAAGTGAAAACAAACTTCGAGTTCCCAACAAACTAGGTGAAGTGAGGTTTTCACACACTGTTAAATATCAGAGCTGAGCATGTGGAGATATGTTCGTTCATATAGGAAAATATGGGCGGTTTGCAGGGGAAATATATACTCTGGTTTCTCAGTCTGTTTCCTAGTGCCACTTTGAGGTTCCCCCAGCTTTCAGTGGAAAAGCGATTTGGAGTTTGTACCTACACATATATATATTAGGACTGTAATTTGCAACCTTAAAGAATCTTTGTGTTCCCAACAAGTTAGTTGAAGGATGGATTTCAAACACACCTATATCTCAGACCTGAGCATGTGGAGAGAAGTTCGTTCATCTAGCACAAGGTGATCGTTTTACGAAGATACATTAACTCTGCATTCTCAGTCTGTTTCTTACTATGTGTTGAAATTACTGAATTTATCACTGAAAAACCGAGTTGGGGCTTGTTCTTTCCATTGATATATGTAAGGAGTGTAGTTTGCAAGTGAAAAAAAATTGTTGTTTTCCCAACAAGCTAGGAGAAGAATGGTTTTCACACACACCTATCTCTCAGAAACGAGCTTGTGGAGAGTCGTTCTTTCATCTGGCACAATGTGATAGCTTTGCAGGAGAAACTTTTACTCTGATTCCTCAGTCTGTTTCCTACTGCTGCTTTTAAGTTTCTGCAGTTTTCATTGGAACTCCGAGTTGGAGCTAGTTACTACCCGTATATATGTATGGAGTGCAGTTTGCAAACTTAAAGTATCTTTGTGTTCCAACAAGATAGTTGAAGGTCGGCCTTCACACACTGTTACATATCAAAACTGAGGTTGTGGAGAGACGTTCGTTCATCTGGGACCAATTGAACTGTTTGCAGGAGAATCATATACTCTGGATACTCAGTCTGTTTCCTAGTGCTGATTTGAAATTCCTGCAGTTTTTACAGGAAAACTGACTTGCAATCTCTACCTCTCTCTATATATATATATGAAGGGTAGTTTGCTACTAAAGAGAAAGTTTGCTTTCCCTAAAAGCCAGATGAAGGACTGCTTTCAAACACACTTATATCTCAGAAGAGAGCATGTGGAGAAACGTTTGTTCATCTAGCAGAAATGGAACAGGTTGCAAGGGAAACTTTTACTCTGTTTTCTCAGTCTGTTTCGTAGTGCCATTTTGAAGTTCCTCCATTTTTGAGTGGAAAAGCGTGTTGGAGCTTGTACCTCCCCATATATGTATTGAGTGTAATTTGCAATGTTAAAGAATCTTTGTGTTCTCAACCAGCTTGTTCAAGGATGGCTTTCAATCACACCTATAACTCAGAGCTGAGCATGTGGAGAGAAGTTCACTCAGCTAGCACAAATTGATCGCTTTTCAGAAGATACTTTTACCCTTCATTCTCTGTCTTTTTCCTAGTGCTGCTTTTAAGTTCCTGCAATTTTCATTGGAAAACCGAGTTGGAGCTAGTAACTTCCGCTATATATGTATGGAGTGCATTTTGCAAACTTAAAGTATCTTTGTGTTCCAACAAGCTAGTTGAAGGACGGCCTTCACCCACTGTTACATATCAGATCTAAGTATGTTGAGAGACTTTCGTTCATCTTGACAATATGAACTGTTTGCAGGAGAAACATTTAATCTGGTTTCTCATTCTGTTTCCTACAGCCGCTTAGAAATTCCTGCAGTTTCTACAGGAAAACTGTGCTGGCACCTCTACCACCCTATATATAAAAATAGGGAATGTAGTTTGCAACTGATGAGAAAGTTTGTGTTCCCGAAAAAAAAGTTGAAGGACTGCTTTCAAACACACTAATATCTTCGATTTGAGCATGTGGAGAGACGTTCGTTCATCTAGGAGAAATGGAAGAGTTTGCAAGTGAAACTTTTACTCTGTTTTCTCAGTCTGTTTCCTAGTGCCATTTTGAAGTTCCTGCAGTTTTCAGTGAAACAGCGAGTTGGAGCTTGTACCTGGCTTTATATATGTATGGAGTGTATTTGGCCACCTTAAAGTTTCTTTGAGTTTCCAACAAACTAGTTGAACGACGGCTTTCAAACACACGTATATCTCAGAACTGAGCATGTGGAGAGAAGTTCGTTCATCTATCACAAAGTGATCGCTTGGCAGAAGGTACTATTACACTGGATTCTCAGTCTCTTTCCTAGTATGAGTTGAATTTCCTGAATTTATCACTGAAAAATCGAGTTGAGGCTTGTTCTTTCCCTTGATATATGTAAGGAGTGTAGTTTGCAAATGAAAAAAATTGTAATTTTCCCAACAAGCTTTGGGAAGAATTGTTTACACACACACCTATCTCTCAGAAACGAGCTTGTGGAGAGTCGTTCTTTCATCTGGCAAAATGTGATATCTTTGCAGGATAAACTTTTACTCTGGATCCTCAGTCTGTTTCCTAGTGCTGCTTTTAAGTTCGTGCAATTTTCGTTGGAAAACCTAGTTGGAGCTAGTAACTTCCGATATATATGTATCAAGTGCATTTTGCAAACTTAAATTATCTATGTGTTCCAACAAGGTAGTTGAAGGACGACCTTCATCCACTGTTACATATCAGAAGTGAGCTTGTGGACAGACGTTCGTTCATCTGGAACCAAGTGAACTGTTTGCAAGAGAAACATTT
The DNA here is from genome assembly GCF_036321535.1 of Camelus dromedarius. Taxonomy (NCBI): domain Eukaryota; kingdom Metazoa; phylum Chordata; class Mammalia; order Artiodactyla; family Camelidae; genus Camelus; species Camelus dromedarius. The sequence goes on from NC_087473.1 coordinate 9,760,705, forward strand.
AATCTGTTTTCTCACTCTTTTCCTAGAGCTGCATTGAAATTCCTGCAGTTTCTTTAGGAAAACCCGGCTGGAACCTCTACCAACCTATATATATATATATGGAATATAGTTTCCTACTGATGAGAAAGCTTGTGATCCCGAAAAAACAGGTGAAGGACTGCTTTCAAACACACTTATATCTTCGATATGAGCATGTGGAGAGACGTTCGTTCATCTAGCACAAATGGAACTGTTGGCAAGAGAAACAATTACTCTGGTTTCTCAGTCTGTTTCCTAGTGCCACTTTGAAGTTCCTGCAGTTTTCAGTGGAAAACAGAGTTGGAGATTGTACCACCCCATATAAATATAAGGAGTGTTTATTGCAACTGAAAAGAAACTTCTTGTTCCCAACAAACTAGGTGAAGGACGGGTTTAACACACTGTTATACATCAGAGCTGAGCATGTGGAGAGACTTTCGTTCATATAGGAAAATATGTACGGTTTGCAGGGGACATATTTACTCTGGTTTCTCAGTCTGTTTCCTAGTGCCGATTTGAAATTCCTGCATTTTTACAGGAAAACAGAGTTGCAATCTCTACCTCCCTATATGTATATGTATGTAGGTTTGTTTGCTACTGATGAAAAATTTTGCGTTCCCGAAAAGCCAGGTGAAATACTGCTTTCAAACACACAAATATATCCGAAGTGAGCATGTGGAGAGATGTTCACACTGTTACATATCCGAAGTGAGCATGTGGAGAGACGTTCGTTCATCTGGGAAAAAATGAACTGTTTGCAGGGAATCATTTATTCTGGTTTCTCGGTCGGTTTCCTACATCCGCTTTGAAATTCCTTCAGTTTTACACGAAAAAGATTTGGAACCTCTACAACCCTATATATATGTATGGAATGTAGTTTGTTACTGACGAGAAAGCCTGTGTTCCCGAAAATCCAGGTGATGGTCTGCTTTCAAACACACTTATATCTCAGATCTGAGCATGTGGAGAGACTTTCATTCATCTAGAACAAATCGATTGGATAGCAAGAGAAACATTTACTCTCTTTTCTCAGTGTGTTTCCTAGTGCCACTTTAAGTTCATGTAGTTTTCAGTTGAAAATCGAGTTGGAGAATGTACCACCCAATATGAATGTATGCAGTATTTTTGGAACTGAAAAGAAACTTCGTGTTCCGAACAAACTAGTTGAAGAGCAGGTTTCACACACTGTTTAATATCAGAGCTGAGCATTTGGAGAGACGTTCATTCATCTAGGAAAATGTGAACGGTTTGCAGGGGTAATATTTACTCTGGTTTCTCACTCTGTTTCCTAGAGCCGCTTGAAATTCCTGCAGTTTTTTCAGGAATACCGATTTGCAAACTCTACCTCCCTATATATACATGTATGGAGGGTAGTTTGCTACTGGTAAGAAAGTTTGTGTTCCTGAAGAGCCAGGTGAAGGACTGCTTTCAAACACACTTATATCTCAGATCTGAGCATGTGGAGGGACGTTCGTTCATCTAGCAGAAATGGAAGAGTTTGCAAGGGAAACTTTTACTCTGATTTCTAAGTCTGTTTCCTAGTGCCACTTTGAAGTTCCTCCAGTTTTCAGTTGAAAAGGGAGTTGGAGCTTGAACCTCCCCATATGTATGTATGGAGTGTAATTTGAAACCTTAAAGAATCTTTGTGTTCCCAACAAGATAGTTGAAGGACAGCTTTCAAACACACCTATATATCAGACATGAGCATGTGGAGAGAAGTATGTTCATCTAGCCCAAAGTGATCGCTTTGCCGAAGATACTTTTACTCTACATTCTCAGTCTGTTTCTTAGTATCAGTTGAAATTCCTCAATTTATCACTGAAAAACCGAGTTAAGGCTTGTTGATTCCCTTGATATATGTAAGGAGTGTAGTTTGCAAATGAAAAAAAATTGCTGTTTTCACAACAAGCTAGGGGAAGTATGGTTTTCACACACACATATCCCTCAGAAACGAGCTTGTGGAGAGTCGTTCTTTCATCTGGCACAATGTGATAGCTTTGCAGGGGAAAAAATTTTACTCTGGTTCCTCAGTCTGTTTCCTAGTGCTGCATTTAAGTTTCTGCAGTTTCAGTGGAAAACAAAGTTGGAGCTAATAACTACACGTATATATGTATGGAGTGCAGTTTGCAAACTTGAAGTATCTTTGTGTTCCAAGAAGCTACTTCAAGGACGGCCTTCACACACTGTTTCATATCCGAACTGAGCATGTGGAGAGACGTTCGTAAATCTGGGACACCATGAACTGTTTGCAGGAGAATAATTTACTCTGGTTTCTCAGTCTATTTCCTAGAGCCGCTTTGAAATTCATGAAGTTTTTAAAGGAAAACAATTAGGAACCACTACAACCCTATATATATGTATGGAGTGTAGTTTCCTACTGATGAGAAACCATGTGTTCCCGAAAAAAAAGGTGAAGGACTGCATTCAAACACACTTATATCTCCGATCTCATCATGAGGAGAGACGTTCGTTCATCTAGCACAAATGGAATGGTTGGCAAGAGAAACATTTACTCTCGTTTCTCAGTCTGGTTCCTAGTGCCACTTTGAAGTTCCTGCAGTTTTCAGTGGAAAACCGGGTTGGAGATTGCACCTCCTCATATAAATGTATGGAGTGTTTTTTGCAACTGAAAACTAACTTCGTGTTCCCAACAAATTAGGTGAAGGACGGGTTTCAAACACTGTTAAATATCAGAGCTGAGCATGTGGAGAGACGTTCTTTCATCTAGGAAAATGTGAACGGTTTGCAGGGAAATATTTACTCTGGTTTCTCAGTGTGTTTCCTAGTGCCGATTTTAAACTCCTGCACTTCTTACACGAAACACAAGTTGCAAACTATACCTCCCTATATATACATGTATGGAGGGTAGTTTGCTACTGATGAGAAAGTTTGTGTTCCCGAAAAGCCAGGTGAAGTACTGCTTTCAAACAAACTTATATCTCAGAAGTGAACATGTGCAGAGAAGTTCGTTCATCTAGCAGAAATGGAAGAGTTTGCAAGGGAAACTTCTATTCTGTTTTCTTAGACAGTTTCAGAGTGCCACTTTGAAGTTCCTCCAGTTTTCAGTGGAAATGCGAGTTGGAGCTTGCACCTACCCATATATAGGTATGAACTGTAATTTGAAACCTTAAAGAATCTTAGTGTTCCCAACAAGATAGTACAAGGACGGCCTTCACACACTCTTACATATCCGAACTGAGTATGTGGAGAGACGTTCGTTCGTCTGGGACTAATTGAACTGTTTGCAGGAGAAACATTTACTCTGGTTTTCCAGTCTGTTTTCTACTGCCGATTTGAATTTCCTGTAGTTGTTACAGGAAAACCTAGTTGGAACTTCTAAATCAAGACATGTATATGTGGAGTGTAGTATGCTACTGATAAGAAAGTTTGTGTTCCCAAAAAGCTAGGTGAAGAACTGCTTCCACACACACATATATCTCAGAACTGAGCATGTGGAGAGACATTCGTTCGTCTAGCACAAATGAAACAGTTTGCAAGGGATAATTTTACTCTCGTTTCTCAGTCTGATTCCCAGTGCCGCTTTGAAGTTCCTGCAGTTTTCAGTGGAAAGCGAGTTGGAGCTTGTGCCTCCCCACATATATGTATGGAATGTAATTTGCAACCTTAAAGAATAATCGTTTTCCAGCAAGCTAGTTGAAGGACTGCTTTCAAACACACATATATCTCAGAACTGAGCATGTGGAGAGTACTTCGTTAATCTAGAACAAAACGATCGCTTTGCAAAAGATACTTTTACTCAGCATTCTCAGTCTGTTTACTAGTATGAGTTGAAATTACTGAATTTATCACTGAAAAACCGATTTGGGGCTTGTTCTTTCCCTTGATACATGTAAGGAGTGTTGTTTGCAAATGAAAAAAAATTGTTGTTTTAACAAAAAGCTAGGGAAAGAATAGTTTCCACACACACCTATCTCTCAGAAACGAGCTTTTGAAGAGTCGTTCTTACATCTGGCACAATGTGATCGCTTGCAGGAGAAACTTTTACTCTGGTTCCTCAGTCTGTTTCCTAGTGCTGATTTTAATTTCCTGCAGTTTTCAGTGGAAAACCCAGTTGGAGCTAGTAACTACCCGTATAAATGTATGGAGTGCAGATTGCAAACTTAAAGGTTCTTTGTGTTAAAACAAGCTAGTTGAAGGACGGCCTTCACACACTGTTACATATCCGAACTGAGCATGTGGAGACACGTTCGTTCATCTGGGACAATGTGAACTGTTTGCAGGAGAATCATTGACTCTGGTTTCAAAGTCTGTTTCCTAGAGCCGCTTTGAAATTCCTGCAGTTTTTACAGGAAAACCATTTGGAACCTCTACAACCCTATATATATGTATGGAATGTCGTTTGCTAACAATGAGAAAGCTTGTGTTCCGAAAAAACAAGGTGAAAGGCTGCTTTCAAACACACTTATATCTCAGATCTGAGCATGTGGAGAGACGTTCGTTCATCTAGCACAAATGGAACGGTAGGCAAGAGAAAAATGTGCTCTCGTTTCTCAGTCTGTTTCCTAGTGCCGCTTTGAAGTTCCCGCAGTTTTCATTGGAAAACTGGGTTGGAGATTTTACCTTCTCATATAAATGTATGGAGTGTTTTTTGCAACTGAAAAGTAACTTCGTGTTCCCAACAAACTAGGTGAAGTACGGGTTTTACACACTGTTAAATATCAGAGCTGAGCATGTGGAGAGACGTTCTTTCATCTAGGAAAATGTGAACGGTTTGCAGGGGAAATATTTACTCTGGTTTCTCAGTATGTTTCCTAGTGCCGATTTGAAACTCCTGCACTTCTTACAAGAAACACGAGTTGCAAACTATACCTCCCTATATATACATGTATGGAGGGTAGTTTGCTACTGATGTGAAAGTTTGTGTTCCTGAAAAGCCAGGTGTAATACCGCTTTCAAACAAACTTATATCTCAGAAGTGAACATGTGCAGAGACGTTCGTTCATCTAGCAGAAATGGAATAGTTTGCAAGGGAAACTTCTATTCTGTTTTCTTAGACTGTTTCATAGTGCCACTTTGAAGTTCCTCCAGTTTTCAGTGGAAAAGCGAGTTGGAGCTTGTACCTCCCCATATATAGGTTTGCACTGTAATTTGAAACCTTAAAGAATCTTAGTGTTCCCAACAAGATAGTACAAGGACGGCCTTCACACACTGTTACATATCCGAACTGAGCATGTGGAGAGACGTTCGTTCGTCTGGGACTAATTCAACTGTTTGCAGGAGAAACATTTACTCTGGTTTTCCAGTCTGTGTTCTACTGCTGATTTGAAATTCCTGTAGTTGTTACAGGAAAACCTAGTTGGAAATTCTACCTGCCAACATGTATGTGTGGAGTGTAGTATGCTTCTGATAAGAAAGCTTGTGTTCCCAAAAAGCTAGGTGAAGAACTGCATTCACAGACATATTTATATCAGAAGTATGTGGAGAGACATTCGTTCATCTAGCACAAATGAAAGAGTTTGCAAGGGAAACGTTTACTCTGGTTTCTTAGTCTGTTCCCAAGTGCCGCTTTGAAGTTCCTGCAGTTTTCAGTGGAAAAGCGAGTTGGAGCTTGTGCCTCCCCATATATATGTATGGAATGTAATTTACAACCTTAAAGAATCATCATTTTCCCAGCAAGCTAGTTGAAGGACGGCTTTCAAACACACCAATATTTCAGAACTGAGCATGTGGAGAGTAGTTCGTTAATCTAGCACACAGCGATCTCTTTGCAGAAGATACTTTTACTCTGCATTCTCAGTCTGTTTCCTAGTATGATTTGAAATTCCTGAATTTATCACTGAATAATCGAGTTGCGTCTTGTTGTTTCCCTTGATATATTTAAGGAGTGTAGTTAGCAAGTGAAAACAAAACGTTGATTTCCCAACAAGCTAGGGGAAGAATGGTTTTCACAGACACCTATCTCTCAGAAATGAGCTTGTGGAGAGTCGTTCTTTCATCTGGCACAATATGATCTCTTTGCAGGAAAAACTTTTACTCTGGATTCTCAATGTGTTTCCTAGTGCTTCTTTGAAGTTCCTACAGTTTTCAGTGGAAAACCGATTAGAAGCTAGTACCTAGCCATATAAATATTTGGAATGCAATTTGCAAGCTTTAACAATCAATGTGTGGCCAACTAGCTAGGTGAAGGACGGCTTTCAAACACATTTATATCTCAGAACTGAGCATGTGGAGAGACGTTCGTTCATCTACCCAAAATGATTGCTTTGCAGGAGAAAACTTTGCTCTCGATTCTCAGTCTGTTTCCTAGAGCCGCTTTGAAATTCCTGCAGTTTTTACAGGAAAACCATTTGGAACCTCTACAACCCTATATATATGTATGGAATGTCGTTTGCTACCAATGAGAAAGCTTGTGTTCCGAAAAAACAAGGTGAAAGGCTACTTTCAAACACACATATATCTCAGATCTGAGCATGTGGAGAGACGTTCGTTCATCTAGCCCAAAAGGAACGGTTGGCAAGAGAAACATTTACTCTCGTTTCTCAGTCTGTTTCCTAGTGCCGCTTTGAAGTTCCCGCAGTTTTCAGTGGAAAACCGGGTTGAAGATTGTAACCCCTCATATAAATGTATTGAGTGTTTTTGCAACTGAAAAGTAACTACGTGTTCCCAACAAACAAGGTGAAGTACGGGTTTTACACACTGTTAAATATCAGAGCTGAGCATGTGGAGAGACGTTCTTTCATCTAGGAAAATGTGAACGGTTTGCAGGGGAAATATTTACTCTGGTTTCTCAGTATGTTTCCTAGTGCCGATTTGAAATTCCTGCATTTCTTACAGGAAACACGAGTTGCAAACTATACCTCCCTATATATAAATGTATGGAGGGTAGTTTGCTACTGATGAGAAAGTTTGTGTTCCCGAAAAGCCAGGTGAAGTAGTGCTTTCCAACAAACATATATCTCAGAAGTGAACATGTGCAGAGACGTTCGTTCATCTGGCAGAAATGGAAGAGTTTGCAAGGGAAACTTGTATTCTGTTTTCTTAGTGTGTTTCATAGTGCCACTTTGAAGTTCCTCCAGTTTTCAGTGGAAAAGCGAGTTGGAGCTTGTACCTCCCCTTATATAGGTATGGACTGTAATTTGCAACCTTAAAGAATCTTTGTGTTCCAAGAAGCTAGTTGAAGGACGGCCTTCACACACTGTTACATATCCGAACTGAGCATGTGGAGAGACGTTCGTTCATCTGGTATCAAGTGAACTGTTTGCAGGAGAAACATTTACTCTGGTTTTCCAGTCTGTGTTCTACTGCCGATTTGAATTTCCTGTAGTTGTTACAGGAAAACCTAGTTGGAACTTCTAAATCAAGACATGTATGTATGGAGTGTAGTATGCTACTGATAAGAAAGTTTGTGTTCCCAAAAAGCTAGGTGAAGAACTGCTTCCACACACACATATATCTCAGAACTGAGCATGTGGAGAGACGTTCGTTCATCTAGCACAAATGAAACAGTTTGCAAGGGAAAATTTTACTCTGGTTTCTCAGTCTGTTTCCTAGTGCCGCTTTGAAGTTCCTGCAGTTTTCAGTGGAAAGCGAGTTGGAGCTTTGCCTCCCCACATATATGTATGGAAAGTAATTTGCAACCTTAAAGAATCATCGTTTTCCAGCAAGCTAGTTGAAGGACTGCTTTCAAACACACATATATCTAAGAACTGAACATGTGGAGAGTAGTTCGTTAATCTAGCACAAAGCGATCGCTTTGCAAAGGATACTTTTACTCAGCATTCTCAGTCTGTTTCCTAGTATGAGTTGAAATTCCTGAATTTATCACTGAAAAACCGATTTGGGGCTTGTTCTTTCCCTTGATATATGTAAGGAGTGTAGTTTGCAAATGAAAAAAAATTGTTGTTTTCCCAACAAGCTAGGGAAAGAATAGATTCCACACACACCTATCTCTCAGAATCGAGCTTGTGGAGAGGCGTTCTTACATGTGGCACAATGTGATCGCTTGCAGGAGACACTTTTACTCTGGTTCCTCAGTCTGTTTCCTAGTGCTGATTTTAATTTCCTGCAGTTTTCAGTGCAAAACCGAGTTGGAGCTAGTAACTACCCATCTATATGTATGGAGTGCAGATTGCAAACTTAAAGGTTCTTTGTGTTCCAACAAGCTAGTTGAAGGACGGCCTTCACACACTGTTACATATCCGAACTGGGCATGCGAAGACACGTTCGTTTATCTGGGACAATGTGAAATGTTTGCAGGAGAATCATTGACTCTGGTTTCTCAGTCTGTTTCCTTGAGCCGCTTTGAAATTCCTGCAGTTTTTACAGGAAAACCATTTGGAATCTCTACAACACTATATATATGTATGGAATGTCGTTTGCTAACAATGAGAAAGCTTGTGTTCCGAAAAAACAAGGTGAAAGGCTGCTTTCAAACACACTTATATCTCAGATCTGAGCATGTGGAGAGACGTTCTTTCATCTAGCACAAAGCGATCGCTTTGCAAAAGATACTTTTACTCAGCATTCTCAGTCTGTTTCCTAGTATGAGTTGAAATTCCTGTATTTATCACTGAAAAACCGATTTGGGGCTTGTTCTTTCCCTTGATATATGTAAGGAATGTAGTTTGCAAATGAAAAAAAATTGTTGTTTTCCCAACAAGCTAGGGAAAGAATAGTTTCCACACACAACTATCTCTCAGTATCGAGCTTGTGGAGAGGCGTTCTTACATCTCGCACAATGTGATCGCTTGCAGGAGACACTTTTACTCTGGTTCCTCAGTCTGTTTCCTAGTGCTGATTTTAATTTCCTGCAGCTTTCAGTGCAAAACCGAGTTGGAGCTAGTAACTACCCATCTATATGTATGGAGTGCAGATTGCAAACTTAAAGGTTCTTTGTGTTCCAACAAGCTAGTTGAAGGACGGCCTTCACACACTGTTACATATCCGAACTGAGCATGTGGAGACACGTTCGTTTATCTGGGACAATGTGAACTGTTTGCAGGAGAATCATTGACTCTGGTTTCAAAGTCTGTTTCCTAGAGCCGCTTTGAAATTCCTGCAGTTTTTACAGGAAAACCATTTGGAACCTCTACAACCCTATATATATGTATGGAATGTCGTTTGCTAACAATGAGAAAGCTTGTGTTCCGAAAAAACAAGGTGAAAGTCTGCTTTCAAACACACTTATATCTCAGATCTGAGCATGTGGAGAGACGTTCGTTCATCTAGCCCAAAAGGAACGGTTGGCAAGAGAAACATTTACTCTCGTTTCTCAGTCTGTTTCCTAGTGCCACTTAGAAGTTCCCGCAGTTTTCAGTGGAAAACCGGGTTGGAGATTGTACCTCCTCATATAAATGTATGGAGTGTTTTTTGCAACTGAAAAGTAACTTCGTGTTCCCAACAAACTAGGTGAAGTACGGGTTTTACACACTGTTTTATATCAGAGCTGAGCATGTGGAGAGACGTTCTTTCATCTAGGAAAATGGGAACGGTTTGCAGGGGAAATATTTACTCTGGTTTCTCAGTATGTTTCCTTGTGCCGATTTGAAATTCCTGCACTTCTTACAGGAAACACGATTTGCAAACTATACCTCCCTATATATACATGTATGGAGGGTAGTTTGCTACTGATGAGAAAGTTTGTGTTCCCGAAAAGCCAGGTGAAGTACTGCTTTCAAACAAACTTGTATCTCAGAAGTGAACATGTGCAGAGATGTTCGTTCATCTGGCAGAAATGGAAGAGTTTGCAAGGGAAACTTGTATTCTGTTTTCTTAGTGTGTTTCATACTGCCACTTTGAAGTTCCTCCAGTTTTCAGTGGAAAAGCGAGTTGAAGCTTGTACCTCCCCATATATAGGTAAGGACTGTAATTTGCAACCTTAAAGAATCTTTGTGTTCCAAGAAGCTAGTTGAAGGACGGCCTTCACACACTGTTACATATCCGAACTGAGCATGTGGAGAGACGTTCGTTCATCTGGTATCAAGTAAACTGTTTGCAGGAGAAACATTTACTCTGGTTTATCAGCCTGTTTCTTATTGCCGATTTGAATTTCCTGTAGTTGTTACAGGAAAACCTAGTTGGAAATTCTACCTGCCAACATGTATGTGTGGAGTGTAGTATGCTTCTGATAAGAAAGCTTGTGTTCCCAAAAAGCTAGGTGAAGAACTGCATTCACAGACATATTTATATCAGAAGTATGTGGAGAGACATTCGTTCATCTAGCACAAATGAAAGAGTTTGCAAGGGAAACGTTTACTCTGGTTTCTTAGTCTGTTCCCAAGTGCCGCTTTGAAGTTCCTGCAGTTTTCAGTGGAAAAGCGAGTTGGAGCTTGTGCCTCCCCATATATATGTATGGAATGTAATTTACAACCTTAAAGAATCATCATTTTCCCAGCAAGCTAGTTGAAGGACGGCTTTCAAACACACCAATATTTCAGAACTGAGCATGTGGAGAGTAGTTCGTTAATCTAGCACACAGCGATCTCTTTGCAGAAGATACTTTTACTCTGCATTCTCAGTCTGTTTCCTAGTATGATTTGAAATTCCTGAATTTATCACTGAATAATCGAGTTGCGTCTTGTTGTTTCCCTTGATATATTTAAGGAGTGTAGTTAGCAAGTGAAAACAAAACGTTGATTTCCCAACAAGCTAGGGGAAGAATGGTTTTCACAGACACCTATCTCTCAGAAATGAGCTTGTGGAGAGTCGTTCTTTCATCTGGCACAATATGATCTCTTTGCAGGAAAAACTTTTACTCTGGATTCTCAATGTGTTTCCTAGTGCTTCTTTGAAGTTCCTACAGTTTTCAGTGGAAAACCGATTAGAAGCTAGTACCTAGCCATATAAATATTTGGAATGCAATTTGCAAGCTTTAACAATCATTGTGTGGCCAACTAGCTAGGTGAAGGACGGCTTTCAAACACATTTATATCTCAGAACTGAGCATGTGGAGAGACGTTCGTTCATCTACCCAAAATGATTGCTTTGCAGGAGAAAACTTTGCTCTCGATTCTCAGTCTGTTTCCTAGAGCCGCTTTGAAATTCCTGCAGTTTTTACAGGAAAACCATTTGGAACCTCTACAACCCTATATATATGTATGGAATGTCGTTTGCTACCAATGAGAAAGCTTGTGTTCCGAAAAAACAAGGTGAAAGGCTACTTTCAAACACACATATATCTCAGATCTGAGCATGTGGAGAGACGTTCGTTCATCTAGCCCAAAAGGAACGGTTGGCAAGAGAAACATTTACTCTCGTTTCTCAGTCTGTTTCCTAGTGCCGCTTTGAAGTTCCCGCAGTTTTCAGTGGAAAACCGGGTTGGAGATTGTAACCCCTCATATAAATGTATTGAGTGTTTTTGCAACTGAAAAGTAACTACGTGTTCCCAACAAACAAGGTGAAGTACGGGTTTTACACACTGTTAAATATCAGAGCTGAGCATGTGGAGAGACGTTCTTTCATCTAGGAAAATGTGAACGGTTTGCAGGGGAAATATTTACTCTGGTTTCTCAGTCTGTTTCCTAGTGATCATTTGTAGTTCCTGCAGTTTTCACTGGAAAACCGAGTTGGAGCTAGAAACTACCCATATATATTTATGGAATGCAGTTTGCAAACTTAAAGTATGTATGTGTTCCGACAAGCTAGTTGAAGGATGGCCTTCACACACTGTTACATATCCAAACTGAGCATGTGGAGGGACATTCGGTCATCTGGGACAAATTGAACCGTTTGCAGGAGAAACATTTACTCTGGATTCTCAGTCTGTTTCCAAGTGCCACTTTGAATTTCCTGCAGTTTTCAGTGGAAAAACTTGTTGGAGACTGTACCTCCTCATATAAATATATGGAGTGTTGTTTGCAACTGATAAGAAACTTCGTGTTCCCAACAAACTAGGTGAAGTACGGGTTTCACACACTGTTACATATCAGAGCTCAGCATGTGGAGAGACGTTCGTTCATCTAAGAAATTGTGAACGGTGTGCAGGGGAAATATTTACTCTGGTTTCTCAGTCTGTTTCCTAGTGCCTATTTGAAGTTCCTGCAATTTTTACAGGAAAACCTAGTTGCAATGTCTACCTCTATTCATGTATATTTATGGAGGTTTTTTTGCTGTTGATGAAAAAGATTGTGTTCCCGAAAAGCCAGGTGAAAGACTGCTTTCAAACACACGTAAGTCTCAGAAGTGAGCATGTGGAGAGACGTTCGTTCATCTAGCACAAATAGAACGGTTTGCAAGGGAAACATTTACCTCGGTTTCTCAGACTTTTTACTAGTGCCGGCTTTAAGTACCCACAGTTATTCCTGTAAAATGCAGTTGGAGCTAGTACATCCCTATATATATGTATGGAAATTAGTTTTCAACCTTAAAAATACTTTGTGTTCCCAACAAGTTGTGTGAAGTACGGCTTTCACACACAATTACCTATCAGAACTGAGCATGTGGAGAGAAATTCGTTCAATATAGGGCAACTTAAACAGTTTGCAGGAGAAACATTTACTCTGGTTTTTCAGTCTTTTTCCTACTGCCAAAATGAAATTCCTGCAGTTTTTACCGGAAAACTTGGTTGGAAATTCTACTTCCTGATATGTATGTGTGGAGTGTAGTATGCTCCTGATAGAAAGTTTGTGTTCCCAAAAAGCTAGGTGAAGAACTGCTTTCACACACACATATATCTCCCAACTGAGCAAGTGGAGAGACATTCATTCATTGAGCATACATGGAACGGTTTGCTAGAGAAACTTTTACTCTGGTTTCTCAGTATTTTTCCTAGTGCTTCTTTGAAGTTCCTGCACTTTTCATTGGAAAATCGATTAGAAGCTAGTACCTACACACATAAATATTTGGAGTGCAGTTTGCAAGCTTTAAGAATCTTTGTGTGGTCAACAAGCTAGGTGAAGTATGGCTTTAAAAATATATTTATATCTCAGAACTGAGCATGTGGAGAGACGTTCGTTCATCTACCAAAAATGATTGCTTTGCAGGAGAAAACTTTGCTCTCCATTCTCAGTGTGTTTCCTAGTGCTGCTTTGCAGTTCCTGCAGTTTTCACTGGAAAACCATTTTGGAGCTAGATCTCCACTCAAATATGTAAGGAGAGTTGTTTGTACATCAAAAGAAACTTGGTTTTCCCAACAAACTAGGTGAAGGATGGCTTTCAAATACATTTATCCCTCAGAACTCAGCATGTGGAGAGACGTTCCTTCAAGCAGCACGAAGGGAACTGGTTGCAGGATAACTTTCACTCTGGTTTCTCAGTCTGATTCCTAGTGACCATTTGAAGTTCCTGCAGTTTTCACTGGAAAACCGAGTTGGAAATTGTCACTCCCCATATATATGTATGGAGTGCAGTTTTCAACTGAAAAGAATCATTGTATTCCCCCAACCTTTGTGAAGAACACTTTCACAAACACTTACTCATCGGAAATGAGCATGATGAGAATATTTCGTTTATCTAGCACAAATGGAACTGGTTGCAGAAGAAACTTTTACTCTGTATTCTCAGTCTGTATCCTAGTGCCAGGTTGAATTTCCTGCAGGTTTCAGTGTAAATCCGTGTTGGAACCAGTACTTACCCATATATATGTATGGAGTGAAATTTGCAACTGAAAACAAACTTTGGGTTCCCGACAAACTATGTGAAGGATGACTTTCACACACACCTAACTCTCAGATCCGAGCATCTGGAGAGACATTCGTTCATCAAGCACAATTGGAACGGGTCACTGGAGAAACTTCTACTCTGGATTCTCAGTCTGTTTCCTAGTGCTGATTTGAATTTCCTGCAGTTTTTACAGGAAAACCGAGTTGCAATCTCTACGTACCTATATGTATATATATGGAGGGTAGTTTGCTACTGATGAGAAAGTTTGTGCTCTCGAAAAGCCAGGTGAAGGACTGCTTTCAAACACACGTATATCTCAGAAGTGAGCATTTGGAGAGACGTTCGTTCATCTAGCACAAATGAAATAGTTTGCAAGGGAAAATTTTACTCTGGTTTCTCAGTCTATTTCCTAGTGCCGCTTTGAAGTTCCTCCAGTATTCAGTGGAAAAGCGAGTTGGAGCTTGTGCCTCCCAATATATATGTGTGGAGTATAATTTGCAACCTTAAAGAATCATCGTTTTACCAGCAAGCTAGTTGAAGGACGGCTTTCAAACACACGTATATCTCAGAACTGAGCATGTGGAGAGTACTTCGTTAATCTAGAACAAAACGATCGCTTTGCAAAAGATACTTTTACTCAGCATTCTCAGTCTGTTTACTAGTATGAGTTGAAATTACTGAATTTATCACTGAAAAACCGATTTGGGGCTTGTTCTTTCCCTTGATACATGTAAGGAGTGTTGTTTGCAAATGAAAAAAAATTGTTGTTTTAACAAAAAGCTAGGGAAAGAATAGTTTCCACACACACCTATCTCTCAGAAACGAGCTTTTGAAGAGTCGTTCTTACATCTGGCACAATGTGATCGCTTGCAGGAGAAACTTTTACTCTGGTTCCTCAGTCTGTTTCCTAGTGCTGATTTTAATTTCCTGCAGTTTTCAGTGGAAAACCCAGTTGGAGCTAGTAACTACCCGTATAAATGTATGGAGTGCAGATTGCAAACTTAAAGGTTCTTTGTGTTAAAACAAGCTAGTTGAAGGACGGCCTTCACACACTGTTACATATCCGAACTGAGCATGTGGAGACACGTTCGTTCATCTGGGACAATGTGAACTGTTTGCAGGAGAATCATTGACTCTGGTTTCAAAGTCTGTTTCCTAGAGCCGCTTTGAAATTCCTGCAGTTTTTACAGGAAAACCATTTGGAACCTCTACAACCCTATATATATGTATGGAATGTCGTTTGCTAACAATGAGAAAGCTTGTGTTCCGAAAAAACAAGGTGAAAGGCTGCTTTCAAACACACTTATATCTCAGATCTGAGCATGTGGAGAGACGTTCGTTCATCTAGCACAAATGGAACGGTAGGCAAGAGAAAAATGTGCTCTCGTTTCTCAGTCTGTTTCCTAGTGCCGCTTTGAAGTTCCCGCAGTTTTCATTGGAAAACTGGGTTGGAGATTTTACCTTCTCATATAAATGTATGGAGTGTTTTTTGCAACTGAAAAGTAACTTCGTGTTCCCAACAAACTAGGTGAAGTACGGGTTTTACACACTGTTAAATATCAGAGCTGAGCATGTGGAGAGACGTTCTTTCATCTAGGAAAATGTGAACGGTTTGCAGGGGAAATATTTACTCTGGTTTCTCAGTATGTTTCCTAGTGCCGATTTGAAACTCCTGCACTTCTTACAAGAAACACGAGTTGCAAACTATACCTCCCTATATATACATGTATGGAGGGTAGTTTGCTACTGATGTGAAAGTTTGTGTTCCTGAAAAGCCAGGTGTAATACCGCTTTCAAACAAACTTATATCTCAGAAGTGAACATGTGCAGAGACGTTCGTTCATCTAGCAGAAATGGAATAGTTTGCAAGGGAAACTTCTATTCTGTTTTCTTAGACTGTTTCATAGTGCCACTTTGAAGTTCCTCCAGTTTTCAGTGGAAAAGCGAGTTGGAGCTTGTACCTCCCCATATATAGGTTTGCACTGTAATTTGAAACCTTAAAGAATCTTAGTGTTCCCAACAAGATAGTACAAGGACGGCCTTCACACACTGTTACATATCCGAACTGAGCATGTGGAGAGACGTTCGTTCGTCTGGGACTAATTCAACTGTTTGCAGGAGAAACATTTACTCTGGTTTTCCAGTCTGTGTTCTACTGCTGATTTGAAATTCCTGTAGTTGTTACAGGAAAACCTAGTTGGAAATTCTACCTGCCAACATGTATGTGTGGAGTGTAGTATGCTTCTGATAAGAAAGCTTGTGTTCCCAAAAAGCTAGGTGAAGAACTGCATTCACAGACATATTTATATCAGAAGTATGTGGAGAGACATTCGTTCATCTAGCACAAATGAAAGAGTTTGCAAGGGAAACGTTTACTCTGGTTTCTTAGTCTGTTCCCAAGTGCCGCTTTGAAGTTCCTGCAGTTTTCAGTGGAAAAGCGAGTTGGAGCTTGTGCCTCCCCATATATATGTATGGAATGTAATTTACAACCTTAAAGAATCATCATTTTCCCAGCAAGCTAGTTGAAGGACGGCTTTCAAACACACCAATATTTCAGAACTGAGCATGTGGAGAGTAGTTCGTTAATCTAGCACACAGCGATCTCTTTGCAGAAGATACTTTTACTCTGCATTCTCAGTCTGTTTCCTAGTATGATTTGAAATTCCTGAATTTATCACTGAATAATCGAGTTGCGTCTTGTTGTTTCCCTTGATATATTTAAGGAGTGTAGTTAGCAAGTGAAAACAAAACGTTGATTTCCCAACAAGCTAGGGGAAGAATGGTTTTCACAGACACCTATCTCTCAGAAATGAGCTTGTGGAGAGTCGTTCTTTCATCTGGCACAATATGATCTCTTTGCAGGAAAAACTTTTACTCTGGATTCTCAATGTGTTTCCTAGTGCTTCTTTGAAGTTCCTACAGTTTTCAGTGGAAAACCGATTAGAAGCTAGTACCTAGCCATATAAATATTTGGAATGCAATTTGCAAGCTTTAACAATCAATGTGTGGCCAACTAGCTAGGTGAAGGACGGCTTTCAAACACATTTATATCTCAGAACTGAGCATGTGGAGAGACGTTCGTTCATCTACCCAAAATGATTGCTTTGCAGGAGAAAACTTTGCTCTCGATTCTCAGTCTGTTTCCTAGAGCCGCTTTGAAATTCCTGCAGTTTTTACAGGAAAACCATTTGGAACCTCTACAACCCTATATATATGTATGGAATGTCGTTTGCTACCAATGAGAAAGCTTGTGTTCCGAAAAAACAAGGTGAAAGGCTACTTTCAAACACACATATATCTCAGATCTGAGCATGTGGAGAGACGTTCGTTCATCTAGCCCAAAAGGAACGGTTGGCAAGAGAAACATTTACTCTCGTTTCTCAGTCTGTTTCCTAGTGCCGCTTTGAAGTTCCCGCAGTTTTCAGTGGAAAACCGGGTTGAAGATTGTAACCCCTCATATAAATGTATTGAGTGTTTTTGCAACTGAAAAGTAACTACGTGTTCCCAACAAACAAGGTGAAGTACGGGTTTTACACACTGTTAAATATCAGAGCTGAGCATGTGGAGAGACGTTCTTTCATCTAGGAAAATGTGAACGGTTTGCAGGGGAAATATTTACTCTGGTTTCTCAGTATGTTTCCTAGTGCCGATTTGAAATTCCTGCATTTCTTACAGGAAACACGAGTTGCAAACTATACCTCCCTATATATAAATGTATGGAGGGTAGTTTGCTACTGATGAGAAAGTTTGTGTTCCCGAAAAGCCAGGTGAAGTAGTGCTTTCCAACAAACATATATCTCAGAAGTGAACATGTGCAGAGACGTTCGTTCATCTGGCAGAAATGGAAGAGTTTGCAAGGGAAACTTGTATTCTGTTTTCTTAGTGTGTTTCATAGTGCCACTTTGAAGTTCCTCCAGTTTTCAGTGGAAAAGCGAGTTGGAGCTTGTACCTCCCCTTATATAGGTATGGACTGTAATTTGCAACCTTAAAGAATCTTTGTGTTCCAAGAAGCTAGTTGAAGGACGGCCTTCACACACTGTTACATATCCGAACTGAGCATGTGGAGAGACGTTCGTTCATCTGGTATCAAGTGAACTGTTTGCAGGAGAAACATTTACTCTGGTTTTCCAGTCTGTGTTCTACTGCCGATTTGAATTTCCTGTAGTTGTTACAGGAAAACCTAGTTGGAACTTCTAAATCAAGACATGTATGTATGGAGTGTAGTATGCTACTGATAAGAAAGTTTGTGTTCCCAAAAAGCTAGGTGAAGAACTGCTTCCACACACACATATATCTCAGAACTGAGCATGTGGAGAGACGTTCGTTCATCTAGCACAAATGAAACAGTTTGCAAGGGAAAATTTTACTCTGGTTTCTCAGTCTGTTTCCTAGTGCCGCTTTGAAGTTCCTGCAGTTTTCAGTGGAAAGCGAGTTGGAGCTTTGCCTCCCCACATATATGTATGGAAAGTAATTTGCAACCTTAAAGAATCATCGTTTTCCAGCAAGCTAGTTGAAGGACTGCTTTCAAACACACATATATCTAAGAACTGAACATGTGGAGAGTAGTTCGTTAATCTAGCACAAAGCGATCGCTTTGCAAAGGATACTTTTACTCAGCATTCTCAGTCTGTTTCCTAGTATGAGTTGAAATTCCTGAATTTATCACTGAAAAACCGATTTGGGGCTTGTTCTTTCCCTTGATATATGTAAGGAGTGTAGTTTGCAAATGAAAAAAAATTGTTGTTTTCCCAACAAGCTAGGGAAAGAATAGATTCCACACACACCTATCTCTCAGAATCGAGCTTGTGGAGAGGCGTTCTTACATGTGGCACAATGTGATCGCTTGCAGGAGACACTTTTACTCTGGTTCCTCAGTCTGTTTCCTAGTGCTGATTTTAATTTCCTGCAGTTTTCAGTGCAAAACCGAGTTGGAGCTAGTAACTACCCATCTATATGTATGGAGTGCAGATTGCAAACTTAAAGGTTCTTTGTGTTCCAACAAGCTAGTTGAAGGACGGCCTTCACACACTGTTACATATCCGAACTGGGCATGCGAAGACACGTTCGTTTATCTGGGACAATGTGAAATGTTTGCAGGAGAATCATTGACTCTGGTTTCTCAGTCTGTTTCCTTGAGCCGCTTTGAAATTCCTGCAGTTTTTACAGGAAAACCATTTGGAATCTCTACAACACTATATATATGTATGGAATGTCGTTTGCTAACAATGAGAAAGCTTGTGTTCCGAAAAAACAAGGTGAAAGGCTGCTTTCAAACACACTTATATCTCAGATCTGAGCATGTGGAGAGACGTTCTTTCATCTAGCACAAAGCGATCGCTTTGCAAAAGATACTTTTACTCAGCATTCTCAGTCTGTTTCCTAGTATGAGTTGAAATTCCTGTATTTATCACTGAAAAACCGATTTGGGGCTTGTTCTTTCCCTTGATATATGTAAGGAATGTAGTTTGCAAATGAAAAAAAATTGTTGTTTTCCCAACAAGCTAGGGAAAGAATAGTTTCCACACACAACTATCTCTCAGTATCGAGCTTGTGGAGAGGCGTTCTTACATCTCGCACAATGTGATCGCTTGCAGGAGACACTTTTACTCTGGTTCCTCAGTCTGTTTCCTAGTGCTGATTTTAATTTCCTGCAGCTTTCAGTGCAAAACCGAGTTGGAGCTAGTAACTACCCATCTATATGTATGGAGTGCAGATTGCAAACTTAAAGGTTCTTTGTGTTCCAACAAGCTAGTTGAAGGACGGCCTTCACACACTGTTACATATCCGAACTGAGCATGTGGAGACACGTTCGTTTATCTGGGACAATGTGAACTGTTTGCAGGAGAATCATTGACTCTGGTTTCAAAGTCTGTTTCCTAGAGCCGCTTTGAAATTCCTGCAGTTTTTACAGGAAAACCATTTGGAACCTCTACAACCCTATATATATGTATGGAATGTCGTTTGCTAACAATGAGAAAGCTTGTGTTCCGAAAAAACAAGGTGAAAGTC
The DNA here is from genome assembly GCF_036321535.1 of Camelus dromedarius. Taxonomy (NCBI): domain Eukaryota; kingdom Metazoa; phylum Chordata; class Mammalia; order Artiodactyla; family Camelidae; genus Camelus; species Camelus dromedarius. Next base: position 9,780,292 of record NC_087473.1, read on the forward strand.
TGCTTTCAAACACACTTATATCTCAGATCTGAGCATGTGGAGAGACGTTCGTTCATCTAGCCCAAAAGGAACGGTTGGCAAGAGAAACATTTACTCTCGTTTCTCAGTCTGTTTCCTAGTGCCACTTAGAAGTTCCCGCAGTTTTCAGTGGAAAACCGGGTTGGAGATTGTACCTCCTCATATAAATGTATGGAGTGTTTTTTGCAACTGAAAAGTAACTTCGTGTTCCCAACAAACTAGGTGAAGTACGGGTTTTACACACTGTTTTATATCAGAGCTGAGCATGTGGAGAGACGTTCTTTCATCTAGGAAAATGGGAACGGTTTGCAGGGGAAATATTTACTCTGGTTTCTCAGTATGTTTCCTTGTGCCGATTTGAAATTCCTGCACTTCTTACAGGAAACACGATTTGCAAACTATACCTCCCTATATATACATGTATGGAGGGTAGTTTGCTACTGATGAGAAAGTTTGTGTTCCCGAAAAGCCAGGTGAAGTACTGCTTTCAAACAAACTTGTATCTCAGAAGTGAACATGTGCAGAGATGTTCGTTCATCTGGCAGAAATGGAAGAGTTTGCAAGGGAAACTTGTATTCTGTTTTCTTAGTGTGTTTCATACTGCCACTTTGAAGTTCCTCCAGTTTTCAGTGGAAAAGCGAGTTGAAGCTTGTACCTCCCCATATATAGGTAAGGACTGTAATTTGCAACCTTAAAGAATCTTTGTGTTCCAAGAAGCTAGTTGAAGGACGGCCTTCACACACTGTTACATATCCGAACTGAGCATGTGGAGAGACGTTCGTTCATCTGGTATCAAGTAAACTGTTTGCAGGAGAAACATTTACTCTGGTTTATCAGCCTGTTTCTTATTGCCGATTTGAATTTCCTGTAGTTGTTACAGGAAAACCTAGTTGGAAATTCTACCTGCCAACATGTATGTGTGGAGTGTAGTATGCTTCTGATAAGAAAGCTTGTGTTCCCAAAAAGCTAGGTGAAGAACTGCATTCACAGACATATTTATATCAGAAGTATGTGGAGAGACATTCGTTCATCTAGCACAAATGAAAGAGTTTGCAAGGGAAACGTTTACTCTGGTTTCTTAGTCTGTTCCCAAGTGCCGCTTTGAAGTTCCTGCAGTTTTCAGTGGAAAAGCGAGTTGGAGCTTGTGCCTCCCCATATATATGTATGGAATGTAATTTACAACCTTAAAGAATCATCATTTTCCCAGCAAGCTAGTTGAAGGACGGCTTTCAAACACACCAATATTTCAGAACTGAGCATGTGGAGAGTAGTTCGTTAATCTAGCACACAGCGATCTCTTTGCAGAAGATACTTTTACTCTGCATTCTCAGTCTGTTTCCTAGTATGATTTGAAATTCCTGAATTTATCACTGAATAATCGAGTTGCGTCTTGTTGTTTCCCTTGATATATTTAAGGAGTGTAGTTAGCAAGTGAAAACAAAACGTTGATTTCCCAACAAGCTAGGGGAAGAATGGTTTTCACAGACACCTATCTCTCAGAAATGAGCTTGTGGAGAGTCGTTCTTTCATCTGGCACAATATGATCTCTTTGCAGGAAAAACTTTTACTCTGGATTCTCAATGTGTTTCCTAGTGCTTCTTTGAAGTTCCTACAGTTTTCAGTGGAAAACCGATTAGAAGCTAGTACCTAGCCATATAAATATTTGGAATGCAATTTGCAAGCTTTAACAATCATTGTGTGGCCAACTAGCTAGGTGAAGGACGGCTTTCAAACACATTTATATCTCAGAACTGAGCATGTGGAGAGACGTTCGTTCATCTACCCAAAATGATTGCTTTGCAGGAGAAAACTTTGCTCTCGATTCTCAGTCTGTTTCCTAGAGCCGCTTTGAAATTCCTGCAGTTTTTACAGGAAAACCATTTGGAACCTCTACAACCCTATATATATGTATGGAATGTCGTTTGCTACCAATGAGAAAGCTTGTGTTCCGAAAAAACAAGGTGAAAGGCTACTTTCAAACACACATATATCTCAGATCTGAGCATGTGGAGAGACGTTCGTTCATCTAGCCCAAAAGGAACGGTTGGCAAGAGAAACATTTACTCTCGTTTCTCAGTCTGTTTCCTAGTGCCGCTTTGAAGTTCCCGCAGTTTTCAGTGGAAAACCGGGTTGGAGATTGTAACCCCTCATATAAATGTATTGAGTGTTTTTGCAACTGAAAAGTAACTACGTGTTCCCAACAAACAAGGTGAAGTACGGGTTTTACACACTGTTAAATATCAGAGCTGAGCATGTGGAGAGACGTTCTTTCATCTAGGAAAATGTGAACGGTTTGCAGGGGAAATATTTACTCTGGTTTCTCAGTCTGTTTCCTAGTGATCATTTGTAGTTCCTGCAGTTTTCACTGGAAAACCGAGTTGGAGCTAGAAACTACCCATATATATTTATGGAATGCAGTTTGCAAACTTAAAGTATGTATGTGTTCCGACAAGCTAGTTGAAGGATGGCCTTCACACACTGTTACATATCCAAACTGAGCATGTGGAGGGACATTCGGTCATCTGGGACAAATTGAACCGTTTGCAGGAGAAACATTTACTCTGGATTCTCAGTCTGTTTCCAAGTGCCACTTTGAATTTCCTGCAGTTTTCAGTGGAAAAACTTGTTGGAGACTGTACCTCCTCATATAAATATATGGAGTGTTGTTTGCAACTGATAAGAAACTTCGTGTTCCCAACAAACTAGGTGAAGTACGGGTTTCACACACTGTTACATATCAGAGCTCAGCATGTGGAGAGACGTTCGTTCATCTAAGAAATTGTGAACGGTGTGCAGGGGAAATATTTACTCTGGTTTCTCAGTCTGTTTCCTAGTGCCTATTTGAAGTTCCTGCAATTTTTACAGGAAAACCTAGTTGCAATGTCTACCTCTATTCATGTATATTTATGGAGGTTTTTTTGCTGTTGATGAAAAAGATTGTGTTCCCGAAAAGCCAGGTGAAAGACTGCTTTCAAACACACGTAAGTCTCAGAAGTGAGCATGTGGAGAGACGTTCGTTCATCTAGCACAAATAGAACGGTTTGCAAGGGAAACATTTACCTCGGTTTCTCAGACTTTTTACTAGTGCCGGCTTTAAGTACCCACAGTTATTCCTGTAAAATGCAGTTGGAGCTAGTACATCCCTATATATATGTATGGAAATTAGTTTTCAACCTTAAAAATACTTTGTGTTCCCAACAAGTTGTGTGAAGTACGGCTTTCACACACAATTACCTATCAGAACTGAGCATGTGGAGAGAAATTCGTTCAATATAGGGCAACTTAAACAGTTTGCAGGAGAAACATTTACTCTGGTTTTTCAGTCTTTTTCCTACTGCCAAAATGAAATTCCTGCAGTTTTTACCGGAAAACTTGGTTGGAAATTCTACTTCCTGATATGTATGTGTGGAGTGTAGTATGCTCCTGATAGAAAGTTTGTGTTCCCAAAAAGCTAGGTGAAGAACTGCTTTCACACACACATATATCTCCCAACTGAGCAAGTGGAGAGACATTCATTCATTGAGCATACATGGAACGGTTTGCTAGAGAAACTTTTACTCTGGTTTCTCAGTATTTTTCCTAGTGCTTCTTTGAAGTTCCTGCACTTTTCATTGGAAAATCGATTAGAAGCTAGTACCTACACACATAAATATTTGGAGTGCAGTTTGCAAGCTTTAAGAATCTTTGTGTGGTCAACAAGCTAGGTGAAGTATGGCTTTAAAAATATATTTATATCTCAGAACTGAGCATGTGGAGAGACGTTCGTTCATCTACCAAAAATGATTGCTTTGCAGGAGAAAACTTTGCTCTCCATTCTCAGTGTGTTTCCTAGTGCTGCTTTGCAGTTCCTGCAGTTTTCACTGGAAAACAGTGTTGGAGATTGTATCTCCTCATATAAATTTATGGAGTGTTTTTTGCAGCTGAAAAGTACCTTCGTCTTCCCAACAAACTAGGTGAAGTACGGGTTTTACACATTGTTAAATATCAGAGCTGAGCATGTGGAGAGACGTTCTTTCATCTAGGAAAATGTGAACGGTTTGCAGGGGAAATAATTACTCTGGTTTCTCATTAGGTTTCCTAGTGCCGATTTGAAACTCCTGCATTTCTTACAGGAAACACGAGTTGCAAACTATACCTCCCTATATATACATGTATGGAAGGTACTTTGCTACTGATGAGAATGTTTGTGTTCCCGAAATCCAGGTGAAGTACTGCTTTCAAACAAACTTATATCTCAGAAGTGAACATATGCAGAGACGTTCGCTCATCTAGCAAAAATGGAAGAGTTTGCAAGGGAAACTTCTATTCTGTTTTCTTAGTCTGTTTCATAGTGCCACTTTGAAGTTCCTCCAGTTTTCAGTGGAAAAGCGAGTTGGAGCTTGTACCTCCCCATATATAGGTATGGACTGTAATTTGCAACCTTAAAGAATCTTTGTGTTCCCAACAAGATAGTTGAAGAACGGCCTTCACACACTGTTACATATCCGAACTGAGCATGTGGAGAGACGTTCGTTCGTATGGGACTAATTGAACTGTTTGCAGGAGAAACATTTACTCTGGTTTTCCAGTCTGTGTTCTACTGCCAATTTGAATTTCCTGTAGTTGTTACAGGAAAACCTAGTTGGAACATCTAAATCAAGACATGTATGTGTGGAGTGTAGTATGCTACTGATAAGAAAGTTTGTGTTCCCAAAAAGCTAGGTGAAGAACTGCTTCCACACACACATATATCTCAGAACTGAGCATGTGGAGAGACGTTCGTTCATCTAGCACAAATGAAACAGTTTGCAAGGGAAAATTTTACTCTGGTTTCTCAGTCTGTTTCCTAGTGCCGCTTTGAAGTTCCTGCAGTTTTCAGTGGAAAGCGAGTTGGAGCTTGTGCCTCCCCACATATATGTAAGGAATGTAATTTGCAACCTTAAAGAATCAGCGTTTTCCAGCAAGCTAGTTGAAGGACTGCTTTCAAACACACATATATCTCAGAACTGAGCATGTGGAGAGTAGTTCGTTAATCTAGCACAAAGCGATCGCTTTGCAAAAGATACTTTTACTCAGCATTCTCAGTCTGTTTCCTAGTATGAGTTGAAATTCCTGAATTTATCACTGAAAAACCGATTTGGGGCTTGTTCTTTCCCTTGATATATGTAAGGAGTGTAGTTTGCAAATGAAAAAAAATTGTTGTTTTCCCAACAAGCTACGGAAAGAATAGTTTCCACACACACCTATCTCTCAGAAACGAGCTTGTGGAGAGTTGTTCTTACATCTGGCACAATGTGATCGCTTGCAGGAGAAACTTTTACTCTGGTTCCTCAGTCTGTTTCCTAGTGCTGATTTTAATTTCCTGCAGTTTTCAGTGGAAAACCGAGTTGGAGCTTGTAACTACCCGTATATATGTATGGAGTGCAGATTGCAAACTTAAAGGTTCTTTGTGTTCCAACAAGCTAGTTGAAGGACGGCCTTCACACACTGTTCCATATCCGAACTGAGCAAGTGGAGACATTTTCGTTCATCTGGGACAATGTGAACTGTTTGCAGGAGAATCTTTGACTCTGTTTTCACAGTCTGTTTCCTAGAGTCGCTTTGAAATTCCTGCAGTTTTTACAGGAAAACTATTTGGAACCTCTTCAACCCTATATATATGTATGGAATGTCGTTTGCTACCAATGAGAAAGCTTGTGTTCCGAAAAAACAAGCTGAAAGGATGCTTTCAAACACAGTTATATCTCAGATCTGAGCATGTGGAGAGACGTTTGTTCATCTAGCACAAATGGAACGGTTGGCAAGAGAAACATTTACTCTCGTTTCTCAGTCTGTTTCCAAGTGCCACTTTGAAGTTCCCGCAGTTTTCAGTGGAAAACAGTGTTGGAGATTGTATCTCCTCATATAAATTTATGGAGTGTTTTTTGCAGCTGAAAAGTACCTTCGTCTTCCCAACAAACTAGGTGAAGTACGGGTTTTACACATTGTTAAATATCAGAGCTGAGCATGTGGAGAGACGTTCTTTCATCTAGGAAAATGGGAACGGTTTGCAGGGGAAATATTTACTCTGGTTTCTCAGTATGTTTCCTAGTGCCGATTTGAAATTCCTGCACTTCCTACAGGAAACACGAGTTGCAAACTTTACCTCCCTATATATACATGTATGGAGGGTAGTTTGCTACTGATGAGAAAGTTTGTGTTCCCGAAAAGCCAGGTGAAGTAGTGCTTTCCAACAAACTTATATCTCAGAAGTGAACATGTGCAGAGACGTTCGTTCATGTGGCAGAAATGGAAGAGTTTGCAAGGGAAACTTGTATTCTGTTTTCTTAGTGTGTTTCATAGTGCCACTTTGAAGTTCCTCCAGTTTTCAGTGGAAAAGCGAGTTGGAGCTTGTACCTCCCCATATGTAGGTATGGACTGTAATTTGCAACCTTAAAGAATCTTTGTGTTCCAAGAAGCTAGTTGAAGGACGGCCTTCACACACTGTTACATATCCGAACTGAGCATGTGGAGAGACGTTCGTTCATCTGGTATCAAGTGAACTGTTTGCAGGAGAAACATTTACTCTGGTTTTCCAGTCTGTGTTCTACTGCCGATTTGAATTTCCTGTAGTTGTTACAGGAAAACCTAGTTGGAACTTCTAAATCAAGACATGTATGTGTGGAGTGTAGTATGCTACTGATAAGAAAGTTTGTGTTCCCAAAAAGCTAGGTGAAGAACTGCTTCCACACACACATATATCTCAGAACTGAAAATGTGGAGAGACGTTCGTTCATCCAGCACAAATGAAACAGTTTGCAAGGGAAAATTTTACTCTGGTTTCTCAGTCTGTTTCCTAGTTCCGCTTTGAAGTTCCTGCAGTTTTCAGTGGAAAGCGAGTTGGAGCTTTGCCTCCCCACATATATGCATGGAAAGTAATTTGCAACCTTAAAGAATCATCGTTTTCCAGCAAGCTAGTCGAAGGACTGCTTTCAAACACACATATATCTAAGAACTGAGCATGTGGAGAGTAGTTCGTTTATCTAGCACAAAGCGATCGCTTTGCAAAAGATACTTTTACTCAGCATTCTACGTCTGTTTCCTAGTATGAGTTGAAATTCCTGAATGTATCACTGAAAAACCGATTTGGGGCTTGTTCTTTCCCTTGATATATGTAAGGAGTGTAGTTTGCAAATGAAAAAAAATTGTTGTTTTCCCAACAAGCTAGGGAAAGAATAGTTTCCACACACACCTATCTCTCAGAAACGAGCTTGTGGAGAGTCGTTCTTACATCTGGCACAATGTGATCGCTTGCAGGAGAAACTCTTACCCTGGTTCCTCAGTCTGTTTCCTAGTGCTGATTTTAATTTCCTGCAGTTTTCAGTGGAAAACCGAGTTGGAGCTAGTAACTACCCTTTATATATATATGGAGTGCAGATTGCAAACCTAAAGGTTCTTTGTGTTCCAACAAGCTAGTTGAAGGACGGCCTTCACACACTGTTACATATCCGAACTGAGCATGTGAAACACGTTCGTTTATCTGGGACAATGTGAAGTGTTTGCAGGAGAATCATTGACTCTGGTTTCTCAGTCTGTTTCCTAGAGCCGCTTTGAAATTCCTGCAGTTTTTACAGGAAAACCATTTGGAACCTCTACAACCCTATATATATGTATGGAATGTCGTTTGCTACCAATGAGAAAGCTTGTGTTCCGAAAAAACAAGGTGAAAGGCTGCTTTCAAACACACTTATATCTCAGATCTGAGCATGTGGAGAGACGTTCGTTCATCTAGCCCAAATGGAACGGTTGGCAAGAGAAACATTTACTCTCGTTTCTCAGTCTATTTCCTAGTGCCGCTTTGAAGTTCCCGCAGTTTTCAGTGGAAAACCGGGTTGGAGCTTGTACCTCCCCTTATATAGGTATGGACTGTAATTTGCAACCTTAAAGAATCTTTGTGTTCCAGGAAGCTAGTTGAAGGACGGCCTTCACACACTGTTACATATCCGAACTGAGCATGTGGAGAGACGTTCGTTCATCTGGTATCAAGTGAACTGTTTGCAGGAGAAACATTTACTCTGGTTTTCCAGTCTGTGTTCTACTGCCGATTTGAATTTCCTGTAGTTGTTACAGGAAAACCTAGTTGGAACTTCTAAATCAAGACATGTATGTGTGGAGTGTAGTATGCTACTGATAAGAAAGTTTGTGTTCCCAAAAAGCTAGGTGAAGAACTGCTTCCACACACACATATATCTCAGAACTGAGCATGTGGAGAGACGTTCGTTCATCTAGCACAAATGAAACAGTTTGCAAGGGAAAATTTTACTCTGGTTTCTCAGTCTGTTTCCTAGTGCCGCTTTGAAGTTCCTGCAGTTTTCAGTGGAAAGCGAGTTGGAGCTTGTGCCTCCCCACATATATGTATGGAATGTAATTTGCAACCTTAAAGAATCATCGTTTTCCAGCAAGCTAGTTGAAGGACTGCTTTCAAACACACATATATCTCAGAACTGAGCAAGTGGAGAGTAGTTCGTTAATCTAGCACAAAGCGATCGCTTTGCAAAAGATACTTTTACTCAGCATTCTCTGTTTCCTAGTATGAGATGAAATTCCTGAATTTATCACTGAAAAACCGATTTGGGGCTTGTTCTTTCCCTTGATATATGTAAGGAGTGTAGTTTGCAAATGAAAAAAAATTGTTGTTTTCCCAACAAGCTAGGGAACGAATAGTTTCCACACACACCTGTCAGAAACGAGCTTGTGGAGAGTCGTTCTTACATCTGGCACAATGTGATCGCTTGCAGGAGAAACTCTTACTCTGGTTCCTCAGTCTGTTTCCTAGTGCTGATTTTAGTTTCCTGCAGTTTTCAGTGGAAAACCGAGTTGGAGCTAGTAACTACCCGTATATATGTATGGAGTGCAGATTGCAAACTTAAAGGTTCTTTGTGTTCCAACAAGCTAGTTGAAGTACGGCCTTCACACACTGTTACATATCCGAACTGAGCATGTGGAGACACGTTCGTTCACTCTGAGACAATGTGAACTGTTTGCAGGAGAATCATTGACTCTGGTTTCTCAGTCTGTTTCCTAGAGCCGCTTTGAAATTCCTGCAGTTTTTACAGGAAAACCATTTGGAACCTCTACAACCCTATATATATGTATGGAATGTCGTTTGCTAACAATGAGAAAGCTTGTGTTCCGAAAAAACAAGGTGAAAGGCTGCTTTCAAACACACTTATATCTCAGATCTGAGCATGTGGAGAGACGTTCGTTCATCTAGCCCAAAAGGAACGGTTGGCAAGAGAAACATTTACTCTCGTTTCTCAGTCTGTTTCCTAGTGCCGCTTTGAAGTTCCCGCAGTTTTCAGTGGAAAACCGGGTTGGAGATTGTAACTCCTTATATAAATGTATGGAGTGTTTTTGCAACTGAAAAGTAACTACGTGTTCCCAACAAACTAGGTGAAGTACGGGTTTTACACACTGTTAAATATCAGAGCTGAGCATGTGGAGAGACGTTCTTTCATCTAGGAAAATGGGAACGGTTTGCAGGGGAAATATTTACTCTGGTTTCTCAGTATGTTTCCTAGTGCCGATTTGAAATTCCTGCACTTCCTACAGGAAACACGAGTTGCAAACTTTACCTCCCTATATATACATGTATGGAGGGTAGTTTGCTACTGATGAGAAAGTTTGTGTTCCCGAAAAGCCAGGTGAAGTAGTGCTTTCCAACAAACTTATATCTCAGAAGTGAACATGTGCAGAGACGTTCGTTCATGTGGCAGAAATGGAAGAGTTTGCAAGGGAAACTTGTATTCTGTTTTCTTAGTGTGTTTCATAGTGCCACTTTGAAGTTCCTCCAGTTTTCAGTGGAAAAGCGAGTTGGAGCTTGTACCTCCCCATATGTAGGTATGGACTGTAATTTGCAACCTTAAAGAATCTTTGTGTTCCAAGAAGCTAGTTGAAGGACGGCCTTCACACACTGTTACATATCCGAACTGAGCATGTGGAGAGACGTTCGTTCATCTGGTATCAAGTGAACTGTTTGCAGGAGAAACATTTACTCTGGTTTTCCAGTCTGTGTTCTACTGCCGATTTGAATTTCCTGTAGTTGTTACAGGAAAACCTAGTTGGAACTTCTAAATCAAGACATGTATGTGTGGAGTGTAGTATGCTACTGATAAGAAAGTTTGTGTTCCCAAAAAGCTAGGTGAAGAACTGCTTCCACACACACATATATCTCAGAACTGAAAATGTGGAGAGACGTTCGTTCATCCAGCACAAATGAAACAGTTTGCAAGGGAAAATTTTACTCTGGTTTCTCAGTCTGTTTCCTAGTTCCGCTTTGAAGTTCCTGCAGTTTTCAGTGGAAAGCGAGTTGGAGCTTTGCCTCCCCACATATATGCATGGAAAGTAATTTGCAACCTTAAAGAATCATCGTTTTCCAGCAAGCTAGTCGAAGGACTGCTTTCAAACACACATATATCTAAGAACTGAGCATGTGGAGAGTAGTTCGTTTATCTAGCACAAAGCGATCGCTTTGCAAAAGATACTTTTACTCAGCATTCTACGTCTGTTTCCTAGTATGAGTTGAAATTCCTGAATGTATCACTGAAAAACCGATTTGGGGCTTGTTCTTTCCCTTGATATATGTAAGGAGTGTAGTTTGCAAATGAAAAAAAATTGTTGTTTTCCCAACAAGCTAGGGAAAGAATAGTTTCCACACACACCTATCTCTCAGAAACGAGCTTGTGGAGAGTCGTTCTTACATCTGGCACAATGTGATCGCTTGCAGGAGAAACTCTTACCCTGGTTCCTCAGTCTGTTTCCTAGTGCTGATTTTAATTTCCTGCAGTTTTCAGTGGAAAACCGAGTTGGAGCTAGTAACTACCCTTTATATATATATGGAGTGCAGATTGCAAACCTAAAGGTTCTTTGTGTTCCAACAAGCTAGTTGAAGGACGGCCTTCACACACTGTTACATATCCGAACTGAGCATGTGAAACACGTTCGTTTATCTGGGACAATGTGAAGTGTTTGCAGGAGAATCATTGACTCTGGTTTCTCAGTCTGTTTCCTAGAGCCGCTTTGAAATTCCTGCAGTTTTTACAGGAAAACCATTTGGAACCTCTACAACCCTATATATATGTATGGAATGTCGTTTGCTACCAATGAGAAAGCTTGTGTTCCGAAAAAACAAGGTGAAAGGCTGCTTTCAAACACACTTATATCTCAGATCTGAGCATGTGGAGAGACGTTCGTTCATCTAGCCCAAATGGAACGGTTGGCAAGAGAAACATTTACTCTCGTTTCTCAGTCTATTTCCTAGTGCCGCTTTGAAGTTCCCGCAGTTTTCAGTGGAAAACCGGGTTGGAGCTTGTACCTCCCCATATATAGGTATGGACTGTAATTTGCAACCTTAAAGAATCTTTGTGTTCCAGGAAGCTAGTTGAAGGACGGCCTTCACACACTGTTACATATCCGAACTGAGCATGTGGAGAGACGTTCGTTCATCTGGTATCAAGTGAACTGTTTGCAGGAGAAACATTTACTCTGGTTTTCCAGTCTGTGTTCTACTGCCGATTTGAATTTCCTGTAGTTGTTACAGGAAAACCTAGTTGGAACTTCTAAATCAAGACATGTATGTGTGGAGTGTAGTATGCTACTGATAAGAAAGTTTGTGTTCCCAAAAAGCTAGGTGAAGAACTGCTTCCACACACACATATATCTCAGAACTGAGCATGTGGAGAGACGTTCGTTCATCTAGCACAAATGAAACAGTTTGCAAGGGAAAATTTTACTCTGGTTTCTCAGTCTGTTTCCTAGTGCCGCTTTGAAGTTCCTGCAGTTTTCAGTGGAAAGCGAGTTGGAGCTTGTGCCTCCCCACATATATGTATGGAATGTAATTTGCAACCTTAAAGAATCATCGTTTTCCAGCAAGCTAGTTGAAGGACTGCTTTCAAACACACATATATCTCAGAACTGAGCAAGTGGAGAGTAGTTCGTTAATCTAGCACAAAGCGATCGCTTTGCAAAAGATACTTTTACTCAGCATTCTCTGTTTCCTAGTATGAGTTGAAATTCCTGAATTTATCACTGAAAAACCGATTTGGGGCTTGTTCTTTCCCTTGATATATGTAAGGAGTGTAGTTTGCAAATGAAAAAAAATTGTTGTTTTCCCAACAAGCTAGGGAACGAATAGTTTCCACACACACCTGTCAGAAACGAGCTTGTGGAGAGTCGTTCTTACATCTGGCACAATGTGATCGCTTGCAGGAGAAACTCTTACTCTGGTTCCTCAGTCTGTTTCCTAGTGCTGATTTTAGTTTCCTGCAGTTTTCAGTGGAAAACCGAGTTGGAGCTAGTAACTACCCGTATATATGTATGGAGTGCAGATTGCAAACTTAAAGGTTCTTTGTGTTCCAACAAGCTAGTTGAAGTACGGCCTTCACACACTGTTACATATCCGAACTGAGCATGTGGAGACACGTTCGTTCACTCTGAGACAATGTGAACTGTTTGCAGGAGAATCATTGACTCTGGTTTCTCAGTCTGTTTCCTAGAGCCGCTTTGAAACTCCTGCAGTTTTTACAGGAAAACCATTTGGAACCTCTACAACCCTATATATATGTATGGAATGTCGTTTGCTACCAATAAGAAAGCTTGTGTTCCGAAAAAACAAGGTGAAACGCTGCTTTCAAACACACTCAAGTCTCAGATCTGAGCATGTGGAGAGACGTTCGTTCATCTAGCCCAAATGGAACGGTTGGCAAGAGAAACATTTACTCTCGTTTCTCAGTCTGTTTCCTAGTGCCGCTTTGAAGTTCCCGCAGTTCTCAGTGGAAAACAGGTTTGGAGATTGTACGTCCTCATATAAATGTATGGAGTGTTTTTTGCAACTGAAAAGTAACTTCGTGTTCCCAACAAACTAGGTGAAGTACGGGTTTTACACACTGTTTTATATCAGAGCTGAGCATGTGGAGAGACGTTCTTTCATCTAGGAAAATGTGAACGGTTTGCAGGGGAAATATTTACTCTGGTTTCTCAGTATGTTTCCTAGTGCCGATTTGAAATTCCTGCACTTCTTACAGGAAACACGAGGTGCAAACTATACCTCCCTATATATACATGTATGGAGGGTAGTTTGCTACTGATGAGAAAGTTTGTGTTCCGAAAAAACAAGGTGAAAGGCTACTTTCAAACACACATATATCTCAGATCTGAGCATGTGGAGAGACGTTCGTTCATCTAGCCCAAAAGGAACGGTTGGCAAGAGAAACATTTACTCTCGTTTCTCAGTCTGTTTCCTAGTGCCGCTTTGAAGTTCCCGCAGTTTTCAGTGGAAAACCGGGTTGGAGATTGTAACCCCTCATATAAATGTATTGAGTGTTTTTGCAACTGAAAAGTAACTACGTGTTCCCAACAAACAAGGTGAAGTACGGGTTTTACACACTGTTAAATATCAGAGCTGAGCATGTGGAGAGACGTTCTTTCATCTAGGAAAATGTGAACGGTTTGCAGGGGAAATATTTACTCTGGTTTCTCAGTCTGTTTCCTAGTGATCATTTGTAGTTCCTGCAGTTTTCACTGGAAAACCGAGTTGGAGCTAGAAACTACCCATATATATTTATGGAATGCAGTTTGCAAACTTAAAGTATGTATGTGTTCCGACAAGCTAGTTGAAGGATGGCCTTCACACACTGTTACATATCCAAACTGAGCATGTGGAGGGACATTCGGTCATCTGGGACAAATTGAACCGTTTGCAGGAGAAACATTTACTCTGGATTCTCAGTCTGTTTCCAAGTGCCACTTTGAATTTCCTGCAGTTTTCAGTGGAAAAACTTGTTGGAGACTGTACCTCCTCATATAAATATATGGAGTGTTGTTTGCAACTGATAAGAAACTTCGTGTTCCCAACAAACTAGGTGAAGTACGGGTTTCACACACTGTTACATATCAGAGCTCAGCATGTGGAGAGACGTTCGTTCATCTAAGAAATTGTGAACGGTGTGCAGGGGAAATATTTACTCTGGTTTCTCAGTCTGTTTCCTAGTGCCTATTTGAAGTTCCTGCAATTTTTACAGGAAAACCTAGTTGCAATGTCTACCTCTATTCATGTATATTTATGGAGGTTTTTTTGCTGTTGATGAAAAAGATTGTGTTCCCGAAAAGCCAGGTGAAAGACTGCTTTCAAACACACGTAAGTCTCAGAAGTGAGCATGTGGAGAGACGTTCGTTCATCTAGCACAAATAGAACGGTTTGCAAGGGAAACATTTACCTCGGTTTCTCAGACTTTTTACTAGTGCCGGCTTTAAGTACCCACAGTTATTCCTGTAAAATGCAGTTGGAGCTAGTACATCCCTATATATATGTATGGAAATTAGTTTTCAACCTTAAAAATACTTTGTGTTCCCAACAAGTTGTGTGAAGTACGGCTTTCACACACAATTACCTATCAGAACTGAGCATGTGGAGAGAAATTCGTTCAATATAGGGCAACTTAAACAGTTTGCAGGAGAAACATTTACTCTGGTCTTTCAGTCTTTTTCCTACTGCCAAAATGAAATTCCTGCAGTTTTTACCGGAAAACTTGGTTGGAAATTCTACTTCCTGATATGTATGTGTGGAGTGTAGTATGCTCCTGATAGAAAGTTTGTGTTCCCAAAAAGCTAGGTGAAGAACTGCTTTCACACACACATATATCTCCCAACTGAGCAAGTGGAGAGACATTCATTCATTGAGCATACATGGAACGGTTTGCTAGAGAAACTTTTACTCTGGTTTCTCAGTATTTTTCCTAGTGCTTCTTTGAAGTTCCTGCACTTTTCATTGGAAAATCGATTAGAAGCTAGTACCTACACACATAAATATTTGGAGTGCAGTTTGCAAGCTTTAAGAATCTTTGTGTGGTCAACAAGCTAGGTGAAGTATGGCTTTAAAAATATATTTATATCTCAGAACTGAGCATGTGGAGAGACGTTCGTTCATCTACCAAAAATGATTGCTTTGCAGGAGAAAACTTTGCTCTCCATTCTCAGTGTGTTTCCTAGTGCTGCTTTGCAGTTCCTGCAGTTTTCACTGGAAAACAGTGTTGGAGATTGTATCTCCTCATATAAATTTATGGAGTGTTTTTTGCAGCTGAAAAGTACCTTCGTCTTCCCAACAAACTAGGTGAAGTACGGGTTTTACACATTGTTAAATATCAGAGCTGAGCATGTGGAGAGACGTTCTTTCATCTAGGAAAATGTGAACGGTTTGCAGGGGAAATAATTACTCTGGTTTCTCATTAGGTTTCCTAGTGCCGATTTGAAACTCCTGCATTTCTTACAGGAAACACGAGTTGCAAACTATACCTCCCTATATATACATGTATGGAAGGTACTTTGCTACTGATGAGAATGTTTGTGTTCCCGAAATCCAGGTGAAGTACTGCTTTCAAACAAACTTATATCTCAGAAGTGAACATATGCAGAGACGTTCGCTCATCTAGCAAAAATGGAAGAGTTTGCAAGGGAAACTTCTATTCTGTTTTCTTAGTCTGTTTCATAGTGCCACTTTGAAGTTCCTCCAGTTTTCAGTGGAAAAGCGAGTTGGAGCTTGTACCTCCCCATATATAGGTATGGACTGTAATTTGCAACCTTAAAGAATCTTTGTGTTCCCAACAAGATAGTTGAAGAACGGCCTTCACACACTGTTACATATCCGAACTGAGCATGTGGAGAGACGTTCGTTCGTATGGGACTAATTGAACTGTTTGCAGGAGAAACATTTACTCTGGTTTTCCAGTCTGTGTTCTACTGCCAATTTGAATTTCCTGTAGTTGTTACAGGAAAACCTAGTTGGAACATCTAAATCAAGACATGTATGTGTGGAGTGTAGTATGCTACTGATAAGAAAGTTTGTGTTCCCAAAAAGCTAGGTGAAGAACTGCTTCCACACACACATATATCTCAGAACTGAGCATGTGGAGAGACGTTCGTTCATCTAGCACAAATGAAACAGTTTGCAAGGGAAAATTTTACTCTGGTTTCTCAGTCTGTTTCCTAGTGCCGCTTTGAAGTTCCTGCAGTTTTCAGTGGAAAGCGAGTTGGAGCTTGTGCCTCCCCACATATATGTAAGGAATGTAATTTGCAACCTTAAAGAATCAGCGTTTTCCAGCAAGCTAGTTGAAGGACTGCTTTCAAACACACATATATCTCAGAACTGAGCATGTGGAGAGTAGTTCGTTAATCTAGCACAAAGCGATCGCTTTGCAAAAGATACTTTTACTCAGCATTCTCAGTCTGTTTCCTAGTATGAGTTGAAATTCCTGAATTTATCACTGAAAAACCGATTTGGGGCTTGTTCTTTCCCTTGATATATGTAAGGAGTGTAGTTTGCAAATGAAAAAAAATTGTTGTTTTCCCAACAAGCTACGGAAAGAATAGTTTCCACACACACCTATCTCTCAGAAACGAGCTTGTGGAGAGTTGTTCTTACATCTGGCACAATGTGATCGCTTGCAGGAGAAACTTTTACTCTGGTTTCTCAGTCTGTTTCCTAGTGCTGATTTTAATTTCCTGCAGTTTTCAGTGGAAAACCGAGTTGGAGCTTGTAACTACCCGTATATATGTATGGAGTGCAGATTGCAAACTTAAAGGTTCTTTGTGTTCCAACAAGCTAGTTGAAGGACGGCCTTCACACACTGTTCCATATCCGAACTGAGCAAGTGGAGACATTTTCGTTCATCTGGGACAATGTGAACTGTTTGCAGGAGAATCTTTGACTCTGTTTTCACAGTCTGTTTCCTAGAGTCGCTTTGAAATTCCTGCAGTTTTTACAGGAAAACTATTTGGAACCTCTTCAACCCTATATATATGTATGGAATGTCGTTTGCTACCAATGAGAAAGCTTGTGTTCCGAAAAAACAAGCTGAAAGGATGCTTTCAAACACAGTTATATCTCAGATCTGAGCATGTGGAGAGACGTTTGTTCATCTAGCACAAATGGAACGGTTGGCAAGAGAAACATTTACTCTCGTTTCTCAGTCTGTTTCCAAGTGCCACTTTGAAGTTCCCGCAGTTTTCAGTGGAAAACAGTGTTGGAGATTGTATCTCCTCATATAAATTTATGGAGTGTTTTTTGCAGCTGAAAAGTACCTTCGTCTTCCCAACAAACTAGGTGAAGTACGGGTTTTACACATTGTTAAATATCAGAGCTGAGCATGTGGAGAGACGTTCTTTCATCTAGGAAAATGGGAACGGTTTGCAGGGGAAATATTTACTCTGGTTTCTCAGTATGTTTCCTAGTGCCGATTTGAAATTCCTGCACTTCCTACAGGAAACACGAGTTGCAAACTTTACCTCCCTATATATACATGTATGGAGGGTAGTTTGCTACTGATGAGAAAGTTTGTGTTCCCAAAAAGCCAGGTGAAGTAGTGCTTTCCAACAAACTTATATCTCAGAAGTGAACATGTGCAGAGACGTTCGTTCATGTGGCAGAAATGGAAGAGTTTGCAAGGGAAACTTGTATTCTGTTTTCTTAGTGTGTTTCATAGTGCCACTTTGAAGTTCCTCCAGTTTTCAGTGGAAAAGCGAGTTGGAGCTTGTACCTCCCCATATGTAGGTATGGACTGTAATTTGCAACCTTAAAGAATCTTTGTGTTCCAAGAAGCTAGTTGAAGGACGGCCTTCACACACTGTTACATATCCGAACTGAGCATGTGGAGAGACATTCGTTCATCTGGTATCAAGTGAACTGTTTGCAGGAGAAACATTTACTCTGGTTTTCCAGTCTGTGTTCTACTGCCGATTTGAATTTCCTGTAGTTGTTACAGGAAAACCTAGTTGGAACTTCTAAATCAAGACATGTATGTGTGGAGTGTAGTATGCTACTGATAAGAAAGTTTGTGTTCCCAAAAAGCTAGGTGAAGAACTGCTTCCACACACACATATATCTCAGAACTGAAAATGTGGAGAGACGTTCGTTCATCTAGCACAAATGAAACAGTTTGCAAGGGAAAATTTTACTCTGGTTTCTCAGTCTGTTTCCTAGTTCCGCTTTGAAGTTCCTGCAGTTTTCAGTGGAAAGCGAGTTGGAGCTTTGCCTCCCCACATATATGCATGGAAAGTAATTTGCAACCTTAAAGAATCATCGTTTTCCAGCAAGCTAGTCGAAGGACTGCTTTCAAACACACATATATCTAAGAACTGAGCATGTGGAGAGTAGTTCGTTTATCTAGCACAAAGCGATCGCTTTGCAAAAGATACTTTTACTCAGCATTCTACGTCTGTTTCCTAGTATGAGTTGAAATTCCTGAATGTATCACTGAAAAACCGATTTGGGGCTTGTTCTTTCCCTTGATATATGTAAGGAGTGTAGTTTGCAAATGAAAAAAAATTGTTGTTTTCCCAACAAGCTAGGGAAAGAATAGTTTCCACACACACCTATCTCTCAGAAACGAGCTTGTGGAGAGTCGTTCTTACATCTGGCACAATGTGATCGCTTGCAGGAGAAACTCTTACCCTGGTTCCTCAGTCTGTTTCCTAGTGCTGATTTTAATTTCCTGCAGTTTTCAGTGGAAAACCGAGTTGGAGCTAGTAACTACCCTTTATATATATATGGAGTGCAGATTGCAAACCTAAAGGTTCTTTGTGTTCCAACAAGCTAGTTGAAGGACGGCCTTCACACACTGTTACATATCCGAACTGAGCATGTGAAACACGTTCGTTTATCTGGGACAATGTGAAGTGTTTGCAGGAGAATCATTGACTCTGGTTTCTCAGTCTGTTTCCTAGAGCCGCTTTGAAATTCCTGCAGTTTTTACAGGAAAACCATTTGGAACCTCTACAACCCTATATATATGTATGGAATGTCGTTTGCTACCAATGAGAAAGCTTGTGTTCCGAAAAAACAAGGTGAAAGGCTGCTTTCAAACACACTTATATCTCAGATCTGAGCATGTGGAGAGACGTTCGTTCATCTAGCCCAAATGGAACGGTTGGCAAGAGAAACATTTACTCTCGTTTCTCAGTCTATTTCCTAGTGCCGCTTTGAAGTTCCCGCAGTTTTCAGTGGAAAACCGGGTTGGAGCTTGTACCTCCCCATATATAGGTATGGACTGTAATTTGCAACCTTAAAGAATCTTTGTGTTCCAGGAAGCTAGTTGAAGGACGGCCTTCACACACTGTTACATATCCGAACTGAGCATGTGGAGAGACGTTCGTTCATCTGGTATCAAGTGAACTGTTTGCAGGAGAAACATTTACTCTGGTTTTCCAGTCTGTGTTCTACTGCCGATTTGAATTTCCTGTAGTTGTTACAGGAAAACCTAGTTGGAACTTCTAAATCAAGACATGTATGTGTGGAGTGTAGTATGCTACTGATAAGAAAGTTTGTGTTCCCAAAAAGCTAGGTGAAGAACTGCTTCCACACACACATATATCTCAGAACTGAGCATGTGGAGAGACGTTCGTTCATCTAGCACAAATGAAACAGTTTGCAAGGGAAAATTTTACTCTGGTTTCTCAGACTGTTTCCTAGTGCCGCTTTGAAGTTCCTGCAGTTTTCAGTGGAAAGCGAGTTGGAGCTTGTGCCTCCCCACATATATGTATGGAATGTAATTTGCAACCTTAAAGAATCATCGTTTTCCAGCAAGCTAGTTGAAGGACTGCTTTCAAACACACATATATCTCAGAACTGAGCAAGTGGAGAGTAGTTCGTTAATCTAGCACAAAGCGATCGCTTTGCAAAAGATACTTTTACTCAGCATTCTCTGTTTCCTAGTATGAGATGAAATTCCTGAATTTATCACTGAAAAACCGATTTGGGGCTTGTTCTTTCCCTTGATATATGAAAGGAGTGTAGTTTGCAAATGAAAAAAAATTGTTGTTTTCCCAACAAGCTAGGGAACGAATAGTTTCCACACACAACTATCTCTCATAATCGAGCTTGTGGAGTGTCGTTCTTACATCTGGCACAATGTGATCGCTTGCAGGAGACACTTTTACTCTGGTTCCTCAGTGTGTTTCCTAGTGCTGATTTTAATTTCCTGCAGTTTTCAGTGCAAAACCGAGTTGGAGCTAGTAACTAGCCATCTATATGTATGGAGTGCAGATTGCAAACTTAAAGGTTCTTTGTGTTCCAACAAGCTAGTTGAAGGACGGCCTTCACACACTGTTACATATCCGAACTGAGCATGTGGAGACACGTTCGTTTATCTGGGACAATGTGAACTGTTTGCAGGAGAATCATTGACTCTGGTTTCTCAGTCTGTTTCCTAGAGCCCCTTTGAAATTCCTGCAGTTTTTACAGGAAAAGCATTTGGAACCTCTACAACCCTATATATATGTATGGAATGTCGTTTGCTACCAATGAGAAAGCTTGTGTTCCGAAAAAACAAGGTGAAAGGCTGCTTTCAAACACACTTATATCTCAAATCTGAGCATGTGGAGAGACGTTCGTTCATCTAGCCCAAATGGAACGGTTGGCAAGAGAAACATTTACTCTCGTTTCTCAGTCTATTTCCTAGTGCCGCTTTGAAGTTCCCGCAGTTTTCAGTGGAAAACCGGGTTGGAGACTGTACCTCCTCATATAAATGTATGGAGTGTTTTTGCAACTGAAAAGTAACTACGTATTCCCAACAAACTAGGTGAAGTACGGGTTTTATACACTGTTAAATATCAGAGCTGAGCATGTGGAGAGACGTTCTTTCATCTAGGAAAATGTGAACGGTTTGCAGGGGAAATATTTACTCTGGTTTCTCAGTATGTTTCCTAGTGCCGATTTGAAATTCCTGCACTTCCTACAGGAAACACGAGTTGCAAACTTTACCTCCCTATATATACATGTATGAAGGGTAGTTTGCTACTGATGAGAAAGTTTGTGTTCCCGAAAAGCCAGGTGAAGTAGTGCTTTCCAACAAACTTATATCTCAGAAGTGAACATGTGCAGAGACGTTCGTTCATCTGGCAGAAATGGAAGAGTTTGCAAGGGAAACTTGTATTCTGTTTTCTTAGTGTGTTTCATAGTGCCACTTTGAAGTTCCTCCAGTTTTCAGTGGAAAAGCGAGTTGGAGCTTGTACCTCCCCATATGTAGGTATGGACTGTAATTTGCAACCTTAAAGAATCTTTGTGTTCCAAGAAGCTAGTTGAAGGACGGCCTTCACACACTGTTACATATCCGAACTGAGCATGTGGAGAGACGTTCGTTCATCTGGTATCAAGTGAACTGTTTGCAGGAGAAACATTTACTCTGGTTTTCCAGTCTGTGTTCTACTGCCGATTTGAATTTCCTGTAGTTGTTACAGGAAAACCTAGTTGGAACTTCTAAATCAAGACATGTATGTGTGGAGTGTAGTATGCTACTGATAAGAAAGTTTGTGTTCCCAAAAAGCTAGGTGAAGAACTGCTTCCACACACACATATATCTCAGAACTGAGCATGTGGAGAGACGTTCGTTCATCTAGCACAAATGAAACAGTTTGCAAGGGAAAATTTTACTCTGGTTTTTCAGTCTGTTTCCTAGTGCCGCTTTGAAGTTCCTGCAGTTTTCAGTGGAAAGCGAGTTGGAGCTTTGCCTCCCCACATATATGCATGGAAAGTAATTTGCAACCTTAAAGAATCATCGTTTTCCAGCAAGCTAGTCGAAGGACTGCTTTCAAACACACATATATCTCAGAACTGAGCATGTGGAGAGTAGTTCGTTAATCTAGCACAAAGCGATCGCTTTGCAAAAGATACTTTTACTCAGCATTCTACGTCTGTTTCCTAGTATGAGTTGAAATTCCTGAATTTATCACTGAAAAACCGATTTGGGGCTTGTTCTTTCCCTTGATATATGTAAGGAGTGTAGTTTGCAAATGAAAAAAAATTGTTGTTTTCCCAACAAGCTAGGGAAAGAATAGTTTCCACACACAACTATCTCTCAGAATCGAGCTTGGGGAGAGTCGTTCTTACATCTGGCACAATGTGATCGCTTGCAGGAGACACTTTTACTCTGGTTCCTTCCTCAGTCTGTTTCCTAGTGCTGATTTTAATTTCCTGCAGTTTTCAGTGCAAAACCGAGTTGGAGCTAGTAACTAGCCATCTATATGTATGGAGTGCAGATTGCAAACTTAAAGGTTCTTTGTGTTCCAACAAGCTAGTTGAAGGACGGCCTTCACACACTGTTACATATCCGAACTGAGCATGTTTAGACACGTTCGTTTATCTGGGACAATGTGAACTGTTTGCAGGAGAATCATTGACTCTGGTTTCTCAGTCTGTTTCCTAGAGCCGCTTTGAAATTCCTGCAGTTTTTACAGGAAAAGCATTTGGAACCTCTACAACCCTATATATATGTATGGAATGTCGTTTGCTACCAATGAGAAAGCTTGTGTTCCGAAAAAACAAGGTGAAAGGCTGCTTTCAAACACACTTATATCTCAAATCTGAGCATGTGGAGAGACGTTCGTTCATCTAGCCCAAATGGAACGGTTGGCAAGAGAAACATTTACTCTCGTTTCTCAGTCTATTTCCTAGTGCCGCTTTGAAGTTCCCGCAGTTTTCAGTGGAAAACCGGGTTGGAGACTGTACCTCCTCATATAAATGTATGGAGTGTTTTTGCAACTGAAAAGTAACTACGTGTTCCCAACAAACTAGGTGAAGTACGGGTTTTATACACTGTTAAATATCAGAGCTGAGCATGTGGAGAGACGTTCTTTCATCTAGGAAAATGTGAACGGTTTGCAGGGGAAATATTTACTCTGGTTTCTCAGTATGTTTCCTAGTGCCGATTTGAAATTCCTGCACTTCCTACAGGAAACACGAGTTGCAAACTTTACCTCCCTATATATACATGTATGAAGGGTAGTTTGCTACTGATGAAAAAGTTTGTGTTCCCGAAAAGCCAGGTGAAGTAGTGCTTTCCAACAAACTTATATCTCAGAAGTGAACATGTGCAGAGACGTTCGTTCATGTGGCAGAAATGGAAGAGTTTGCAAGGGAAACTTGTATTCTGTTTTCTTAGTGTGTTTCATAGTGCCACTTTGAAGTTCCTCCAGTTTTCAGTGGAAAAGCGAGTTGGAGCTTGTACCTCCCCATATGTAGGTATGGACTGTAATTTGCAACCTTAAAGAATCTTTGTGTTCCAAGAAGCTAGTTGAAGGACGGCCTTCACACACTGTTACATATCCGAACTGAGCATGTGGAGAGACGTTCGTTCATCTGGTATCAAGTGAACTGTTTGCAGGAGAAACATTTACTCTGGTTTTCCAGTCTGTGTTCTACTGCCGATTTGAATTTCCTGTAGTTGTTACAGGAAAACCTAGTTGGAACTTCTAAATCAAGACATGTATGTGTGGAGTGTAGTATGCTACTGATAAGAAAGTTTGTGTTCCCAAAAAGCTAGGTGAAGAACTGCTTCCACACACACATATATCTCAGAACTGAGCATGTGGAGAGACGTTCGTTCATCTAGCACAAATGAAACAGTTTGCAAGGGAAAATTTTACTCTGGTTTTTCAGTCTGTTTCCTAGTGCCGCTTTGAAGTTCCTGCAGTTTTCAGTGGAAAGCGAGTTGGAGCTTTGCCTCCCCACATATATGCATGGAAAGTAATTTGCAACCTTAAAGAATCATCGTTTTCCAGCAAGCTAGTCGAAGGACTGCTTTCAAACACACATATATCTCAGAACTGAGCATGTGGAGAGTAGTTCGTTAATCTAGCACAAAGCGATCGCTTTGCAAAAGATACTTTTACTCAGCATTCTACGTCTGTTTCCTAGTATGAGTTGAAATTCCTGAATTTATCACTGAAAAACCGATTTGGGGCTTGTTCTTTCCCTTGATATATGTAAGGAGTGTAGTTTGCAAATGAAAAAAAATTGTTGTTTTCCCAACAAGCTAGGGAAAGAATAGTTTCCACACACAACTATCTCTCAGAATCGAGCTTGGGGAGAGTCGTTCTTACATCTGGCACAATGTGATCGCTTGCAGGAGACACTTTTACTCTGGTTCCTTCCTCAGTCTGTTTCCTAGTGCTGATTTTAATTTCCTGCAGTTTTCAGTGCAAAACCGAGTTGGAGCTAGTAACTACCCATTTATATGTATGGAGTGCAGATTGCAAACTTAAAGGTTCTTTGTGTTCCAACAAGCTAGTTGAAGGACGGCCTTCACACACTGTTACATATCCGAACTGAGCATGTTTAGACACGTTCGTTTATCTGGGACAATGTGAACTGTTTGCAGGAGAATCATTGACTCTGGTTTCTCAGTCTGTTTCCTAGAGCCGCTTTGAAATTCCTGCAGTTTTTACAGGAAAACCATTTGGAACCTCTACAACCCTATATATATGTATGGAATGTCGTTTGCTACCAATGAGAAAGCTTGTGTTCCGAAAAAACAAGGTGAAAGGCTGCTTTCAAACACACTTATATCTCAAATCTGAGCATGTGGAGAGACGTTCGTTCATCTAGCCCAAATGGAACGGTTGGCAAGAGAAACATTTACTCTCGTTTCTCAGTCTATTTCCTAGTGCCGCTTTGAAGTTCCCGCAGTTTTCAGTGGAAAACCGGGTTGGAGACTGTACCTCCTCATATAAATGTATGGAGTGTTTTTGCAACTGAAAAGTAACTACGTGTTCCCAACAAACTAGGTGAAGTACGGGTTTTATACACTGTTAAATATCAGAGCTGAGCATGTGGAGAGACGTTCTTTCATCTAGGAAAATGTGAACGGTTTGCAGGGGAAATATTTACTCTGGTTTCTCAGTATGTTTCCTAGTGCCGATTTGAAATTCCTGCACTTCCTACAGGAAACACGAGTTGCAAACTTTACCTCCCTATATATACATGTATGAAGGGTAGTTTGCTACTGATGAAAAAGTTTGTGTTCCCGAAAAGCCAGGTGAAGTAGTGCTTTCCAACAAACTTATATCTCAGAAGTGAACATGTGCAGAGACGTTCGTTCATGTGGCAGAAATGGAAGAGTTTGCAAGGGAAACTTGTATTCTGTTTTCTTAGTGTGTTTCATAGTGCCACTTTGAAGTTCCTCCAGTTTTCAGTGGAAAAGCGAGTTGGAGCTTGTACCTCCCCATATGTAGGTATGGACTGTAATTTGCAACCTTAAAGAATCTTTGTGTTCCAAGAAGCTAGTTGAAGGACGGCCTTCACACACTGTTACATATCCGAACTGAGCATGTGGAGAGACGTTCGTTCATCTGGTATCAAGTGAACTGTTTGCAGGAGAAACATTTACTCTGGTTTTCCAGTCTGTGTTCTACTGCCGATTTGAATTTCCTGTAGTTGTTACAGGAAAACCTAGTTGGAACTTCTAAATCAAGACATGTATGTGTGGAGTGTAGTATGCTACTGATAAGAAAGTTTGTGTTCCCAAAAAGCTAGGTGAAGAACTGCTTCCACACACACATATATCTCAGAACTGAGCATGTGGAGAGACGTTCGTTCATCTAGCACAAATGAAACAGTTTGCAAGGGAAAATTTTACTCTGGTTTTTCAGTCTGTTTCCTAGTGCCGCTTTGAAGTTCCTGCAGTTTTCAGTGGAAAGCGAGTTGGAGCTTTGCCTCCCCACATATATGCATGGAAAGTAATTTGCAACCTTAAAGAATCATCGTTTTCCAGCAAGCTAGTCGAAGGACTGCTTTCAAACACACATATATCTCAGAACTGAGCATGTGGAGAGTAGTTCGTTAATCTAGCACAAAGCGATCGCTTTGCAAAAGATACTTTTACTCAGCATTCTACGTCTGTTTCCTAGTATGAGTTGAAATTCCTGAATTTATCACTGAAAAACCGATTTGGGGCTTGTTCTTTCCCTTGATATATGTAAGGAGTGTAGTTTGCAAATGAAAAAAAATTGTTGTTTTCCCAACAAGCTAGGGAAAGAATAGTTTCCACACACAACTATCTCTCAGAATCGAGCTTGGGGAGAGTCGTTCTTACATCTGGCACAATGTGATCGCTTGCAGGAGACACTTTTACTCTGGTTCCTTCCTCAGTCTGTTTCCTAGTGCTGATTTTAATTTCCTGCAGTTTTCAGTGCAAAACCGAGTTGGAGCTAGTAACTACCCATCTATATGTATGGAGTGCAGATTGCAAACTTAAAGGTTCTTTGTGTTCCAACAAGCTAGTTGAAGGACGGCCTTCACACACTGTTACATATCCGAACTGAGCATGTTTAGACACGTTCGTTTATCTGGGACAATGTGAACTGTTTGCAGGAGAATCATTGACTCTGGTTTCTCAGTCTGTTTCCTAGAGCCGCTTTGAAATTCCTGCAGTTTTTACAGGAAAACCATTTGGAACCTCTACAACCCTATATATATGTATGGAATGTCGTTTGCTACCAATGAGAAAGCTTGTGTTCCGAAAAAACAAGGTGAAAGGCTGCTTTCAAACACACTTATATCTCAGATCTGAGCATGTGGAGAGACGTTCGTTCATCTAGCCCAAAAGGAACGGTTGGCAAGAGAAACATTTACTCTCGTTTCTCAGTCTGTTTCCTAGTGCCGCTTTGAAGTTCCCGCAGTTTTCAGTGGAAAACCGGGTTGGAGATTGTAACTCCTCATATAAATGTATGGAGTGTTTTTGCAACTGAAAAGTAACTACGTGTTCCCAACAAACAAGGTGAAGTACGGGTTTTACACACTGTTAAATATCAGAGCTGAGCATGTGGAGAGACGTTCTTTCATCTAGGAAAATGGGAACGGTTTGCAGGGGAAATATTTACTCTGGTTTCTCAGTATGTTTCCTAGTGCCGATTTGAAATTCCTGCATTTCTTACAGGAAACACGAGTTGCAAACTATACCTCCCTATATATACATGTATGGAGGGTAGTTTGCTACTGATGAGAAAGTTTGTGTTCCCGAAAAGCCAGGTGAAGTAGTGCTTTCCAACAAACTTATATCTCAGAAGTGAACATGTGCAGAGACGTTCGTTCATGTGGCAGAAATGGAAGAGTTTGCAAGGGAAACTTGTATTCTGTTTTCTTAGTGTGTTTCATAGTGCCACTTTGAAGTTCCTCCAGTTTTCAGTGGAAAAGCGAGTTGGAGCTTGTTCCTCCCCATATATAGGTATGGACTGTAATTTGCAACCTTAAAGAATCTTTGTGTTCCAAGAAGCTAGTTGAAGGACGGCCTTCACACACTGTTACATATCCGAACTGAGCATGTGGAGAGACGTTCGTTCATCTGGTATCAAGTGAACTGTTTGCAGGAGAAACATTTACTCTGGTTTTCCAGTCTGTGTTCTACTGCCGATTTGAATTTCCTGTAGTTGTTACAGGAAAACCTAGTTGGAACTTCTAAATCAAGACATGTATGTGTGGAGTGTAGTATGCTACTGATAAGAAAGTTTGTGTTCCCAAAAAGCTAGGTGAAGAACTGCTTCCACACACACATATATCTCAGAACTGAGCATGTGGAGAGACGTTCGTTCATCTAGCACAAATGAAACAGTTTGCAAGGGAAAATTTTACTCTGGTTTCTCAGTCTGTTTCCTAGTTCCGCTTTGAAGTTCCTGCAGTTTTCAGTGGAAAGCGAGTTGGAGCTTTGCCTCCCCACATATATGCATGGAAAGTAATTTGCAACCTTAAAGAATCATCGTTTTCCAGCAAGCTAGTCGAAGGACTGCTTTCAAACACACATATATCTAAGAACTGAGCATGTGGAGAGTAGTTCGTTTATCTAGCACAAAGCGATCGCTTTGCAAAAGATACTTTTACTCAGCATTCTACGTCTGTTTCCTAGTATGAGTTGAAATTCCTGAATTTATCACTGAAAAACCGATTTGGGGCTTGTTCTTTCCCTTGATATATGTAAGGAGTGTAGTTTGCAAATGAAAAAAAATTGTTGTTTTCCCAACCAGCTAGGGAAAGAATAGTTTCCACACACAACTATCTCTCAGAATCGAGCTTGGGGAGAGTCGTTCTTACATCTGGCACAATGTGATCGCTTGCAGGAGACACTTTTACTCTGGTTCCTTCCTCAGTCTGTTTCCTAGTGCTGATTTTAATTTCCTGCAGTTTTCAGTGCAAAACCGAGTTGGAGCTAGTAACTACCCATCTATATGTATGGAGTGCAGATTGCAAACTTAAAGGTTCTTTGTGTTCCAACAAGCTAGTTGAAGGACGGCCTTCACACAGTGTTACATATCCGAACTGAGCATGTTTAGACACGTTCGTTTATCTGGGACAATGTGAACTGTTTGCAGGAGAATCATTGACTCTGATTTCTCAGTCTGTTTCCTAGAGCCGCTTTGAAATTCCTGCAGTTTTTACAGGAAAACCATTTGGAACCTCTACAACCCTATATATATGTATGGAATGTCGTTTGCTAACAATGAGAAAGCTTGTGTTCCGAAAAAACAAGGTGAAAGGCTGCTTTCAAACACACTTATATCTCAGATCTGAGCATGTGGAGAGACGTTCGTTCATCTAGCCCAAAAGGAACGGTTGGCAAGAGAAACATTTACTCTCGTTTCTCAGTCTATTTCCGAGTGCCGCTTTGAAGTTCCCGCAGTTTTCAGTGGAAAACCGGGTTGGAGATTGTACCTCCTCATATAAATGTATGGAGTGTTTTTGCAACTGAAAAGTAACTACGTGTTCCCAACAAACTAGGTGAAGTACGGGTTTTACACACTGTTAAATATCAGAGCTGAGCATGTGGAGAGACGTTCTTTCATCTAGGAAAATGGGAACGGTTTGCAGGGGAAATATTTACTCTGGTTTCTCAGTATGTTTCCTAGTGCCGATTTGAAATTCCTGCACTTCCTACAGGAAACACGAGTTGCAAACTTTACCTCCCTATATATACATGTATGGAGGGTAGTTTGCTACTGATGAGAAAGTTTGTGTTCCCGAAAAGCCAGGTGAAGTAGTGCTTTCCAACAAACTTATATCTCAGAAGTGAACATGTGCAGAGACGTTCGTTCATGTGGCAGAAATGGAAGAGTTTGCAAGGGAAACTTGTATTCTGTTTTCTTAGTGTGTTTCATAGTGCCACTTTGAAGTTCCTCCAGTTTTCAGTGGAAAAGCGAGTTGGAGCTTGTTCCTCCCCATATATAGGTATGGACTGTAATTTGCAACCTTAAAGAATCTTTGTGTTCCAAGAAGCTAGTTGAAGGACGGCCTTCACACACTGTTACATATCCGAACTGAGCATGTGGAGAGACGTTCGTTCATCTGGTATCAAGTGAACTGTTTGCAGGAGAAACATTTACTCTGGTTTTCCAGTCTGTGTTCTACTGCCGATTTGAATTTCCTGTAGTTGTTACAGGAAAACCTAGTTGGAACTTCTAAATCAAGACATGTATGTGTGGAGTGTAGTATGCTACTGATAAGAAAGTTTGTGTTCCCAAAAAGCTAGGTGAAGAACTGCTTCCACACACACATATATCTCAGAACTGAAAATGTGGAGAGACGTTCGTTCATCTAGCACAAATGAAACAGTTTGCAAGGGAAAATTTTACTCTGGTTTCTCAGTCTGTTTCCTAGTTCCGCTTTGAAGTTCCTGCAGTTTTCAGTGGAAAGCGAGTTGGAGCTTTGCCTCCCCACATATATGCATGGAAAGTAATTTGCAACCTTAAAGAATCATCGTTTTCCAGCAAGCTAGTCGAAGGACTGCTTTCAAACACACATATATCTAAGAACTGAGCATGTGGAGAGTAGTTCGTTTATCTAGCACAAAGCGATCGCTTTGCAAAAGATACTTTTACTCAGCATTCTACGTCTGTTTCCTAGTATGAGTTGAAATTCCTGAATTTATCACTGAAAAACCGATTTGGGGCTTGTTCTTTCCCTTGATATATGTAAGGAGTGTAGTTTGCAAATGAAAAAAAATTGTTGTTTTCCCAACAAGCTAGGGAAAGAATAGTTTCCACACACAACTATCTCTCAGAATCGAGCTTGGGGAGAGTCGTTCTTACATCTGGCACAATGTGATCGCTTGCAGGAGACACTTTTACTCTGGTTCCTTCCTCAGTCTGTTTCCTAGTGCTGATTTTAATTTCCTGCAGTTTTCAGTGCAAAACCGAGTTGGAGCTAGTAACTACCCATCTATATGTATGGAGTGCAGATTGCAAACTTAAAGGTTCTTTGTGTTCCAACAAGCTAGTTGAAGGACGGCCTTCACACAGTGTTACATATCCGAACTGAGCATGTTTAGACACGTTCGTTTATCTGGGACAATGTGAACTGTTTGCAGGAGAATCATTGACTCTGATTTCTCAGTCTGTTTCCTAGAGCCGCTTTGAAATTCCTGCAGTTTTTACAGGAAAACCATTTGGAACCTCTACAACCCTATATATATGTATGGAATGTCGTTTGCTAACAATGAGAAAGCTTGTGTTCCGAAAAAACAAGGTGAAAGGCTGCTTTCAAACACACTTATATCTCAGATCTGAGCATGTGGAGAGACGTTCGTTCATCTAGCCCAAAAGGAACGGTTGGCAAGAGAAACATTTACTCTCGTTTCTCAGTCTGTTTCCTAGTGCCGCTTTGAAGTTCCCGCAGTTTTCAGTGGAAAACCGGGTTGGAGATTGTAACTCCTCATATAAATGTATGGAGTGTTTTTGCAACTGAAAAGTAACTACGTGTTCCCAACAAACTAGGTGAAGTACGGGTTTTACACACTGTTAAATATCAGAGCTGAGCATGTGGAGAGACGTTCTTTCATCTAGGAAAATGGGAACGGTTTGCAGGGGAAATATTTACTCTGGTTTCTCAGTATGTTTCCTAGTGCCGATTTGAAATTCCTGCACTTCCTACAGGAAACACGAGTTGCAAACTTTACCTCCCTATATATACATGTATGGAGGGTAGTTTGCTACTGATGAGAAAGTTTGTGTTCCCGAAAAGCCAGGTGAAGTAGTGCTTTCCAACAAACTTATATCTCAGAAGTGAACATGTGCAGAGACGTTCGTTCATGTGGCAGAAATGGAAGAGTTTGCAAGGGAAACTTGTATTCTGTTTTCTTAGTGTGTTTCATAGTGCCACTTTGAAGTTCCTCCAGTTTTCAGTGGAAAAGCGAGTTGGAGCTTGTACCTCCCCATATGTAGGTATGGACTGTAATTTGCAACCTTAAAGAATCTTTGTGTTCCAAGAAGCTAGTTGAAGGACGGCCTTCACACACTGTTACATATCCGAACTGAGCATGTGGAGAGACGTTCGTTCATCTGGTATCAAGTGAACTGTTTGCAGGAGAAACATTTACTCTGGTTTTCCAGTCTGTGTTCTACTGCCGATTTGAATTTCCTGTAGTTGTTACAGGAAAACCTAGTTGGAACTTCTAAATCAAGACATGTATGTGTGGAGTGTAGTATGCTACTGATAAGAAAGTTTGTGTTCCCAAAAAGCTAGGTGAAGAACTGCTTCCACACACACATATATCTCAGAACTGAAAATGTGGAGAGACGTTCGTTCATCCAGCACAAATGAAACAGTTTGCAAGGGAAAATTTTACTCTGGTTTCTCAGTCTGTTTCCTAGTTCCGCTTTGAAGTTCCTGCAGTTTTCAGTGGAAAGCGAGTTGGAGCTTTGCCTCCCCACATATATGCATGGAAAGTAATTTGCAACCTTAAAGAATCATCGTTTTCCAGCAAGCTAGTCGAAGGACTGCTTTCAAACACACATATATCTAAGAACTGAGCATGTGGAGAGTAGTTCGTTTATCTAGCACAAAGCGATCGCTTTGCAAAAGATACTTTTACTCAGCATTCTACGTCTGTTTCCTAGTATGAGTTGAAATTCCTGAATGTATCACTGAAAAACCGATTTGGGGCTTGTTCTTTCCCTTGATATATGTAAGGAGTGTAGTTTGCAAATGAAAAAAAATTGTTGTTTTCCCAACAAGCTAGGGAAAGAATAGTTTCCACACACACCTATCTCTCAGAAACGAGCTTGTGGAGAGTCGTTCTTACATCTGGCACAATGTGATCGCTTGCAGGAGAAACTCTTACCCTGGTTCCTCAGTCTGTTTCCTAGTGCTGATTTTAATTTCCTGCAGTTTTCAGTGGAAAACCGAGTTGGAGCTAGTAACTACCCTTTATATATATATGGAGTGCAGATTGCAAACCTAAAGGTTCTTTGTGTTCCAACAAGCTAGTTGAAGGACGGCCTTCACACACTGTTACATATCCGAACTGAGCATGTGAAACACGTTCGTTTATCTGGGACAATGTGAAGTGTTTGCAGGAGAATCATTGACTCTGGTTTCTCAGTCTGTTTCCTAGAGCCGCTTTGAAATTCCTGCAGTTTTTACAGGAAAACCATTTGGAACCTCTACAACCCTATATATATGTATGGAATGTCGTTTGCTACCAATGAGAAAGCTTGTGTTCCGAAAAAACAAGGTGAAAGGCTGCTTTCAAACACACTTATATCTCAGATCTGAGCATGTGGAGAGACGTTCGTTCATCTAGCCCAAATGGAACGGTTGGCAAGAGAAACATTTACTCTCGTTTCTCAGTCTATTTCCTAGTGCCGCTTTGAAGTTCCCGCAGTTTTCAGTGGAAAACCGGGTTGGAGCTTGTACCTCCCCATATATAGGTATGGACTGTAATTTGCAACCTTAAAGAATCTTTGTGTTCCAGGAAGCTAGTTGAAGGACGGCCTTCACACACTGTTACATATCCGAACTGAGCATGTGGAGAGACGTTCGTTCATCTGGTATCAAGTGAACTGTTTGCAGGAGAAACATTTACTCTGGTTTTCCAGTCTGTGTTCTACTGCCGATTTGAATTTCCTGTAGTTGTTACAGGAAAACCTAGTTGGAACTTCTAAATCAAGACATGTATGTGTGGAGTGTAGTATGCTACTGATAAGAAAGTTTGTGTTCCCAAAAAGCTAGGTGAAGAACTGCTTCCACACACACATATATCTCAGAACTGAGCATGTGGAGAGACGTTCGTTCATCTAGCACAAATGAAACAGTTTGCAAGGGAAAATTTTACTCTGGTTTCTCAGTCTGTTTCCTAGTGCCGCTTTGAAGTTCCTGCAGTTTTCAGTGGAAAGCGAGTTGGAGCTTGTGCCTCCCCACATATATGTATGGAATGTAATTTGCAACCTTAAAGAATCATCGTTTTCCAGCAAGCTAGTTGAAGGACTGCTTTCAAACACACATATATCTCAGAACTGAGCAAGTGGAGAGTAGTTCGTTAATCTAGCACAAAGCGATCGCTTTGCAAAAGATACTTTTACTCAGCATTCTCTGTTTCCTAGTATGAGTTGAAATTCCTGAATTTATCACTGAAAAACCGATTTGGGGCTTGTTCTTTCCCTTGATATATGTAAGGAGTGTAGTTTGCAAATGAAAAAAAATTGTTGTTTTCCCAACAAGCTAGGGAACGAATAGTTTCCACACACACCTGTCAGAAACGAGCTTGTGGAGAGTCGTTCTTACATCTGGCACAATGTGATCGCTTGCAGGAGAAACTCTTACTCTGGTTCCTCAGTCTGTTTCCTAGTGCTGATTTTAGTTTCCTGCAGTTTTCAGTGGAAAACCGAGTTGGAGCTAGTAACTACCCGTATATATGTATGGAGTGCAGATTGCAAACTTAAAGGTTCTTTGTGTTCCAACAAGCTAGTTGAAGTACGGCCTTCACACACTGTTACATATCCGAACTGAGCATGTGGAGACACGTTCGTTCACTCTGAGACAATGTGAACTGTTTGCAGGAGAATCATTGACTCTGGTTTCTCAGTCTGTTTCCTAGAGCCGCTTTGAAACTCCTGCAGTTTTTACAGGAAAACCATTTGGAACCTCTACAACCCTATATATATGTATGGAATGTCGTTTGCTACCAATAAGAAAGCTTGCGTTCCGAAAAAACAAGGTGAAACGCTGCTTTCAAACACACTCAAGTCTCAGATCTGAGCATGTGGAGAGACGTTCGTTCATCTAGCCCAAATGGAACGGTTGGCAAGAGAAACATTTACTCTCGTTTCTCAGTCTGTTTCCTAGTGCCGCTTTGAAGTTCCCGCAGTTCTCAGTGGAAAACAGGTTTGGAGATTGTACGTCCTCATATAAATGTATGGAGTGTTTTTTGCAACTGAAAAGTAACTTCGTGTTCCCAACAAACTAGGTGAAGTACGGGTTTTACACACTGTTTTATATCAGAGCTGAGCATGTGGAGAGACGTTCTTTCATCTAGGAAAATGTGAACGGTTTGCAGGGGAAATATTTACTCTGGTTTCTCAGTATGTTTCCTAGTGCCGATTTGAAATTCCTGCACTTCTTACAGGAAACACGAGGTGCAAACTATACCTCCCTATATATACATGTATGGAGGGTAGTTTGCTACTGATGAGAAAGTTTGTGTTCCGAAAAAACAAGGTGAAAGGCTACTTTCAAACACACATATATCTCAGATCTGAGCATGTGGAGAGACGTTCGTTCATCTAGCCCAAAAGGAACGGTTGGCAAGAGAAACATTTACTCTCGTTTCTCAGTCTGTTTCCTAGTGCCGCTTTGAAGTTCCCGCAGTTTTCAGTGGAAAACCGGGTTGGAGATTGTAACCCCTCATATAAATGTATTGAGTGTTTTTGCAACTGAAAAGTAACTACGTGTTCCCAACAAACAAGGTGAAGTACGGGTTTTACACACTGTTAAATATCAGAGCTGAGCATGTGGAGAGACGTTCTTTCATCTAGGAAAATGTGAACGGTTTGCAGGGGAAATATTTACTCTGGTTTCTCAGTCTGTTTCCTAGTGATCATTTGTAGTTCCTGCAGTTTTCACTGGAAAACCGAGTTGGAGCTAGAAACTACCCATATATATTTATGGAATGCAGTTTGCAAACTTAAAGTATGTATGTGTTCCGACAAGCTAGTTGAAGGATGGCCTTCACACACTGTTACATATCCAAACTGAGCATGTGGAGGGACATTCGGTCATCTGGGACAAATTGAACCGTTTGCAGGAGAAACATTTACTCTGGATTCTCAGTCTGTTTCCAAGTGCCACTTTGAATTTCCTGCAGTTTTCAGTGGAAAAACTTGTTGGAGACTGTACCTCCTCATATAAATATATGGAGTGTTGTTTGCAACTGATAAGAAACTTCGTGTTCCCAACAAACTAGGTGAAGTACGGGTTTCACACACTGTTACATATCAGAGCTCAGCATGTGGAGAGACGTTCGTTCATCTAAGAAATTGTGAACGGTGTGCAGGGGAAATATTTACTCTGGTTTCTCAGTCTGTTTCCTAGTGCCTATTTGAAGTTCCTGCAATTTTTACAGGAAAACCTAGTTGCAATGTCTACCTCTATTCATGTATATTTATGGAGGTTTTTTTGCTGTTGATGAAAAAGATTGTGTTCCCGAAAAGCCAGGTGAAAGACTGCTTTCAAACACACGTAAGTCTCAGAAGTGAGCATGTGGAGAGACGTTCGTTCATCTAGCACAAATAGAACGGTTTGCAAGGGAAACATTTACCTCGGTTTCTCAGACTTTTTACTAGTGCCGGCTTTAAGTACCCACAGTTATTCCTGTAAAATGCAGTTGGAGCTAGTACATCCCTATATATATGTATGGAAATTAGTTTTCAACCTTAAAAATACTTTGTGTTCCCAACAAGTTGTGTGAAGTACGGCTTTCACACACAATTACCTATCAGAACTGAGCATGTGGAGAGAAATTCGTTCAATATAGGGCAACTTAAACAGTTTGCAGGAGAAACATTTACTCTGGTTTTTCAGTCTTTTTCCTACTGCCAAAATGAAATTCCTGCAGTTTTTACCGGAAAACTTGGTTGGAAATTCTACTTCCTGATATGTATGTGTGGAGTGTAGTATGCTCCTGATAGAAAGTTTGTGTTCCCAAAAAGCTAGGTGAAGAACTGCTTTCACACACACATATATCTCCCAACTGAGCAAGTGGAGAGACATTCATTCATTGAGCATACATGGAACGGTTTGCTAGAGAAACTTTTACTCTGGTTTCTCAGTATTTTTCCTAGTGCTTCTTTGAAGTTCCTGCACTTTTCATTGGAAAATCGATTAGAAGCTAGTACCTACACACATAAATATTTGGAGTGCAGTTTGCAAGCTTTAAGAATCTTTGTGTGGTCAACAAGCTAGGTGAAGTATGGCTTTAAAAATATATTTATATCTCAGAACTGAGCATGTGGAGAGACGTTCGTTCATCTACCAAAAATGATTGCTTTGCAGGAGAAAACTTTGCTCTCCATTCTCAGTGTGTTTCCTAGTGCTGCTTTGCAGTTCCTGCAGTTTTCACTGGAAAACAGTGTTGGAGATTGTATCTCCTCATATAAATTTATGGAGTGTTTTTTGCAGCTGAAAAGTACCTTCGTCTTCCCAACAAACTAGGTGAAGTACGGGTTTTACACATTGTTAAATATCAGAGCTGAGCATGTGGAGAGACGTTCTTTCATCTAGGAAAATGTGAACGGTTTGCAGGGGAAATAATTACTCTGGTTTCTCATTAGGTTTCCTAGTGCCGATTTGAAACTCCTGCATTTCTTACAGGAAACACGAGTTGCAAACTATACCTCCCTATATATACATGTATGGAAGGTACTTTGCTACTGATGAGAATGTTTGTGTTCCCGAAATCCAGGTGAAGTACTGCTTTCAAACAAACTTATATCTCAGAAGTGAACATATGCAGAGACGTTCGCTCATCTAGCAAAAATGGAAGAGTTTGCAAGGGAAACTTCTATTCTGTTTTCTTAGTCTGTTTCATAGTGCCACTTTGAAGTTCCTCCAGTTTTCAGTGGAAAAGCGAGTTGGAGCTTGTACCTCCCCATATATAGGTATGGACTGTAATTTGCAACCTTAAAGAATCTTTGTGTTCCCAACAAGATAGTTGAAGAACGGCCTTCACACACTGTTACATATCCGAACTGAGCATGTGGAGAGACGTTCGTTCGTATGGGACTAATTGAACTGTTTGCAGGAGAAACATTTACTCTGGTTTTCCAGTCTGTGTTCTACTGCCAATTTGAATTTCCTGTAGTTGTTACAGGAAAACCTAGTTGGAACATCTAAATCAAGACATGTATGTGTGGAGTGTAGTATGCTACTGATAAGAAAGTTTGTGTTCCCAAAAAGCTAGGTGAAGAACTGCTTCCACACACACATATATCTCAGAACTGAGCATGTGGAGAGACGTTCGTTCATCTAGCACAAATGAAACAGTTTGCAAGGGAAAATTTTACTCTGGTTTCTCAGTCTGTTTCCTAGTGCCGCTTTGAAGTTCCTGCAGTTTTCAGTGGAAAGCGAGTTGGAGCTTGTGCCTCCCCACATATATGTAAGGAATGTAATTTGCAACCTTAAAGAATCAGCGTTTTCCAGCAAGCTAGTTGAAGGACTGCTTTCAAACACACATATATCTCAGAACT
The DNA here is from genome assembly GCF_036321535.1 of Camelus dromedarius. Classification (NCBI taxonomy): domain Eukaryota; kingdom Metazoa; phylum Chordata; class Mammalia; order Artiodactyla; family Camelidae; genus Camelus; species Camelus dromedarius. The sequence continues at coordinate 9,817,597 of NC_087473.1, forward strand.
GAGCATGTGGAGAGTAGTTCGTTAATCTAGCACAAAGCGATCGCTTTGCAAAAGATACTTTTACTCAGCATTCTCAGTCTGTTTCCTAGTATGAGTTGAAATTCCTGAATTTATCACTGAAAAACCGATTTGGGGCTTGTTCTTTCCCTTGATATATGTAAGGAGTGTAGTTTGCAAATGAAAAAAAATTGTTGTTTTCCCAACAAGCTACGGAAAGAATAGTTTCCACACACACCTATCTCTCAGAAACGAGCTTGTGGAGAGTTGTTCTTACATCTGGCACAATGTGATCGCTTGCAGGAGAAACTTTTACTCTGGTTCCTCAGTCTGTTTCCTAGTGCTGATTTTAATTTCCTGCAGTTTTCAGTGGAAAACCGAGTTGGAGCTTGTAACTACCCGTATATATGTATGGAGTGCAGATTGCAAACTTAAAGGTTCTTTGTGTTCCAACAAGCTAGTTGAAGGACGGCCTTCACACACTGTTCCATATCCGAACTGAGCAAGTGGAGACATTTTCGTTCATCTGGGACAATGTGAACTGTTTGCAGGAGAATCTTTGACTCTGTTTTCACAGTCTGTTTCCTAGAGTCGCTTTGAAATTCCTGCAGTTTTTACAGGAAAACTATTTGGAACCTCTTCAACCCTATATATATGTATGGAATGTCGTTTGCTACCAATGAGAAAGCTTGTGTTCCGAAAAAACAAGCTGAAAGGATGCTTTCAAACACAGTTATATCTCAGATCTGAGCATGTGGAGAGACGTTTGTTCATCTAGCACAAATGGAACGGTTGGCAAGAGAAACATTTACTCTCGTTTCTCAGTCTGTTTCCAAGTGCCACTTTGAAGTTCCCGCAGTTTTCAGTGGAAAACAGTGTTGGAGATTGTATCTCCTCATATAAATTTATGGAGTGTTTTTTGCAGCTGAAAAGTACCTTCGTCTTCCCAACAAACTAGGTGAAGTACGGGTTTTACACATTGTTAAATATCAGAGCTGAGCATGTGGAGAGACGTTCTTTCATCTAGGAAAATGGGAACGGTTTGCAGGGGAAATATTTACTCTGGTTTCTCAGTATGTTTCCTAGTGCCGATTTGAAATTCCTGCACTTCCTACAGGAAACACGAGTTGCAAACTTTACCGCCCTATATATACATGTATGGAGGGTAGTTTGCTACTGATGAGAAAGTTTGTGTTCCCGAAAAGCCAGGTGAAGTAGTGCTTTCCAACAAACTTATATCTCAGAAGTGAACATGTGCAGAGACGTTCGTTCATGTGGCAGAAATGGAAGAGTTTGCAAGGGAAACTTGTATTCTGTTTTCTTAGTGTGTTTCATAGTGCCACTTTGAAGTTCCTCCAGTTTTCAGTGGAAAAGCGAGTTGGAGCTTGTACCTCCCCATATGTAGGTATGGACTGTAATTTGCAACCTTAAAGAATCTTTGTGTTCCAAGAAGCTAGTTGAAGGACGGCCTTCACACACTGTTACATATCCGAACTGAGCATGTGGAGAGACGTTCGTTCATCTGGTATCAAGTGAACTGTTTGCAGGAGAAACATTTACTCTGGTTTTCCAGTCTGTGTTCTACTGCCGATTTGAATTTCCTGTAGTTGTTACAGGAAAACCTAGTTGGAACTTCTAAATCAAGACATGTATGTGTGGAGTGTAGTATGCTACTGATAAGAAAGTTTGTGTTCCCAAAAAGCTAGGTGAAGAACTGCTTCCACACACACATATATCTCAGAACTGAAAATGTGGAGAGACGTTCGTTCATCCAGCACAAATGAAACAGTTTGCAAGGGAAAATTTTACTCTGGTTTCTCAGTCTGTTTCCTAGTTCCGCTTTGAAGTTCCTGCAGTTTTCAGTGGAAAGCGAGTTGGAGCTTTGCCTCCCCACATATATGCATGGAAAGTAATTTGCAACCTTAAAGAATCATCGTTTTCCAGCAAGCTAGTCGAAGGACTGCTTTCAAACACACATATATCTAAGAACTGAGCATGTGGAGAGTAGTTCGTTTATCTAGCACAAAGCGATCGCTTTGCAAAAGATACTTTTACTCAGCATTCTACGTCTGTTTCCTAGTATGAGTTGAAATTCCTGAATTTATCACTGAAAAACCGATTTGGGGCTTGTTCTTTCCCTTGATATATGTAAGGAGTGTAGTTTGCAAATGAAAAAAAATTGTTGTTTTCCCAACAAGCTAGGGAAAGAATAGTTTCCACACACACCTATCTCTCAGAAACGAGCTTGTGGAGAGTCGTTCTTACATCTGGCACAATGTGATCGCTTGCAGGAGAAACTCTTACCCTGGTTCCTCAGTCTGTTTCCTAGTGCTGATTTTAATTTCCTGCAGTTTTCAGTGGAAAACCGAGTTGGAGCTAGTAACTACCCTTTATATATATATGGAGTGCAGATTGCAAACCTAAAGGTTCTTTGTGTTCCAACAAGCTAGTTGAAGGACGGCCTTCACACACTGTTACATATCCGAACTGAGCATGTGAAACACGTTCGTTTATCTGGGACAATGTGAAGTGTTTGCAGGAGAATCATTGACTCTGGTTTCTCAGTCTGTTTCCTAGAGCCGCTTTGAAATTCCTGCAGTTTTTACAGGAAAACCATTTGGAACCTCTACAACCCTATATATATGTATGGAATGTCGTTTGCTACCAATGAGAAAGCTTGTGTTCCGAAAAAACAAGGTGAAAGGCTGCTTTCAAACACACTTATATCTCAGATCTGAGCATGTGGAGAGACGTTCGTTCATCTAGCCCAAATGGAACGGTTGGCAAGAGAAACATTTACTCTCGTTTCTCAGTCTATTTCCTAGTGCCGCTTTGAAGTTCCCGCAGTTTTCAGTGGAAAACCGGGTTGGAGCTTGTACCTCCCCATATATAGGTATGGACTGTAATTTGCAACCTTAAAGAATCTTTGTGTTCCAGGAAGCTAGTTGAAGGACGGCCTTCACACACTGTTACATATCCGAACTGAGCATGTGGAGAGACGTTCGTTCATCTGGTATCAAGTGAACTGTTTGCAGGAGAAACATTTACTCTGGTTTTCCAGTCTGTGTTCTACTGCCGATTTGAATTTCCTGTAGTTGTTACAGGAAAACCTAGTTGGAACTTCTAAATCAAGACATGTATGTGTGGAGTGTAGTATGCTACTGATAAGAAAGTTTGTGTTCCCAAAAAGCTAGGTGAAGAACTGCTTCCACACACACATATATCTCAGAACTGAGCATGTGGAGAGACGTTCGTTCATCTAGCACAAATGAAACAGTTTGCAAGGGAAAATTTTACTCTGGTTTCTCAGTCTGTTTCCTAGTGCCGCTTTGAAGTTCCTGCAGTTTTCAGTGGAAAGCGAGTTGGAGCTTGTGCCTCCCCACATATATGTATGGAATGTAATTTGCAACCTTAAAGAATCATCGTTTTCCAGCAAGCTAGTTGAAGGACTGCTTTCAAACACACATATATCTCAGAACTGAGCAAGTGGAGAGTAGTTCGTTAATCTAGCACAAAGCGATCGCTTTGCAAAAGATACTTTTACTCAGCATTCTCTGTTTCCTAGTATGAGTTGAAATTCCTGAATTTATCACTGAAAAACCGATTTGGGGCTTGTTCTTTCCCTTGATATATGTAAGGAGTGTAGTTTGCAAATGAAAAAAAATTGTTGTTTTCCCAACAAGCTAGGGAACGAATAGTTTCCACACACACCTGTCAGAAACGAGCTTGTGGAGAGTCGTTCTTACATCTGGCACAATGTGATCGCTTGCAGGAGAAACTCTTACTCTGGTTCCTCAGTCTGTTTCCTAGTGCTGATTTTAGTTTCCTGCAGTTTTCAGTGGAAAACCGAGTTGGAGCTAGTAACTACCCGTATATATGTATGGAGTGCAGATTGCAAACTTAAAGGTTCTTTGTGTTCCAACAAGCTAGTTGAAGTACGGCCTTCACACACTGTTACATATCCGAACTGAGCATGTGGAGACACGTTCGTTCACTCTGAGACAATGTGAACTGTTTGCAGGAGAATCATTGACTCTGGTTTCTCAGTCTGTTTCCTAGAGCCGCTTTGAAACTCCTGCAGTTTTTACAGGAAAACCATTTGGAACCTCTACAACCCTATATATATGTATGGAATGTCGTTTGCTACCAATAAGAAAGCTTGCGTTCCGAAAAAACAAGGTGAAACGCTGCTTTCAAACACACTCAAGTCTCAGATCTGAGCATGTGGAGAGACGTTCGTTCATCTAGCCCAAATGGAACGGTTGGCAAGAGAAACATTTACTCTCGTTTCTCAGTCTGTTTCCTAGTGCCGCTTTGAAGTTCCCGCAGTTCTCAGTGGAAAACAGGTTTGGAGATTGTACGTCCTCATATAAATGTATGGAGTGTTTTTTGCAACTGAAAAGTAACTTCGTGTTCCCAACAAACTAGGTGAAGTACGGGTTTTACACACTGTTTTATATCAGAGCTGAGCATGTGGAGAGACGTTCTTTCATCTAGGAAAATGTGAACGGTTTGCAGGGGAAATATTTACTCTGGTTTCTCAGTATGTTTCCTAGTGCCGATTTGAAATTCCTGCACTTCTTACAGGAAACACGAGGTGCAAACTATACCTCCCTATATATACATGTATGGAGGGTAGTTTGCTACTGATGAGAAAGTTTGTGTTCCGAAAAAACAAGGTGAAAGGCTACTTTCAAACACACATATATCTCAGATCTGAGCATGTGGAGAGACGTTCGTTCATCTAGCCCAAAAGGAACGGTTGGCAAGAGAAACATTTACTCTCGTTTCTCAGTCTGTTTCCTAGTGCCGCTTTGAAGTTCCCGCAGTTTTCAGTGGAAAACCGGGTTGGAGATTGTAACCCCTCATATAAATGTATTGAGTGTTTTTGCAACTGAAAAGTAACTACGTGTTCCCAACAAACAAGGTGAAGTACGGGTTTTACACACTGTTAAATATCAGAGCTGAGCATGTGGAGAGACGTTCTTTCATCTAGGAAAATGTGAACGGTTTGCAGGGGAAATATTTACTCTGGTTTCTCAGTCTGTTTCCTAGTGATCATTTGTAGTTCCTGCAGTTTTCACTGGAAAACCGAGTTGGAGCTAGAAACTACCCATATATATTTATGGAATGCAGTTTGCAAACTTAAAGTATGTATGTGTTCCGACAAGCTAGTTGAAGGATGGCCTTCACACACTGTTACATATCCAAACTGAGCATGTGGAGGGACATTCGGTCATCTGGGACAAATTGAACCGTTTGCAGGAGAAACATTTACTCTGGATTCTCAGTCTGTTTCCAAGTGCCACTTTGAATTTCCTGCAGTTTTCAGTGGAAAAACTTGTTGGAGACTGTACCTCCTCATATAAATATATGGAGTGTTGTTTGCAACTGATAAGAAACTTCGTGTTCCCAACAAACTAGGTGAAGTACGGGTTTCACACACTGTTACATATCAGAGCTCAGCATGTGGAGAGACGTTCGTTCATCTAAGAAATTGTGAACGGTGTGCAGGGGAAATATTTACTCTGGTTTCTCAGTCTGTTTCCTAGTGCCTATTTGAAGTTCCTGCAATTTTTACAGGAAAACCTAGTTGCAATGTCTACCTCTATTCATGTATATTTATGGAGGTTTTTTTGCTGTTGATGAAAAAGATTGTGTTCCCGAAAAGCCAGGTGAAAGACTGCTTTCAAACACACGTAAGTCTCAGAAGTGAGCATGTGGAGAGACGTTCGTTCATCTAGCACAAATAGAACGGTTTGCAAGGGAAACATTTACCTCGGTTTCTCAGACTTTTTACTAGTGCCGGCTTTAAGTACCCACAGTTATTCCTGTAAAATGCAGTTGGAGCTAGTACATCCCTATATATATGTATGGAAATTAGTTTTCAACCTTAAAAATACTTTGTGTTCCCAACAAGTTGTGTGAAGTACGGCTTTCACACACAATTACCTATCAGAACTGAGCATGTGGAGAGAAATTCGTTCAATATAGGGCAACTTAAACAGTTTGCAGGAGAAACATTTACTCTGGTTTTTCAGTCTTTTTCCTACTGCCAAAATGAAATTCCTGCAGTTTTTACCGGAAAACTTGGTTGGAAATTCTACTTCCTGATATGTATGTGTGGAGTGTAGTATGCTCCTGATAGAAAGTTTGTGTTCCCAAAAAGCTAGGTGAAGAACTGCTTTCACACACACATATATCTCCCAACTGAGCAAGTGGAGAGACATTCATTCATTGAGCATACATGGAACGGTTTGCTAGAGAAACTTTTACTCTGGTTTCTCAGTATTTTTCCTAGTGCTTCTTTGAAGTTCCTGCACTTTTCATTGGAAAATCGATTAGAAGCTAGTACCTACACACATAAATATTTGGAGTGCAGTTTGCAAGCTTTAAGAATCTTTGTGTGGTCAACAAGCTAGGTGAAGTATGGCTTTAAAAATATATTTATATCTCAGAACTGAGCATGTGGAGAGACGTTCGTTCATCTACCAAAAATGATTGCTTTGCAGGAGAAAACTTTGCTCTCCATTCTCAGTGTGTTTCCTAGTGCTGCTTTGCAGTTCCTGCAGTTTTCACTGGAAAACAGTGTTGGAGATTGTATCTCCTCATATAAATTTATGGAGTGTTTTTTGCAGCTGAAAAGTACCTTCGTCTTCCCAACAAACTAGGTGAAGTACGGGTTTTACACATTGTTAAATATCAGAGCTGAGCATGTGGAGAGACGTTCTTTCATCTAGGAAAATGTGAACGGTTTGCAGGGGAAATAATTACTCTGGTTTCTCATTAGGTTTCCTAGTGCCGATTTGAAACTCCTGCATTTCTTACAGGAAACACGAGTTGCAAACTATACCTCCCTATATATACATGTATGGAAGGTACTTTGCTACTGATGAGAATGTTTGTGTTCCCGAAATCCAGGTGAAGTACTGCTTTCAAACAAACTTATATCTCAGAAGTGAACATATGCAGAGACGTTCGCTCATCTAGCAAAAATGGAAGAGTTTGCAAGGGAAACTTCTATTCTGTTTTCTTAGTCTGTTTCATAGTGCCACTTTGAAGTTCCTCCAGTTTTCAGTGGAAAAGCGAGTTGGAGCTTGTACCTCCCCATATATAGGTATGGACTGTAATTTGCAACCTTAAAGAATCTTTGTGTTCCCAACAAGATAGTTGAAGAACGGCCTTCACACACTGTTACATATCCGAACTGAGCATGTGGAGAGACGTTCGTTCGTATGGGACTAATTGAACTGTTTGCAGGAGAAACATTTACTCTGGTTTTCCAGTCTGTGTTCTACTGCCAATTTGAATTTCCTGTAGTTGTTACAGGAAAACCTAGTTGGAACATCTAAATCAAGACATGTATGTGTGGAGTGTAGTATGCTACTGATAAGAAAGTTTGTGTTCCCAAAAAGCTAGGTGAAGAACTGCTTCCACACACACATATATCTCAGAACTGAGCATGTGGAGAGACGTTCGTTCATCTAGCACAAATGAAACAGTTTGCAAGGGAAAATTTTACTCTGGTTTCTCAGTCTGTTTCCTAGTGCCGCTTTGAAGTTCCTGCAGTTTTCAGTGGAAAGCGAGTTGGAGCTTGTGCCTCCCCACATATATGTAAGGAATGTAATTTGCAACCTTAAAGAATCAGCGTTTTCCAGCAAGCTAGTTGAAGGACTGCTTTCAAACACACATATATCTCAGAACTGAGCATGTGGAGAGTAGTTCGTTAATCTAGCACAAAGCGATCGCTTTGCAAAAGATACTTTTACTCAGCATTCTCAGTCTGTTTCCTAGTATGAGTTGAAATTCCTGAATTTATCACTGAAAAACCGATTTGGGGCTTGTTCTTTCCCTTGATATATGTAAGGAGTGTAGTTTGCAAATGAAAAAAAATTGTTGTTTTCCCAACAAGCTACGGAAAGAATAGTTTCCACACACACCTATCTCTCAGAAACGAGCTTGTGGAGAGTTGTTCTTACATCTGGCACAATGTGATCGCTTGCAGGAGAAACTTTTACTCTGGTTCCTCAGTCTGTTTCCTAGTGCTGATTTTAATTTCCTGCAGTTTTCAGTGGAAAACCGAGTTGGAGCTTGTAACTACCCGTATATATGTATGGAGTGCAGATTGCAAACTTAAAGGTTCTTTGTGTTCCAACAAGCTAGTTGAAGGACGGCCTTCACACACTGTTCCATATCCGAACTGAGCAAGTGGAGACATTTTCGTTCATCTGGGACAATGTGAACTGTTTGCAGGAGAATCTTTGACTCTGTTTTCACAGTCTGTTTCCTAGAGTCGCTTTGAAATTCCTGCAGTTTTTACAGGAAAACTATTTGGAACCTCTTCAACCCTATATATATGTATGGAATGTCGTTTGCTACCAATGAGAAAGCTTGTGTTCCGAAAAAACAAGCTGAAAGGATGCTTTCAAACACAGTTATATCTCAGATCTGAGCATGTGGAGAGACGTTTGTTCATCTAGCCCAAATGGAACGGTTGGCAAGAGAAACATTTACTCTCGTTTCTCAGTCTGTTTCCTAGTGCCGCTTTGAAGTTCCCGCAGTTCTCAGTGGAAAACAGGTTTGGAGATTGTACGTCCTCATATAAATGTATGGAGTGTTTTTTGCAACTGAAAAGTAACTTCGTGTTCCCAACAAACTAGGTGAAGTACGGGTTTTACACACTGTTTTATATCAGAGCTGAGCATGTGGAGAGACGTTCTTTCATCTAGGAAAATGTGAACGGTTTGCAGGGGAAATATTTACTCTGGTTTCTCAGTATGTTTCCTAGTGCCGATTTGAAATTCCTGCACTTCTTACAGGAAACACGAGGTGCAAACTATACCTCCCTATATATACATGTATGGAGGGTAGTTTGCTACTGATGAGAAAGTTTGTGTTCCGAAAAAACAAGGTGAAAGGCTACTTTCAAACACACATATATCTCAGATCTGAGCATGTGGAGAGACGTTCGTTCATCTAGCCCAAAAGGAACGGTTGGCAAGAGAAACATTTACTCTCGTTTCTCAGTCTGTTTCCTAGTGCCGCTTTGAAGTTCCCGCAGTTTTCAGTGGAAAACCGGGTTGGAGATTGTAACCCCTCATATAAATGTATTGAGTGTTTTTGCAACTGAAAAGTAACTACGTGTTCCCAACAAACAAGGTGAAGTACGGGTTTTACACACTGTTAAATATCAGAGCTGAGCATGTGGAGAGACGTTCTTTCATCTAGGAAAATGTGAACGGTTTGCAGGGGAAATATTTACTCTGGTTTCTCAGTCTGTTTCCTAGTGATCATTTGTAGTTCCTGCAGTTTTCACTGGAAAACCGAGTTGGAGCTAGAAACTACCCATATATATTTATGGAATGCAGTTTGCAAACTTAAAGTATGTATGTGTTCCGACAAGCTAGTTGAAGGATGGCCTTCACACACTGTTACATATCCAAACTGAGCATGTGGAGGGACATTCGGTCATCTGGGACAAATTGAACCGTTTGCAGGAGAAACATTTACTCTGGATTCTCAGTCTGTTTCCAAGTGCCACTTTGAATTTCCTGCAGTTTTCAGTGGAAAAACTTGTTGGAGACTGTACCTCCTCATATAAATATATGGAGTGTTGTTTGCAACTGATAAGAAACTTCGTGTTCCCAACAAACTAGGTGAAGTACGGGTTTCACACACTGTTACATATCAGAGCTCAGCATGTGGAGAGACGTTCGTTCATCTAAGAAATTGTGAACGGTGTGCAGGGGAAATATTTACTCTGGTTTCTCAGTCTGTTTCCTAGTGCCTATTTGAAGTTCCTGCAATTTTTACAGGAAAACCTAGTTGCAATGTCTACCTCTATTCATGTATATTTATGGAGGTTTTTTTGCTGTTGATGAAAAAGATTGTGTTCCCGAAAAGCCAGGTGAAAGACTGCTTTCAAACACACGTAAGTCTCAGAAGTGAGCATGTGGAGAGACGTTCGTTCATCTAGCACAAATAGAACGGTTTGCAAGGGAAACATTTACCTCGGTTTCTCAGACTTTTTACTAGTGCCGGCTTTAAGTACCCACAGTTATTCCTGTAAAATGCAGTTGGAGCTAGTACATCCCTATATATATGTATGGAAATTAGTTTTCAACCTTAAAAATACTTTGTGTTCCCAACAAGTTGTGTGAAGTACGGCTTTCACACACAATTACCTATCAGAACTGAGCATGTGGAGAGAAATTCGTTCAATATAGGGCAACTTAAACAGTTTGCAGGAGAAACATTTACTCTGGTTTTTCAGTCTTTTTCCTACTGCCAAAATGAAATTCCTGCAGTTTTTACCGGAAAACTTGGTTGGAAATTCTACTTCCTGATATGTATGTGTGGAGTGTAGTATGCTCCTGATAGAAAGTTTGTGTTCCCAAAAAGCTAGGTGAAGAACTGCTTTCACACACACATATATCTCCCAACTGAGCAAGTGGAGAGACATTCATTCATTGAGCATACATGGAACGGTTTGCTAGAGAAACTTTTACTCTGGTTTCTCAGTATTTTTCCTAGTGCTTCTTTGAAGTTCCTGCACTTTTCATTGGAAAATCGATTAGAAGCTAGTACCTACACACATAAATATTTGGAGTGCAGTTTGCAAGCTTTAAGAATCTTTGTGTGGTCAACAAGCTAGGTGAAGTATGGCTTTAAAAATATATTTATATCTCAGAACTGAGCATGTGGAGAGATGTTCGTTCATCTACCAAAAATGATTGCTTTGCAGGAGAAAACTTTGCTCTCCATTCTCAGTGTGTTTCCTAGTGCTGCTTTGAAGTTCCTGCAGTTTTCACTGGAAAACAGTGTTGGAGATTGTATCTCCTCATATAAATTTATGGAGTGTTTTTTGCAGCTGAAAAGTACCTTCGTCTTCCCAACAAACTAGGTGAAGTACGGGTTTTACACATTGTTAAATATCAGAGCTGAGCATGTGGAGAGACGTTCTTTCATCTAGGAAAATGTGAACGGTTTGCAGGGGAAATAATTACTCTGGTTTCTCATTAGGTTTCCTAGTGCCGATTTGAAACTCCTGCATTTCTTACAGGAAACACGAGTTGCAAACTATACCTCCCTATATATACATGTATGGAAGGTACTTTGCTACTGATGAGAATGTTTGTGTTCCCGAAATCCAGGTGAAGTACTGCTTTCAAACAAACTTATATCTCAGAAGTGAACATATGCAGAGACGTTCGCTCATCTAGCAAAAATGGAAGAGTTTGCAAGGGAAACTTCTATTCTGTTTTCTTAGTCTGTTTCATAGTGCCACTTTGAAGTTCCTCCAGTTTTCAGTGGAAAAGCGAGTTGGAGCTTGTACCTCCCCATATATAGGTATGGACTGTAATTTGCAACCTTAAAGAATCTTTGTGTTCCCAACAAGATAGTTGAAGAACGGCCTTCACACACTGTTACATATCCGAACTGAGCATGTGGAGAGACGTTCGTTCGTATGGGACTAATTGAACTGTTTGCAGGAGAAACATTTACTCTGGTTTTCCAGTCTGTGTTCTACTGCCAATTTGAATTTCCTGTAGTTGTTACAGGAAAACCTAGTTGGAACATCTAAATCAAGACATGTATGTGTGGAGTGTAGTATGCTACTGATAAGAAAGTTTGTGTTCCCAAAAAGCTAGGTGAAGAACTGCTTCCACACACACATATATCTCAGAACTGAGCATGTGGAGAGACGTTCGTTCATCTAGCACAAATGAAACAGTTTGCAAGGGAAAATTTTACTCTGGTTTCTCAGTCTGTTTCCTAGTGCCGCTTTGAAGTTCCTGCAGTTTTCAGTGGAAAGCGAGTTGGAGCTTGTGCCTCCCCACATATATGTAAGGAATGTAATTTGCAACCTTAAAGAATCAGCGTTTTCCAGCAAGCTAGTTGAAGGACTGCTTTCAAACACACATATATCTCAGAACTGAGCATGTGGAGAGTAGTTCGTTAATCTAGCACAAAGCGATCGCTTTGCAAAAGATACTTTTACTCAGCATTCTCAGTCTGTTTCCTAGTATGAGTTGAAATTCCTGAATTTATCACTGAAAAACCGATTTGGGGCTTGTTCTTTCCCTTGATATATGTAAGGAGTGTAGTTTGCAAATGAAAAAAAATTGTTGTTTTCCCAACAAGCTACGGAAAGAATAGTTTCCACACACACCTATCTCTCAGAAACGAGCTTGTGGAGAGTTGTTCTTACATCTGGCACAATGTGATCGCTTGCAGGAGAAACTTTTACTCTGGTTCCTCAGTCTGTTTCCTAGTGCTGATTTTAATTTCCTGCAGTTTTCAGTGGAAAACCGAGTTGGAGCTTGTAACTACCCGTATATATGTATGGAGTGCAGATTGCAAACTTAAAGGTTCTTTGTGTTCCAACAAGCTAGTTGAAGGACGGCCTTCACACACTGTTCCATATCCGAACTGAGCAAGTGGAGACATTTTCGTTCATCTGGGACAATGTGAACTGTTTGCAGGAGAATCTTTGACTCTGTTTTCACAGTCTGTTTCCTAGAGTCGCTTTGAAATTCCTGCAGTTTTTACAGGAAAACTATTTGGAACCTCTTCAACCCTATATATATGTATGGAATGTCGTTTGCTACCAATGAGAAAGCTTGTGTTCCGAAAAAACAAGCTGAAAGGATGCTTTCAAACACAGTTATATCTCAGATCTGAGCATGTGGAGAGACGTTTGTTCATCTAGCACAAATGGAACGGTTGGCAAGAGAAACATTTACTCTCGTTTCTCAGTCTGTTTCCAAGTGCCACTTTGAAGTTCCCGCAGTTTTCAGTGGAAAACAGTGTTGGAGATTGTATCTCCTCATATAAATTTATGGAGTGTTTTTTGCAGCTGAAAAGTACCTTCGTCTTCCCAACAAACTAGGTGAAGTACGGGTTTTACACATTGTTAAATATCAGAGCTGAGCATGTGGAGAGACGTTCTTTCATCTAGGAAAATGGGAACGGTTTGCAGGGGAAATATTTACTCTGGTTTCTCAGTATGTTTCCTAGTGCCGATTTGAAATTCCTGCACTTCCTACAGGAAACACGAGTTGCAAACTTTACCGCCCTATATATACATGTATGGAGGGTAGTTTGCTACTGATGAGAAAGTTTGTGTTCCCGAAAAGCCAGGTGAAGTAGTGCTTTCCAACAAACTTATATCTCAGAAGTGAACATGTGCAGAGACGTTCGTTCATGTGGCAGAAATGGAAGAGTTTGCAAGGGAAACTTGTATTCTGTTTTCTTAGTGTGTTTCATAGTGCCACTTTGAAGTTCCTCCAGTTTTCAGTGGAAAAGCGAGTTGGAGCTTGTACCTCCCCATATGTAGGTATGGACTGTAATTTGCAACCTTAAAGAATCTTTGTGTTCCAAGAAGCTAGTTGAAGGACGGCCTTCACACACTGTTACATATCCGAACTGAGCATGTGGAGAGACGTTCGTTCATCTGGTATCAAGTGAACTGTTTGCAGGAGAAACATTTACTCTGGTTTTCCAGTCTGTGTTCTACTGCCGATTTGAATTTCCTGTAGTTGTTACAGGAAAACCTAGTTGGAACTTCTAAATCAAGACATGTATGTGTGGAGTGTAGTATGCTACTGATAAGAAAGTTTGTGTTCCCAAAAAGCTAGGTGAAGAACTGCTTCCACACACACATATATCTCAGAACTGAAAATGTGGAGAGACGTTCGTTCATCCAGCACAAATGAAACAGTTTGCAAGGGAAAATTTTACTCTGGTTTCTCAGTCTGTTTCCTAGTTCCGCTTTGAAGTTCCTGCAGTTTTCAGTGGAAAGCGAGTTGGAGCTTTGCCTCCCCACATATATGCATGGAAAGTAATTTGCAACCTTAAAGAATCATCGTTTTCCAGCAAGCTAGTCGAAGGACTGCTTTCAAACACACATATATCTAAGAACTGAGCATGTGGAGAGTAGTTCGTTTATCTAGCACAAAGCGATCGCTTTGCAAAAGATACTTTTACTCAGCATTCTACGTCTGTTTCCTAGTATGAGTTGAAATTCCTGAATTTATCACTGAAAAACCGATTTGGGGCTTGTTCTTTCCCTTGATATATGTAAGGAGTGTAGTTTGCAAATGAAAAAAAATTGTTGTTTTCCCAACAAGCTAGGGAAAGAATAGTTTCCACACACACCTATCTCTCAGAAACGAGCTTGTGGAGAGTCGTTCTTACATCTGGCACAATGTGATCGCTTGCAGGAGAAACTCTTACCCTGGTTCCTCAGTCTGTTTCCTAGTGCTGATTTTAATTTCCTGCAGTTTTCAGTGGAAAACCGAGTTGGAGCTAGTAACTACCCTTTATATATATATGGAGTGCAGATTGCAAACCTAAAGGTTCTTTGTGTTCCAACAAGCTAGTTGAAGGACGGCCTTCACACACTGTTACATATCCGAACTGAGCATGTGAAACACGTTCGTTTATCTGGGACAATGTGAAGTGTTTGCAGGAGAATCATTGACTCTGGTTTCTCAGTCTGTTTCCTAGAGCCGCTTTGAAATTCCTGCAGTTTTTACAGGAAAACCATTTGGAACCTCTACAACCCTATATATATGTATGGAATGTCGTTTGCTACCAATGAGAAAGCTTGTGTTCCGAAAAAACAAGGTGAAAGGCTGCTTTCAAACACACTTATATCTCAGATCTGAGCATGTGGAGAGACGTTCGTTCATCTAGCCCAAATGGAACGGTTGGCAAGAGAAACATTTACTCTCGTTTCTCAGTCTATTTCCTAGTGCCGCTTTGAAGTTCCCGCAGTTTTCAGTGGAAAACCGGGTTGGAGCTTGTACCTCCCCATATATAGGTATGGACTGTAATTTGCAACCTTAAAGAATCTTTGTGTTCCAGGAAGCTAGTTGAAGGACGGCCTTCACACACTGTTACATATCCGAACTGAGCATGTGGAGAGACGTTCGTTCATCTGGTATCAAGTGAACTGTTTGCAGGAGAAACATTTACTCTGGTTTTCCAGTCTGTGTTCTACTGCCGATTTGAATTTCCTGTAGTTGTTACAGGAAAACCTAGTTGGAACTTCTAAATCAAGACATGTATGTGTGGAGTGTAGTATGCTACTGATAAGAAAGTTTGTGTTCCCAAAAAGCTAGGTGAAGAACTGCTTCCACACACACATATATCTCAGAACTGAGCATGTGGAGAGACGTTCGTTCATCTAGCACAAATGAAACAGTTTGCAAGGGAAAATTTTACTCTGGTTTCTCAGTCTGTTTCCTAGTGCCGCTTTGAAGTTCCTGCAGTTTTCAGTGGAAAGCGAGTTGGAGCTTGTGCCTCCCCACATATATGTATGGAATGTAATTTGCAACCTTAAAGAATCATCGTTTTCCAGCAAGCTAGTTGAAGGACTGCTTTCAAACACACATATATCTCAGAACTGAGCAAGTGGAGAGTAGTTCGTTAATCTAGCACAAAGCGATCGCTTTGCAAAAGATACTTTTACTCAGCATTCTCTGTTTCCTAGTATGAGATGAAATTCCTGAATTTATCACTGAAAAACCGATTTGGGGCTTGTTCTTTCCCTTGATATATGTAAGGAGTGTAGTTTGCAAATGAAAAAAAATTGTTGTTTTCCCAACAA
Organism: Camelus dromedarius; assembly: GCF_036321535.1. Lineage (NCBI taxonomy): Eukaryota > Metazoa > Chordata > Mammalia > Artiodactyla > Camelidae > Camelus > Camelus dromedarius. The sequence goes on from NC_087473.1 coordinate 9,833,210, forward strand.
GCTAGGGAACGAATAGTTTCCACACACACCTGTCAGAAACGAGCTTGTGGAGAGTCGTTCTTACATCTGGCACAATGTGATCGCTTGCAGGAGAAACTCTTACTCTGGTTCCTCAGTCTGTTTCCTAGTGCTGATTTTAGTTTCCTGCAGTTTTCAGTGGAAAACCGAGTTGGAGCTAGTAACTACCCGTATATATGTATGGAGTGCAGATTGCAAACTTAAAGGTTCTTTGTGTTCCAACAAGCTAGTTGAAGTACGGCCTTCACACACTGTTACATATCCGAACTGAGCATGTGGAGACACGTTCGTTCACTCTGAGACAATGTGAACTGTTTGCAGGAGAATCATTGACTCTGGTTTCTCAGTCTGTTTCCTAGAGCCGCTTTGAAACTCCTGCAGTTTTTACAGGAAAACCATTTGGAACCTCTACAACCCTATATATATGTATGGAATGTCATTTGCTACCAATAAGAAAGCTTGCGTTCCGAAAAAACAAGGTGAAACGCTGCTTTCAAACACACTCAAGTCTCAGATCTGAGCATGTGGAGAGACGTTCGTTCATCTAGCCCAAATGGAACGGTTGGCAAGAGAAACATTTACTCTCGTTTCTCAGTCTGTTTCCTAGTGCCGCTTTGAAGTTCCCGCAGTTCTCAGTGGAAAACAGGTTTGGAGATTGTACGTCCTCATATAAATGTATGGAGTGTTTTTTGCAACTGAAAAGTAACTTCGTGTTCCCAACAAACTAGGTGAAGTACGGGTTTTACACACTGTTTTATATCAGAGCTGAGCATGTGGAGAGACGTTCTTTCATCTAGGAAAATGTGAACGGTTTGCAGGGGAAATATTTACTCTGGTTTCTCAGTATGTTTCCTAGTGCCGATTTGAAATTCCTGCACTTCTTACAGGAAACACGAGGTGCAAACTATACCTCCCTATATATACATGTATGGAGGGTAGTTTGCTACTGATGAGAAAGTTTGTGTTCCCGAAAAGCCAGGTGAAATACTGCTTTCAAACAAACTTATATCTCAGAAGTGAACATGTGCAGAGACGTTCGTTCATCTGGCAGAAGTGGAAGAGTTTGCAAGGGAAACTTGTATTCTGTTTTCTTAGTGTGTTTCATAGTGCCACTTTGAAGTTCCTCCAGTTTTCAGTGGAAAAGCGAGTTGGAGCTTGTACCTCCCCATATGTAGGTATGGACTGTAATTTGCAACCTTAAAGAATCTTTGTGTTCCAAGAAGCTAGTTGAAGGACGGCCTTCACACACTGTTACATATCCGAACTGAGCATGTGGAGAGACGTTCGTTCATCTGGTATCAAGTGAACTGTTTGCAGGAGAAACATTTACTCTGGTTTTCCAGTCTGTGTTCTACTGCCGATTTGAATTTCCTGTAGTTGTTACAGGAAAACCTAGTTGGAACTTCTAAATCAAGACATGTATGTGTGGAGTGTAGTATGCTACTGATAAGAAAGTTTGTGTTCCCAAAAAGCTAGGTGAAGAACTGCTTCCACACACACATATATCTCAGAACTGAGCATGTGGAGAGACGTTCGTTCATCCAGCACAAATGAAACAGTTTGCAAGGGAAAATTTTACTCTGGTTTCTCAGTCTGTTTCCTAGTTCCGCTTTGAAGTTCCTGCAGTTTTCAGTGGAAAGCGAGTTGGAGCTTTGCCTCCCCACATATATGCATGGAAAGGAATTTGCAACCTTAAAGAATCATCGTTTTCCAGCAAGCTAGTTGAAGGACTGCTTTCAAACACACATATATCTCAGAATCGAGCTTGTGGAAAGGCCTTCTTACATGTGGCACAATGTGATCGCTTGCAGGGGACACTTTTACTCTGGGTCCTCAGTCTGTTTCCTAGTGCTGATTTTAATTTCCTGCAGTTTTCAGTGCAAAACCGAGTTGGAGCTAGTAACTACCCATCTATATGTATGGAGTGCAGATTGCAAACTTAAAGGTTCTTTGTGTTCCAACAAGCTAGTTGAAGGACGGCCTTCACACACTGTTACATATCCGAACTGAGCATGTGGAGACACGTTCGTTTATCTGGGACAATGTGAACTGTTTGCAGGAGAATCATTGACTCTGGTTTCTCAGTCTGTTTCCTTGAGCCGCTTTGAAATTCCTGCAGTTTTTACAGGGAAACCATTTGGAACCTCTTCAACACTATATATATGTATGGAATGTCGTTTGCTAACAATGAAAAAGCTTGTGTTCTGAAAAAACAAGGTGAAAGGCTGCTTTCAAACACAATTATATCTCAGATCTGAGCATGTGGAGAGACGTTCGTTCATCTAGCACAAAGCGATCGCTTTGCAAAAGATACTTTTACTCAGCATTCTCAGTCTGTTTCCTAGTATGAGTTGAAATTCCTGAATTTATCACTGAAAAACCGATTTGTGGCTTCTTCTTTCCCTTGATATATGTAAGGAGTGTAGTTTGCAAATGAAAAAAAATTGTTGTTTTCCCAACAAGCTAGGGAAAGAATAGTTTTCACACACACCTATCTCTCAGAATCGAGCTTGTGGAGAGGCGTTCTTACATCTGGCACAATGTGATCGCTTGCAGGAGACACTTTTATTCTGGTTCCTCAGTCTGTTTCCTAGTGCTGATTTTAATTTCCTGCAGTTTTCAGTGCAAAACCGAGTTGGAGCTAGTAACTACCCATCTATATGTATGGAGTGCAGATTGCAAACTTAAAGGTTCTTTGTGTTCCAACAAGCTAGTTGAAGGACGGCCTTCACACACTGTTACATATCCGAACTGAGCATGTGGAGACACGTTCGTTTATCTGGGACAATGTGAACTGTTTGCAGGAGAATCATTGACTCTGGTTTCTCAGTCTGTTTCCTTGAGCCGCTTTTAAATTCCTGCAGTTTTTACAGGAAAACCATTTGGAACCTCTACAACACTATATATATGTATGGAATGTCGTTTGCTAACAATGAGACAGCTTGTGTTCCGAAAAAACAAGGTGAAAGGCTGCTTTCAAACACACTTATATCTCAGATCTGAGCATGTGGAGAGACGTTCGTTCATCTAGCCCAAAAGGAACGGTTGGCAAGAGAAACATTTACTCTCGTTTCTCAGTCTGTTTCCTAGTGCCACTTTGAAGTTCCCGTAGTTTTCAGTGGAAAACCGGGTTGGAGAATGTACCTCCTCATATAAATGTATGGAGTGTTTTTTGCAACTGAAAAGTAACTTCGTTTTCCCAACAAACTAGGTGAAGTACGGGTTTTACACACTGTTAAATAACAGAGCTGAGCATGTGGAGAGACGTTCTTTCATCTAGGAAAATGTGAACGGTTTGCAGGGGAAATATTTACTCTGGTTTCTCAGTATGTTTCCTAGTGCCGATTTGAAATTCCTGCACTTCTTACAGGAAACACGAGTTGCAAACTTTACCGCCCTATATATACATGTATGGAGGGTAGTTTGCTACTGATGAGAAAGTTTGTGTTCCCGAAAAGCCAGGTGAAGTAGTGCTTTCCAACAAACTTATATCTTAGAAGTGAACATGTGCAGAGACTTTCGTTCATCTAGCAGAAATGGAAGCGTTTGCAAGGGAAACTTGTATTCTGTTTTCTTAGTGTGTTTCATAGTGCCACTTTGAAGTTCCTCCAGTTTTCAGTGGAAAAGCGAGTTGGAGCTTGTACCTCCCCATATGTAGGTATGGACTGTAATTTGCAACCTTAAAGAATCTTTGTGTTCCAAGAAGCTAGTTGAAGGACGGCCTTCACACACTGTTACATATCCGAACTGAGCATGTGGAGAGACGTTCGTTCATCTGGTATCAAGTGAACTGTTTGCAGGAGAAACATTTACTCTGGTTTTCCAGTCTGTGTTCTACTGCCGATTTGAATTTCCTGTAGTTGTTACAGGAAAACCTAGTTGGAACTTCTAAATCAAGACATGTATGTGTGGAGTGTAGTATGCTACTGATAAGAAAGTCTGTGTTCCCAAAAAGCTAGGTGAAGAACTGCTTCCACACACACATATATCTCAGAACTGAGCATGTGGAGAGACGTTCGTTCATCTAGCACAAATGAAACAGTTTGCAAGGGAAAATTTTACTCTGGTTTCTCAGTCTGTTTCCTAGTGCCGCTTTGAAGTTCCTGCAGTTTTCAGTGGAAAGCGAGTTGGAGCTTGTGCCTCCCCACATATATGTATGGAATGTAATTTGCAACCTTAAAGAATCATCGTTTTCCAGCAAGCTAGTTGAAGGACTGCTTTCAAACACACATATATCTCAGAACTGAGCATGTGGAGAGTAGTTCGTTAATCTAGCACAAAGCGATCGCTTTGCAAAAGATACTTTTACTCAGCATTCTCAGTCTGTTTCCTAGTATGAGTTGAAATTCCTGAATTTATCACTGAAAAACCGATTTGGGGCTTGTTCTTTCCCTTGATATATGTAAGGAGTGTAGTTTGTAAATGAAAAAAAAATTGTTGTTTTCCCAACAAGCTAGGGAAAGTATAGATTCCACACACACCTATCTCTCAGAAACGAGCTTTTGCAGAGTCGTTCTTACATCTGGCACAATGTGATCGCTTGCGGGAGACACTTTTACTCTGGTTCCTCAGTCTGTTTCCTAGTGCTGATTTTAATTTCCTGCAGTTTTCAGTGGAAAACCAAGTTGGAGCTAGTAACGACCCATATATATGTATGGAGTGCAGATTGCAAACTTAAAGGTTCTTTGTGTTCCAACAAGCTAGTTGAAGGACGGCCTTCACACACTGTTACATATCCGAACTGAGCATGTGGAACACGTTCGTTCAACTGGGAAAATGTGAAGTGTTTGCAGGAGAATCATTGACTCTGGTTTCTCAGTCTGTTTCCTAGAGCCGCTTAGAAATTCCTGCAGTTTTTACAGGAAAACCATTTGGAACCTCTACAACCCTATATATATGTATGGAATGTCGTTTGCTACCAATGAGAAAGCTTGTGTTCCGAAAAAACAAGGTGAAAGTCTGCTTTCAAACACACTTATATCTCAGATCTGAGCATGTGGAGAGACGTTCCTTTATCTAGCCCAAATGGAACGGTTGGCAAGAGAAACATTTACTCTCGTTTCTCAGTCTGTTTCCTAGTGCCACTTTGAAGTTCCCGTAGTTTTCAGTGGAAAACCGGGTTGGAGAATGTACCTCCTCATATAAATTTATGGAGTGTTTTTTGCAACTGAAAAGTAACTTCGTGTTCCCAACAAACTAGGTGAAGTACGGGTTTTACACACTGTTAAATATCAGAGCTGAGCATGTGGAGAGACGTTCTTTCATCTAGGAAAATGTGAACGGTTTGCAGGGGAAATATTTACTCTGGTTTCTCAGTATGTTTCCTAGTGCCGATTTGAAATTCCTGCACTTCTTACAGGAAACACGAGTTGCAAACTTTACCGCCCTATATATACATGTATGGAGGGTAGCTTGCTACTGATGAGAAAGTTTGTGTTCCCGAAAAGCCAGGTGAAGTAGTGCTTTCCAACAAACTTATATCTCAGAAGTGAACATGTGCAGAGACTTTCGTTCATCTAGCAGAAATGGAAGCGTTTGCAAGGGAAACTTGTATTCTGTTTTCTTAGTGTGTTTCATAGTGCCACTTTGAAGTTCCTCCAGTTTTCAGTGGAAAAGCGAGTTGGAGCTTGTACCTCCCCATATGTAGGTATGGACTGTAATTTGCAACCTTAAAGAATCTTTGTGTTCCAAGAAGCTAGTTGAAGGACGGCCTTCACACACTGTTACATATCCGAACTGAGCATGTGGAGAGACGTTCGTTCATCTGGTATCAAGTGAACTGTTTGCAGGAGAAACATTTACTCTGGTTTTCCAGTCTGTGTTCTACTGCCGATTTGAATTTCCTGTAGTTGTTACAGGAAAACCTAGTTGGAACTTCTAAATCAAGACATGTATGTGTGGAGTGTAGTATGCTACTGATAAGAAAGTCTGTGTTCCCAAAAAGCTAGGTGAAGAACTGCTTCCACACACACATATATCTCAGAACTGAGCATGTGGAGAGACGTTCGTTCATCTAGCACAAATGAAACAGTTTGCAAGGGAAAATTTTACTCTGGTTTCTCAGTCTGTTTCCTAGAGCCGCTTAGAAATTCCTGCAGTTTTTACAGGAAAACCATTTGGAACCTCTACAACCCTATATATATGTATGGAATGTCGTTTGCTACCAATGAGAAAGCTTGTGTTCCGAAAAAACAAGGTGAAAGGCTGCTTTCAAACACACTTATATCTCAGATCTGAGCATGTGGAGAGACGTTCGTTCATCTAGCACAAAGCGATCGCTTTGCAAAAGATACTTTTACTCAGCATTCTCAGTCTGTTTCCTAGTATGAGTTGAAATTCCTGAATTTATCACTGAAAAACCGATTTGTGGCTTCTTCTTTCCCTTGATATATGTAAGGAGTGTAGTTTGCAAATGAAAAAAAATTGTTGTTTTCCCAACAAGCTAGGGAAAGAATAGTTTTCACACACACCTATCTCTCAGAATCGAGCTTGTGGAGAGGCGTTCTTACATCTGGCACAATGTGATCGCTTGCAGGAGACACTTTTATTCTGGTTCCTCAGTCTGTTTCCTAGTGCTGATTTTAATTTCCTGCAGTTTTCAGTGCAAAACCGAGTTGGAGCTAGTAACTACCCATCTATATGTATGGAGTGCAGATTGCAAACTTAAAGGTTCTTTGTGTTCCAACAAGCTAGTTGAAGGACGGCCTTCACACACTGTTACATATCCGAACTGAGCATGTGGAGACACGTTCGTTTATCTGGGACAATGTGAACTGTTTGCAGGAGAATCATTGACTCTGGTTTCTCAGTCTGTTTCCTTGAGCCGCTTTTAAATTCCTGCAGTTTTTACAGGAAAACCATTTGGAACCTCTACAACACTATATATATGTATGGAATGTCGTTTGCTAACAATGAGACAGCTTGTGTTCCGAAAAAACAAGGTGAAAGGCTGCTTTCAAACACACTTATATCTCAGATCTGAGCATGTGGAGAGACGTTCGTTCATCTAGCCCAAAAGGAACGGTTGGCAAGAGAAACATTTACTCTCGTTTCTCAGTCTGTTTCCTAGTGCCGCTTTGAAGTTCCCGCAGTTTTCAGTGGAAAACCGGGTTGGAGATTGTAACCCCTCATATAAATGTATTGAGTGTTTTTGCAACTGAAAAGAAACTTCTTGTTACCAGCAAACTAGGTGAAGTACGGGTTTCACACATTGTTAAATAACAGAGCTGAGCATGTGGAGAGACGTTCGTTCATCTAGGAAATTGTGAACGGTTTGCAGGGGAAATATTTTCTCTGGTTTCTCAGTCTGTTTCCTAGTGCAGATTTGAAATTCCTGCAGTTTTTACAGGAAAACTGAGTTGCAACCTCTCCCTCCCTATATATACATGTGTGCAGTGTAGTATGCTACTGATAAGAAAGTTTGTGTTACCAAAAAGCAAGGTGAAGGACTGCTTTCACACACACATATATCTCAGAACTGAGCAAGTGGAGAGATGTTCGTTCATTGAGCATACATGGAAAGTTTTGCTAGAGAAACTTTTACTCTGGTTTCTCAGTCTGTTTCCTAGTCTTCTTTGAAGTTCCTGCAGTTTTCAGTGGAAAACCTATTAGAAACTAGTACCTACCCATATAAATATTTGGAGTGCTGTTTGCAAGCATTAAGAATCTTTGTGTGGCCAATAATCTAGGTGAAATATGGCTTTCAAACACACTTATATCTCAGAACTGAGCATGTCGTGAGACGTTCGTTCATCTAGCAAAAATGATTGCTTTGCAGGAGAAACCTTTGCTCTCGATTCTCAGTGTGTTTCCTAGTGCCGCTTTGAAGTTCCTGCAGTTTTCACTGGAAAATCATGTTGGAGCTTGTTTCTCCACTCATATATGTAAGGAGAGTTGTTTGTACCTCAAAAGAAACTTTGTTTTCCCAACAAACTATGTGAAGGATGGCTTTCAAATACATTTATCCCTCAGAACTGAGCATGTGGAGAGACGTTCCTTCAAGCAGCACAAAGGGAACTGGTTGCAGGATAACTTTCACTTTGGTTTCTCTGTCTGATTCCTAGTGATCATTTGAAGTTCCTGCGGTTTGTACTTGAAAACCAAGTTGGAAATTGTCACTCCCCATATATATGTATGGAGTGCAGTTTTCAACTGAAAAGAAACATTGTATTCCCCCAACCTTGGTGAAGAACACTTTCACAAACAGTTACTCATCCGAACTGAGCATGATGAGAATATTTCGTTTATCTAGCACAAATGGAACTGGTTGCAGAAGAAACTTTTACTGTGTATTCTCAGTCTGTATCCTAGTGCCAGGATGAATTTCCTGCAGGTTTCAGTGTAAATCCGTGTTGGAACCAGTACTTCCTCATTTATATGTATGAGTGAAATTTGCAACTGAAAACAAACTTTGTGTTCCCAACAACCTATGTGAAGGACGACTTTCACACACACCTACCTCTCCGATCCTAGCATCTGGAGAGACATTCGCTCAGCTAGCAAAATGGTAATGATTTGCTGGAGAAACTTTTACTATCAATTCTCAGTCTGTTTCGTACTGCCGATTTGAAATTCTTGCAGTTTTTTCACAGAAACGGAGTTGGAACTTCTACCTCCCTATATATATGTATGGAGTGTAATTTGCTACTGATAAGAAAGTTTGTTTTCCCCAAAAGCTAGGTGAAGGTCTGCTTTCAAACACACTTATATATCAGAACTTAGCATGTGGAGACACGTTCGTTCATGTAGCACAATTGGTACGGTTTGCAAGAGAAAATTTACTCTGGTTTCTCAGTCTGTTTCCTAGTGCTGCTTTGAAGTTTCTGCAGTTTTCAGTGTAAAGCCGTGTAGGAGGTAGAACCTACCCATATATATTGAAGGTTGCAGTTTGTAACCTTAAATAATCTTTGTGTTGCCAACAAGCTAGGTGAAGGTTGGCTTTCAAATACACTTATATCTAAGAACTGAGTATGTGGAGAGACTTTTTTTCATCTAGCAAAAATTGATTGCTATGCAGGACAAATCTTTACTCTCGATTCTCAGTGTGTTTCCATGTGCCGCTTTGAAGTTCCTGCAGTTTTCACTGGAAAACCGTGTTGGAGCTAGTATCTCCACTCATATATGTAAGGAGAGTTGTTTGCAACTCAAAGAAAGTTTGTTTTCCCAACAATCTAGGTGAAGGACGGCTTTCAAAGACACTTATCCCTCAGAACTGTGCATGTGGAGAGACGATCCTTCATCTAGCACTATGGGAACAGGTTGCAGGTATAATTTTCTGTGGTTTCTCTTTCTTTTTCCTGGTGCCGTGTTGAATTTTCGGTCGTTTTCACTGGAAAACTGACTTGGAAACTGTCACTCCCCATATATTTATATGGACTGTAGTTTGCAACTGAAAAGAAACATTGCGTTCCCACAAACTAGGTGAAGGACGGCTTTCACACACAGTTACTTATCTGAACTGAGCATGTTGAAAGAGTTTTGTTCATCTAGCACAAAGGAACTGGTTGCAGGAGAAACTTTTACTCTGGATTCTCATTCTGGTTACTAGTGCCGGGTTGAATTTCTTGCAAATTTCCCTGTAAATACGAGTTGGATCGAGACTTCCCCGTATATATGTATGGAGTAATGTTTTCAACTGAAAACAAACTTTTGTTCCCAACAAGCAAAGTGAAGGGTGACTTTCATACACAATTACCTCTCAGAACTGAGCATGTGGAGAGACTTTCATTTATCTAGCACAAAGAAATGGGTTACTGGAGAAACTTTTACTCTGGATGGTTTGTCTGTTTCCTAGTGCCACTTACATGTTCCTGCAATTTTTCAGGAAAAAGAAGTTGGAGCTAGAACCTCCACTTATGTATGTATGCAGTGTAGTTTGTTTCTGAAAAGAAACTTCATTTTCCCAACAAGCTAGTTGAAGGACGGCAATCACACACATTTACCTCTCAGAACTGAGAATGTGGAGGCATGTACATTCATATAGTACAAAGGGACGTAGTTACAGTAGAAACTTTTACTCTGGATTCTCTGGCTTTTTCCTAGTGCTGGGTTGATATTCCTGCAGTTTTCAGTGGAAAACCAGTTTGGAGGTTGTAGCACCCCATATATATGTATGGAGTGTTGTTGGCAACTGAAAAGAAACTTTGTGTTCCCAACAAGCTAGGTGAAGGCTGGCTTTCACACTCACTATTCTCTCCAAACTGAGCATGTTAAGAGATGTTCATTCATGTATCAAAAATGGAACAGGTTGCAAGGGAAACATTTACCCTGGTTTCTCAGACTTTTGACAAGTGCCGGTTTGAAGTACCCGCAGTTTTTCCTGTAAAACCGAATTGGAGCAAGTACGTCCCTATATATATATATGCAGGTTAGTTTGCAACCTTAAAAATACATTGTGTTCCCAACAAGCTAGGTGAAGAATGGCTTTAAGCACACTTGTCTCTCAGAACTGACTTGTGGAGAGACTTTTGTTCATTAGACACAAAGGCAATGGGTTGCATGGGAAACATTTTCCCTGTTTTCTCAGTGTGATTCCTAGTGCCGTTTTGAAGTTCCTGCAGTTTTCAGTGTAAAACAGAGTTGGAGCTAGTACCTCCCCATATGTATATAAGGAGTGTAGTTTTCTACTGAAAAGAAACTTTGTGTTCCCTACAAGCTAGGTGAATGATGGCTTTCACACACACTTATCTCTCAGAAATGAGCATGTGGAGAGTCGTTCATTCACCTAGCACAAAGGGAACTTTGAAGAAGAAACTTTTACTGTGGTTTCTCAGTCTGTTTCCTAGTTCTGGTTTGAATTTCCTGTAATTTTCAGTGTAAAACCGATCTGGAGCTAGTACCTCCCCATATATATGTATGGAATTTAGTTTGAAACTGAAAAGTATCTTTGTGTTGCCAACAAGCTAGGTGAAGGAAGGCTTTCACACAAACTTATCTCTCAGAACTGAGCATGCGGGGAGACATTCATTCATCTACACATACGGAAAGCGTTGCAGGAGGAATTTTTACTCAGGTTTCTCAGTCTGTTTCCTATTGCCGGTTTGAAATTCCTGCAGTTTTTACTGGAATACCGAGTTTGAGCTACAACCTGCTCATATATATGTATGGAGGGTAGTTTGCAACTGAAAAGAAAATTGTGTTTTCCCAACAAGATGTGTGAAGGATGGCTTTCACACACACTTATTTCTCAGAACTGAGCATGTGGAGAGACTTTTGTCATTAGGCACATTGGGAACTGTTTGCAGGAGAAACTTTCACACTGTATTCTCTGTCTATTTCGTAGTTTCGTTTTGCAGTTCCTGCAGTTTTCACTGAAAAACAGAGTTGGAACTTGTTAGTCCCCATATATATGTAAGGAATGTTCTTTCTACTGAACACATACTTTGTTTTCCTAACAAGCTAAGTGAAGGACAGCTTTCACACACACTTATCTCTCAGAACTTATCATGAGAAGAGACTTTCGTTCATGTAGCACAAAGGGAACGGGTTGAAGGAGTAGCTTTTCTGGGGTTTCTCAGTCTGTTTCCTAGATCTGGTTAGAAGTTCCTGCAGTTTTCACTGGAAAACCGATTTGGAGCTAGTACCTCCCCATATATATGTATGGAGTGTTGTTTGCAAACTTAAAAAATCTTTGTATTCCCAACAAGCTAGGTGAAGGACGGCTTTCAATCAAACTTTTATCTCAGAACTGAGTGTGTGGAGAGACGTTCGTTCATCAAGCACAAAGGAATCAGACAGCAGGAGGAACTTTTCTCTGGTTTCTCATTCTGTTTCCTAGTGCCGGTTTGAACTTCATACAGTTTTCACTGGAAAACCGAGTTGGAAATAGTCACCCCCCATATATAAATATGGAGTGTAATTTGCAACTGAAAAGTAACTTTGTGTTCTCAACAAGCTTGGTGAAGGACAGCTTACAAACACAATTATCTCTCAGAACTGAGTATGTGGAGAGACGTTCGTTCATGTAACACCAAGGGATCTGGTTTTAGGAGAAAGTTTTACTCTGGTTTCTCAGTTTTTTCCATATGCCCGTTTCAATTACCTGCAGTTTTCATTGTAAAATCGACTTGGAACTAGTACGTCCCCATATACATGTATGGTGAGTAGTTTGCAACTTTAAAGAACCTATGTGTTCCGAAGAAGTTAGTTGAAGGACGGCTTTCACACACATTCTTCTCTCTGAAATGAGCATGTGCAGAGACGTTCTTTCACCTAGCACGATGGGAACGGGTTGCAGGAGAAACTTTTACTCTGGTTTCTCAGTCTGTTTCATAGTGCCGATTTGACCTTCCTGCAATTATCACTGGAAAACCGAGTTGGAGCTAGTACCTTCCCTTATATATGTATGGATTATAGATGGCAACTGAAAAGAAACGTTGTTTTTCCAACAAGATAGGTGAAGTATGGTTTTCACACACACTTATCTCTCAGAAATGAGCATGTGGAGAGTCGTTCTTTCATCTAGAACAAAGTGACCTCTTTGCAGGAGAAACTTTTACTCTTCATTCTCAGTGTGTTTTCTAGTTCAGCTTGGAATTTCCTGCAGTTTTCACTGGGAAACCGAGTTGGAAATAGTCACCCCCCCATATATAAATATGGAGTGTAATTTGCAACTGAAAAGAAACTTTGTGTTCCCGACAACTTTGGTGAAGGGCCGCTTTCACAATCATTTACCTATCAGAAACCAGCATGTGAGATACATCCGTTCATCTAGCACAAAGGGAACGGGTTGCTGGGGAAACTTTTCTCTGGATTCTTTGTCTGTTTCCTAGTGCCGCTTACATGTTCCTGCAATTCTACAGGAAAACCGAGTTGGAGCTAGAACCTCCCCTTATATATGCATGCATTGTAGTTTGCTTCTGAAAAGAAACTTCGTGTTCCCAACAAGCTAGTTGTAGGATGGCTTTCAGACACATTTACCTCTCAGGACTGAGAATGTGGAGACACATACGTTCATATAGTAAAAAGGGAACTAGTTACAGGAAAAACATTTACTCTGAATTCTCAGACTGCTTCCTAGTGTCGGGTTGAATTTCCTACAGATTTCAGTGGAAAATCGATTTGGAGGTTATAGCACCTCATATAAAAATATTGAGCGTAATTGTCAAGTGAAAAGAAACTTCGTGTTCCCAACAAGCTAGGTGAAGGATAGCTTTCACATACTATTACCTATCAGAACTGAGCATGTGGAGAGACATTCGTTCATCTAGGACGAAGTGAATGGTTTGCAGGAGAAACATTTACTCTGGTTTCTCAGTCTGTTTCCTACGGCCGATTTGAAATTCCTGCAGTTTTTACAGGAAAACCGAGTTGGAAGTTCTACCTCCCGATATGTATATATGGAGTGTAGTTTGCTACTGATAAGAAAGTTTGTGTTCCCAAAAAGCTAGGTGAAGGACTGCTTTCAAACACACTTATATATCAGAACTTAGCATGTGGAGAGACGTTCGTTCATCTAGCACAAATGGAACGGTTTGCTAGAGAAACTTTTACTCTGGTTTCTCAGTCTGTTTCCTAGTGCTGCTTTGAAGTTTCTGCAGTTTTCAGTGGAAAGCCGTGTAGGAGCTAGTAGCTACCCATATATATCTATGGAGGTCAGTTTGCAACCTTAAAAAATCTTTGTGTTCCCAGCAATCTTGGTGAAGGATGGCTTTCAAACACACTTATATATCAGAACTGAGCATGTGGAGAGACGTTTTTTCATCTAGGAAAAAGTGGTTGCCTTGCAGGAGAAATCTTTACTCTCGATTCTCAGTGTGTTTCCATGTGCCGCTTTGAAGTTCCTGCAGTTTTCACTGGAAAACCGTGTTGGAGCTAGTATCTCCACTCATATATGTAAGGAGAGTTGTTTGCAACTCAAAGAAAGTTTGTTTTCCAAACAAGCTAGGTGAAGGACAGCTTTCAAAGGCATTTATCCCTCAGAACTGAGCATGTGGAGAGACGTTCCTTCATCTAGCACAATGCGAACACTTTGCAGGAATATTTTCACTCTGGTTTCTCAGTCTGCTTCCTAGTTCCTGTTTGTAGTTCCAGCAGTTTTCACTGGAAAATAGAGTTGGAAATTGTCACTACCCATATATATAAATGGAGTGTAGTTTGCAAGTGAAAAGAAACATTGTGATCCCACAACCTAGGTGAAGGACAGCTTTCGCACAGAGTTACTTATCCGAACTGAGCATGTTGAGAGACTTTTGTTCATCTAGCACAAATGGAACTGGTTGCAGGATTCTCATTCTGGTTCCTAGTGCCGGGTTGAATTTCTTGCAGTTTTCCCTGTAAATACGAGTTGGATAGAGTCTTCCCCATATATGTGTATGGAGTGAAGTGTTCAACTGTAAACAAACTTTTGTTCCCAACAAGCTATGTGAAGGGCAACTTTCACACACACTTACCTCTCAGAACTGAGCATGTGGAGAGACATTCATTTATCTAGCACAAAGAAATGGGTTACTGGAGAAACTTTTACTCTGGATGGTTTGTCTGTTTCCTAGTGCCACTTACATGTTCCTGCAATTTTTCAGGAAAAAGAAGTTGGAGCTAGAACCTCCACTTATGTATGTATGCAGTGTAGTTTGTTTCTGAAAAGAAACTTCATTTTCCCAACAAGCTAGTTGAAGGACAGCTATCACACACATTTACCTCTCAGAAATGAGAATGTGGAGACATGTACGTTCATATAGTACAAAGGGACGTAGTTACAGTAGAAAGTTTTACTCTGGATTCTCTGGCTTTTTCCTAGTGCTGGGTTGATATTCCTGCAGTTTTCAGTGGAAAACCAGTTTGGAGGTTGTAGCACCCCTTATATATGTATGGAGTGTTGTTGGCAACTGAAAAGAAACTTTGTGTTCCCAACAAGCTAGGTGAAGTGTGGCTTTCACACCCACTCATCTCTCCGAACTGAGCATGTTAAGAGACGTTCATTCATCTATCAAAAATGGAACAGGTTGCAAGGGAAACATTTACCCTTGTTTCTCAGACTTTTGACAAGTGCCGGTTTGAAGTACCCACAGTTTTGCCTGTAAAACCGTGTTGGATTTAGTACTTCCCTATATATATATATATATGGAGGTTAGTTTGCAACCTTAAAAATACTTTGTGTTCCCCACAAGCTAAGTGAATTACGGCTTTAAGCACACTTATCTCTCAGAACTGACATGTGGAGAGACTTTCGTTCATTAGGCACAAAGGCAATGGATTGCATGGGAAACACTTTCCCTGTTTTCTCAGTCTGATTCTTAGTGCCGTTTTGAAGTTCCTGCAGTTTTCAGTGTAAAACCGAGTTGGAGCTAGTACCTCCCCATATATATATAAGGAGTGTAGTTTGCTACTGAAAAGAAATGTTCTGTTCCCTACAAGCTAGGTGAATGATGGCTTTCACACACACTTACCTCTCAGAAATGAGCATGTGGAGAGACATTCTTTCATATAGCACAAAGGAATGGGTTGCAGGAGGAACTTTTACTCTGGTTTCCCAGTCTGTTTCATAGTGCCTGTTTGACTTTCCTGCAATTATCCCTGGAAAACCGAGTTGGAGCTAGTACCGTCCCTTATATATGTAAGGAATGTAGTAGGCAACTGAAAAGAAACTTTGTTTTTCCAACAAGCTATGTGAAGTATGGTTTTCACACACATATCTCTCAGAAATGAGCATGTGGGGTGTTGTTCATTCATGTAGCAGAAAGCGATCGCTTTGTAGAAGAAAGTTTTACTGTGCATTCTCAGTCTGTTTCCTAGTGCGATTTGAATTTCCTGCAGTTTTCACTGGAAAAAGGATTTGGAGCTTGTACCTTTCCTTATGTATGTAAGGAGTGTAGTTTGCAAGTGAAAAGAAACGTTGGGTTCCCAACTAGCTAGGTGATGTATGGTTTTCACATGCACATATCTCTCAGAAATGAGCATGTGGAGAGTCATTCGTTCATCAAGCACAAAGCGATCTCTTTGCAGGAGAAACTTTTCTCTGAATTCTCAATCTGTTTCTTGGTGCTGCTTTGAATTTCCTGCAATTTTCACTGGAATACCGATTTGGAAGTAGTCACTCTCCATATAAATATATGGACTGTATTTTGCAACTGAAAAGAAACTCTGTGTTCCCAACAAAATAGGTGATGGACCGCTTTCACACACAATTATCTCTCAAAATGAGCATGTGGAGAGACGTTCGTTCATCTAGCACAAAGGGAACGGGTTGAAGGAGAAACTTTTACTGTGGTTCTCAGTCTGTTGCCTAGTTACAGTTTGAACTTCCTGCAGTTTTCACTGGAAAACCGAGTTGAAGCTATTACCTCCCAATATATATGTATGGAGTTTAGTTTGAAACTGAAAAGAAACTTTGTGTTCCCAACAAGCTATGTGAAGGACGGCTTAAAAACACACTTATCTCTCAGAAATGAGCATGTGGAGAGACATTCGTTCTTCTAGCACAAATGGATCACGTTGCAGGAAAAACTTTTACTTTGGATTCTCAGTCTCTTTCCTAGTGCCGCTTTGATGTTCCTGCAGTTTTCACTGGAAAACCTAGTTGGAGGTTGTACACCCCCTTGTATATGTAAGGAGTGTAGTTTGCAACTGAAAAGAAACATTGTGTTCCCAACAAGCTTGGTGAAGTAAGGCTTTCACCCAGACTCATCTCTGCGAACTGAGTATTTGGAGAAACATTCGTTCATCTAGCAAATAGGGAATGGTTTGCAGGGGAAAATTTTACCCTGGATTCTGTGTCTTTTTACAAGTGCCGTTTTGAAGTACCTGCAGTTTTCACTGGAAAACCAAGTTGGAGCTAGTACCTCCCTTATACATTTATGGAGAGTATTTTGCAACCTTAAATAACCTTTGTTTTCCCAACAAGCTAGGTGAAGCACAGCTTACAAACACACTTATCTCTCAGAACTGAGCATGTGGAGAGACGTTCGTTCATTTATAACCAAGGGATCAGTTTGAAGGTGAAAGTATTACTCTGGTTTCTCAGTCTGTTTCCTAGTGCCAGTTTGAAGTTCCTGCAGTTTTCAGTGTAAAACAGAGTTAGAACTAGTACCTCCCCATAGATATATAAGGACTGTAGTTTGCAACTGAAAAGGAACTTTGTGTTCCCAACAAGCTAGTTGAAAAATGGCTTTCACACACACTTATCTCTCAGATATGAGCATGTGGAGAGTCATTCGTTCATGTAGCACAATGCGTTCGCTTATCAGAAGAAACTTTTACTCTGCATTCTCAGTCTGTTTCCTAGTGCACTTTGAATTTCCTGCAGTTTTCACTTTGAAACTGAGTTGGAACTTGTACCTTCCCTTATATATGTAAGGAGTGTAGTTGGCAACTGAAAAGAAACGTTGTGTTCCCAACAAGCTATTTGAAGTAAGGTTTTCAGACACACATCTCTCAGAAATGAGCATGTGGAGAGTCGTTTGCTCATCTGGCACAATGCGATCGCTTTGCAGGAGAAACTTTTACTCTGCATTCTCAGTCTGTTTCCTTGTGCCGTTTTGAAGTTCTTGCAGTTTTCTCTGGAAAACCGAGTTGGAATTAGTTACTCCCCATATATATATATATGGAGTGTAGTTTTCAACTGAAAAGAAACTTTGTGTTCCCAACAACCTAGGTGAAGGGTGGCTTTCACACACAATTACCTATCAGAATCGTGCATGTGGAGAGACATTCGTTCATCTGGCACAAAGGGAACGGTTTGCTGGAGAAACTATTATTGTTGATTCTTTGTTTCCTAGTGCCACTTACATGTTCCTGCAGTTTTACAGGAAAACCGACTTGAAGCTAGAACCTCCCCTTATATATGCATGCAGTGCCCCTGCTTTGTAACACTTTAGGAGTGTGCTTGACCGACTGCCCCAGCAGAACATTTCATGGTCGTGGAATGTTGCAGTGGGAGGTTTTGGATCCCAGCCCTCCCTGGCTTGCCCGCGGCACTGGCCACCTGCTGCCAGCTGTGGCCAATCCAGTTTGGGTACCTGAAGGCCGGAGAGACTCTGTGTACAGTCTTCGGGTGGCAGAGGTCGCCTCTTGTCCCGCTCGGGATGCTGCTGCCTCCACCCCTTCCCCAGGTCAGTGCCTAGGTTCCCCTGCTCTGAATACATGAGGGCAGCTGCTTTGCAGGGACCCTGCAGCTGTGGCCCAATGGGTGGGCTGAGGTGGCCATGGTGGGTGCCCTGCAGGGCCACGGCCCCTCAGGCCTCTAGGCCTGGCCAGGGCTCTTGGGAAGGACCTGCCAAAGGGGAAAGACTCGAGGAATGACTGGGCAGTGTTCTCACAAGGCTCGCTCCACCTTTGCTGTCCCAAGCACCCGTAGGCCCCACAGCTGGGGTCGGGTCTGGCCTGCCCTGCAGTGGAGGCGGGGAATGTTTCGAGCCTGCGATGGGTAGGGGAAGAAGGCTTACAGTTGGTCAACCCCCATAGGCTCGGGGGCCATGGCTGGGCCTTGTGTTCCAACCTGGATGACATGATGCAGCTTAAGTGGGGTACTTCCTGGGGCTCGGACAAAGCTCTGACAGAAGTGGGACCCGGCCAAGCCTGCTGGGGCACTTCACCCGGGCAGCCCCAGGCACGACGACTTGTCTGGTGTGGGTCTCCCTCATCGATGGAAGTGCGCAATGGCAGACTCCGACTGTCGCAGGTTGTGTTGCACGTACAGACGTCAGCCAGTGGCTTGCAGGTGTCCTCCGTGGAAGGCCAGTTTCTCGGTGGGCCTTGCCCTTCTTGCTCCCCCCTTGCCATGGGTGTGTCTGTGTCTGTTCATCTGACTCTGGCTGGGAGGTCCTCTGTCAGATGCCCCGGCTCCCTGCCCTCCCACATGCCTCACATCCACGCACGTCTGTGTGCGGCTGGCACCTTGCACATGTCTGGCCTGTGATGCTGCGGCACGTCCTCTGCTCTTGTCACAGGTGACCTGAGGGAGGTCTGGGCCAGGGGGCACCGACAGGTCACTGCCCGTCTTAAGTCGGCCCCTTGGACGTGGCCTGGCCCACCTGTGACCTGGAGCATGTGGCCTGAGGGATGTGTAGGCCACGAGGGATACCTGAGCCATGGGCATGGACAGCAGAGAAGGATCCAGAGAGGCCGAATGGTAGCCCTGACATTTACAAAGCCCCTGAGGCCCCTGAGTGGTAGCCAGAGCTCCAGGCACACGAAAAGACATGCTGCCTTCCACCCCAGGGAGGTATGATCTGTGGTCCCAGGGCCTGCAAAGTTCCCGAGGTGGCTCTGCGCGTGAACGTGCATGTGGGTGTGTGCGCGCCTACCCATGTGTGTCGCAGCAGGCTCTGCTGCAGATGGCAGGATGGGAAGGGTGGCCATCTGACCTTTCCCTTGTTAGCTTCACTGGATTCTTCCTTCAGAAAGGTGGTGATCCCTACATTCTTAAGGACCTTGTGTGGGACACTTCGGCAAGAAAGCTTACACCTGGCCTTTTTGTGCTACAGGAAGACGGCTCTTGCAAAGAGCCATGGCTGCCAGGGGCCTCTGAAGGCCATGTGAGAGGCAACAAGAAGGCAGTTCAGAGCAGACACGTGCTCGTGCAGAGCAAAGGAGGGCACGAGCATCTCGCTAGGAAGCTCACTGGGGGCACTGGAGGGCCCAGGACATCAGCAGGAAGGGACAGGTGAGCTCCAAGATGGCTAGGCCCTAGACAGCTTGAGATTCCTCTCCGCTTGGTCAGAGAGGACCAAGGGAAATGACGTCATGCCTGTGTGCTTCCTGCAGTCTGGCAGTCAAAGGCAGCTGGGAGAGAAGCCAACCCAGGCAGACGGAAGGCAGCAATATCCGGGGAGAGAACAAGGACTCTCACGACAGGCTGCAGGAGCGGAGCGAGAGGGGCACAGGTAAAAATCCTTTCTCCTGGAAACACAGACGGCAGGTAGTGTGTAGTCGTATAGGTCTGCACACATGCAGGTGAGTCTCCGCTCGTGCGTGTGCTTGTGCGTGTCTGGTGAGGAGGCCTGAGAGTGGGGCTCGAAGGCAGGTGTGCATGCACAGACACTGAAAACGTGACAGGCTTTCAAAATTGACGTCAACTCTGGGCCAGCTGGAATCACTGGGCTGTGAGAAGAGGCAGTGGTGAAGTACCATGCTTTCTGGAGAGACAGGGAAGGTGCGAAGGACACAGGAAATAGGATAGGGCAGATTGCTTGCCACGTGCAGAAGACCAGGGCCCCCTGCCCCCACCCTCAGAGCGACAACCGCCTTTGAACCTTGAGCTCCTTGTTGGCGGCACATGCATCCTGTCCTCCCTCTGAGCAGGCTGACAGGAAACACCTTGCCTTGCTTGTTTGGTAAGGTTCAGGAGGCCGACCAGCAACTCTGCTTTAGCAAGTGGCACACACTGGCTTTGTTGGTGAGAAAGGCTGCAGTGTATGTGAAGGCTGGGACAGGTGCTCATCTGGAGGCTGGACATGAGCAGAACCACCTCCAAGGGTGTTCACACTGCAGGCAGAAGTCACTTCCTTCTGTCTGCAGCAGTGAAGGCATGCCGTGAGGTGGCCGCCGACCCAGTTGGTGTCCTAAACACCTTACTGTCTGGGCTGCCAAACACCATCATTCAGGGGGAGGGGGGTCCAGCGTGCCAGCAAATCACGTCATCCCTCTCCCTGTCTCTCTCTGCACAGGCTGGCCAGGGCTTCGTCATGCACAGTGTTGAGCAATCCGGGCGGCGACGGATGCCAGTCACCTTTGCTGGCTGGGAGAAAGGCATGGCCTGGCCTCTCTAGCACAGGAAGGGGGTCGTGCAATGGTGTGGACATGCCCACATCCAGACTGTGGAGTTCCGCTGGCCCGGTCGGAGAGGTCTTCTATTTCCAGGCAGCATAGCTCTCTGTAAGACTTTATGTGTCTGTGGGAGCTAACAGAGATCCCAGGAACAGGAGGGGAGGGGTTGAGGGAGGGATGGAGGGAGCGGAAGGGGAGACACTCACACGCACACACATGCGCACACGCAGAGAGGTGCAGAGACACACAGCCAGAGACACGGAAAGTCACAGCAAGGGGGAGACAGGGAGAGAGAGCGAGACAAAGAGAGAGCACACTGCTGCATGGCTTTTCTCTTCCTGAGCACAGCAGTTCACCTCTGACAGACACTGGCTGGAAGCAAACTACCCAGGCTGTCTTTCCTTCTGGAGCTCAGCAGAGTTCCCAGGGGGTGAAGTGGCTGTATCAAACCAGAGTGACAGGTGGTCGGGGCTGGTGAGGGTGGGGGGCACATGGTGGGAGGTGACAGAACCTGAAGAGGTGTCAGCGGGCTGCCGGGCAGTGACAGAGAGATGCAATGCCGGAGGCCTCCCTGGAGGCAGCGCACGGCCCAGCTGCCCCCTGGAGGCTGGGCAGGGAGCTGGGCTGAACGCTGGGGCTGCGGAGGCCAGGTGGCAGGCCGGGTTCCCGGCTGGGTGGGTGGGGCCTTGCAGGGTGAAGCCCACTGGCCTCTCCCCCACTGGTCGGGAGGTGGGGCGAGAGGCCTGGGCCCGACTTGACTCGGGCCTCCTTCCCGCCAAGCTCCAAATTCCCACGGGCCTACGGGAGGTGGGGCGGTGTCAGTGGGCGGGCACGAGGCCATGCGCATGCACCCCAGCTGCCCAGGGGCCATGGAGCAGGCCACCGGGTCTGAGAGACAGCGAGCCCTGGAAGACACAAGCGCCAGCGCCAGTGCCAGTACCGATGCGCAGGGACCTTGGCTGCTCGGCCAGCTCCTCCGGCCATGTGCTGCGCCTCCACCTCCCACTCCTTGCTCCTGGGCCTTGGCAGCTGCGGCTCACAGCTCAGGGCCAGGGCCACATGGCCAGTGAGGTGGGGGCCTGGGGAAGGCGGGGCTCCCCAGGAATCCTGGGTGGCCTTAGCTGTGGGAGGGGGTCTTCAGGAGGCATGGGCCCGCCGGCCTCCAGCTGCCATGGCAGGGCTGGGGACAGAGCAGGCACTAGCGGGTGGCAGGTGCAAGAAGGCCAGCAGCCTCAGGGTGGAGGCCGTGCGGGAGGGAGTGTTGGCGGCGGCGGCTGCAGCAATGGCGGCAGTGGCAGCAGCTGCATCGATGTAGGCGGAGGTTGTGGGCATGGGGGAGGAGTTGGTGCTGCTGGCGGACGACATCATGGAGGCTGTGGTGGAGGTGGTGGCGGAGGAGGAGGAGCAGGAGGAGCATGAGTTGCAGGAGGAGGAGAAGGAGGAAGTGCAGGCCAAGGAGCGGGAAGAGAAGCCCAGGAAGCAGGGGCACGCAGAGCCAGGGCGAAGACCCCCGACCTCCTTGAGCCCGCTGGAGGCCCTGGGGGCCCTTCAGTTAGAGCTGAGCACTGTGAACGCCCAAGCCAGCAGGGCCTACTTGCGGCTTAAGTGCAGGATCCGTAGGAGGCGGAACCCTCATTTGGATCGAAATAGAGCCATCATCCAGGACATCCCTGGCTTCTGGGCCAAAGCTGTATCCTTGCTGCTGCTCCTTGGGGTTGGCTGCTGCCGGAGGGCAGGAGAGGGAACAGGGCGAGAAGGAGGTTGGGCCAGGGGGAGGAGGACGACAGGTGGCAACGGGCTGGGCCCGGGGTCATGGTTGGGGTCAGTTCCTGGGGGCGGCAAAGGGCAGGGTGGGGAGGGGAAGCAGGAGGAGAAGGAAGAGGAGGACCGGGAGCGGTGGAACCAGGGGCAGGAGTAAGGGAGGAAGGCGGGCGCCAAGGCCAAGGGAAGAGGGCTGAGAGTGGAGGCATGGAGGCCTGCAAGGGCACAGCATGAGGGCGCTGAGGGCCAAAGGCCAAACGTGCAGGCGTGTGAGCGCCAACTTTGGGTGGATCCTTCTGGCCTGGGGCCTGCAGGGGAAGCCTTCCTGGGGTCAAGAAGCGCATGGCAACAGTGAACAGCGCATGCAGAGACCCCAGCACCCTCCCCACAGAGCAGAGAGTGGAAGTGTGCAGTCTTCCGGGGAAATCCCAGGAGACCGTTGGGCGTGCCAGGACCCATCCCAGTCAGCCAGACGCTGTGGACTTGTTGCTGCCACGTCCCTGCTGAAGCAGCAGGTCGTCCGCGGCCAGGTGTGAGCTGCAAGAGGCCCCGTCCCGGGCAAGACTACGGGACCCCAGACACGCCCTCGGGTGGGCTCCCAGCCTGGCCTCCACCGGCCCTTCTCGTGCAGGCAGAAGCACGTGCCCTCCCCGTTGCACCCTATGAGTCCCCCGGAGCTGCAGCCCTAGCCACACAGACAGACTCCTCTCACCCCGGAGGGCGGCTTGAAGGCCCGGGGCTTCCTGTCAGCAACCGTGGCCCGCCCCCTACTCAGAGGACACGTGGGTCCATGGGGGCAGAGCACATCCTGACTCCGCGAGCGGTGACGAGCCTGCAGCCAGCACACACAGGCCAGCCACAGGTCAGGGACGGTCGGGGAACAGCCCTCCCCGAGGGGGTGTCGATGGCCCAAGATGCATGGGAAGGCCGGAACCCCACCGCCATGCGCCTGTGAGACGGCAGGGCAGGGCCCGAGGAGGTCGGAGGGGCAGGGCGAGGGGGGGTGGGCAGCAGTGCGCGCCCAGAGTCCTGGCAGATCACCCATCCGGTCTCTTCCTCTGGCCCCAGCCTGGCTGTGTTGGCTGTGGCTCTTCCAGCCGTAGCATGTGAAGGCTCCTTGACCTACTGAAGATTGTGAGTCACCCCCAGCTGTCGGCCTTGATCAGTGACCAAGACGAAGACATGCTGAGCTACATGATCACCTTGGAGGTCAGGCCGGGCAGACGGAGGCCATGTGGTGGGGTGGGGGGATGCGGGGAGGAGGGGGCCGGGTGTCCCCGAGGGCCGGGTGTGAGCAGCGGGAGAGCGGAAGGGGAAGTGGTTCATTCCTGCTGGGCAGGCCAGCTCAGGTGGCCGGGATGAGCCGTCACTCTTCTCCTGCTGTTGGGCGTGGCAGGCGCAGGAACTGGGCCACCCCGAGTACCGCTGCAGGTTGATATTCTTCTTCCGGAGCAACCCCTACTTGTGCAACCAAGTGATCCTTAAGGAGTATCACCTTAGCTTTGCAGGTAGGCGGGCTGTCCCGGGATGGGGGAAGGCGGCGGGGCAGGGCGGTGTGTGCCCGGGAGGCCTTGGATGCTGGGCCAGCGCGATCCCTCCCCGTATGCCCCGCTCTTCCTCTAGGCTACAGGGCGTATAGTTCCACTCCAGTGCAGTGGTTCTGGGATTACGAACGGGGAGCCCCCAGCCACAGGCAGGACGCTGTCAGCCTTAACTTCCTCAACTGGTTGTCAGGCCACGACTGCCCCGGGTCTGACAGGATTGCTGAGGTGGGGGTCCCTCGGGGCCTGGTCGGAAATGGCGACGTCGGCGGTGGCCAGCAGCTCGGGGAAGGGGCGTGGGCCCTGTCCCGACCTGCCCGTTCCCTCCGCCAGATCATCGTCGAGGACCTGTGGCCCAACCCCCTGCGCTACTACCCGAGGGAGCAAGGCGCCGGGAGAGGTAACTGGGAGGGGGGCACGTCCCTGAGGAGCCCCGGGGCAGGGGGTGTTGGCGAAGGGTGTTTCCAGGACCCTTTCCCAATCGGGGTGAGGCAGGCTGAGACAAGCCTGGGAGCGGGGTAACCCAAGGCTGCCCAGGGAGCGGGCGCGAAGGTGAGCCAGGGGCCCGGAGGACCCAGGCGCACGCGCAGAGCACCGAAGCTTTCGGCTTTCACTGAACATCCCAGGGGTGTCCGCGAAAGGAGCGGGCCTCCTCAGGCACCCTCGTGTGCGTCGGCACACCCTGGCTTCGGCCCTCCCTGGGGCCTGGTCCAACTGCCTCCGCGCTTGGGATCAGGTGGGCCCCTGCGTCCGCCCCCGGCCGCCTGGCCAAGGCCTCCAGACGCTGAGGAGGTGGGCTCCCGGGTCGCGTCCTGTCCCTCTCCTGGGCTGGTTCCCTGAGTCTTCCCTGAATGTCCAAGCGCATCCCTCAGCGACCCGGCTCCACCAGGACGGTCCTGGAAAGGGCCGCAGGCTGTCTGGAGGCCACTGGGGAGGCGGCCGGGGAGAAAGGGCGGGGCGTGCCGCCTGTTGCGTGCCATCTCTCTGGTTGTCTGTTGGACACAGGCTGCTTCAGCTGCAACTTGGGTTGTTCCCGTGTGTGTCCGTGTCGGTCTGTGCACGTGTGCCCGCGAGCAGTCTTCCTCATGCGTCGGTGGTCCTGCAGAGCCAGCGGTAAAGGCGACGGAGCAGGAGAGATCGGCCGAGTAGAACGAGAGCCCAGAGGCGTGTGCAGACACGTGTGAGACCGGCGGCCAGGGTCAGGGGCACCGGAGAGGAGCGAGGAAATCATCGCCAGTGGAGGTTGCAGAGGCTGGGCAGCACGTACCCGGAATGAGGCCGAGAGAGACGTCAACAGGCTAACGAATGCTCCTGTCTTGCTCCCGTGCTGTGTGATTGTCCGGGGGTCGCTGAGTGGTGATGTTCTGGCCCAGTCCGGTGGGGCTTTTGAAGCGGCTGCCCATGTGTGGCAGAGAGGTGGGCCTGTGGGAGTGGAGGACGTGGGAAGGGCAGGCCTCTGCTGCTGCTCCGGGGAAGCCAGGTTGCCTCCGAACAGGGCAGGGTCTGGGAGCAGGAGGCAACGAAAGAGACAAGCTGGCACGCTGGGGACCTGTTGCGCGGGCCGGGGAAGGAGACGGAGACCGGTGCTGGCGGGCAGGGGCCTCGGGGCCCGCTGTGGCTTGGGTTCAGTGTTCACCCTGCTCTCGGAGCCTCACGCAGCCCCCTCTGTCTGGGGTGTGTGCCACACGTCGGCCCCACGCCAGACGGGTGACTTCTTAAGCCGAGGGCCCCCGTCCGCCCCCAGGCGCCCCAGGAGGCAGGCTGTGAGTGTGGAATCCTTCCGGGCACGACCCCGCTCAGCCCTGGCTGGGTGGGGCTGTACAGGGCTCCAAGCAAGTGTGAGGGAAAGGCGGGCGTGAGCTGCGGCTGTGGCCCCGTGCCGGTGCATGAGGCTGTGTGGGTGAGGGAGCAGGGGAGCAGGCGGGCAAGGGTGCCGGGTTGTTTGTGGGCGGGGACTGGGCGAGAGCGGAAATGTCCGGAGCCTCCAGGGGCTGGGGCAGCAGCGAGATTGCTGGCTTTCAGGCTCCGGGGTCTTGGGGAGGAGAGGAAATGGCAGACAGGAACCCCTTCCCCACTGTTGGAAAGGCAAAAAATATATATATACTGTAACAATTCCAATGCATCAAAAAGATGCTGTGTTTTGATCACAGGTAGGTTTTCTTCCAAGGAGAGGATGACAACAAAATGAACTTCCTAAAAAAAACTTGTAAATGTTCAGAATTCCAACACAAAACCAGCTCTATCTTGACATTTTGTCAAATCTAAATAGGGTCTCAGTTTATATTTTCACATGAAGATACATTTTAATGCACGCTCTTTACAAAGAAATATGACTGCAAAAAGTTGTGCAATGCTGACGAAAACATTTTTTATCACATGAAATACGTATAATAATTCCCTAAAAAAAACTGTAAAAACAAGCTTGGTCTTAGAAAAAGTTGCAGAAATAATAAAAAGTTCCCATATCGCCTTCGTCTAGCTTCCTGTTATGCTAACATTTTAAATAAACACAGCAATGATTAAAACAAGAAATCAATGTGGACACAATACAGTTAACTACAGCCTTCATGCAAACCCACACGTCCTTTTCCTGTCCGAGAATCCCACCCAGGACCCCACACTCCGTTCAGTCATCCGCAGATCTGTGACACTTACTCTTTCATTCCTTGTCATTGAGGGCTGGACTCTTTGGATGAATGTGACAAGTTATTTCGTAGACTGCCCCTTCGTTTGGGCTTGTCCAATTCTTCTCTTGATTAGATGCAGGGTATGCATTTGGGGCAGGGATACCACAGAAGGGACACTGTGGCAACACATGATGTCACTCTGCCATATTCCTGGTGCGGTTAACCACAATAACGTGGCTCAGGCGGTACCTGCTGGGATTCCCCCCATAAATCGCTGTTCTTGTCTCCTTGGTAATTGGTAAGTATCCTGGGGGAGATACTGTGTCCTAATATCACATCATGATTCTTCGACGTTATGGATACAAAAATTAACATGTGGCTCACGGTGTACAGCTTAAATGGTTAGCTCCATTTGTATCCTTTGGAGGAGGAAAACTTCCAAGCTGAGATCTTCAAAGATGCAGTTTTAAAAACAGCCCCTGCATTCAGTCATTGATGAGAGTTAGATAAGAGTAAGCACAGTACTTAGAATGTCGAGGGATTATTCGTGTGCGAGCAGCAGTCCAGGCAGCTCCACAGCAAGAAGGCCAGTCCCAACGACACAACCTGCACAGAAGACCGGGGTCCACGTCTCGCCAGTGATCCATCCGAGGGGTGTTCGAATAATCACTTAATTTTGTGTAATTTGTATCCTGAGTATAAACAAACGTTCTTAGAGTATCTATTTCAAAGTGATACTGTAAATGTAAGTACATTGTTGGCTAAGTTTAGTGCCAACAAACACTTCCATTGAAAAGAGGAATGATCTCTCTACACTGAACACTGCTTTTAAAAGAATAAAGTCTATTACTTTAACGAAAATGAGTTATGATGCACTATCATAGAAGAGCATCCACCTGACCTGAAGTCATGAACAAACGACACTCTAAACCCGTCACTGAGACCTAGGAGCCCCGCCAGCAGATTCATTTACCTGCAAGCATCAGGTAACCTTTGCAATCTCAAAGGGGTCGACCCAACGGAAACACCCCCTCAGACGGGCATGGTGGGTGGTGTACCAATGAGAAGAACGGCCAGTTCAGCACACTGAGAGAAAGACACTTAAGACAGTTATGTAAAGTTGCAAAACACATGTAAAACCCTATGGAAAAACCGTATATTTTTAAAGCACCAACAGTTTTCTTAAACAGATATAAAGGAGTGGGTGTACAGCCTGACACAATCACAAAGATCATCCAACATACAGTTTATGTGCCAAAAGTTCAGGCAAAGAAGCATTTCTCGTGAACCAGCATTCTAAACCATGGCCATTTTCCTCGGATTTGGAGCCAGACAGGGTTCCTCCCCAGCCCCGCCACTCACAAGAGGTGTGACGCTGAGCAGGTACACCCGCTTCCCTCCCAGGGACGTGGCAGCCTGTAAAGACACCTCTCAATCAAAGGTAACCATTTGTATAATGAACCCCCCACGTTCCAGCAGTGACTTCCGGTGGCGGGTGAGTTAATCAATCCGGCATAGTTGGCTCAGAGGGGTTGCGCTCACAGTCACTGTGCATGTGTGTGTGTGTGTGTGTGTGTATCCGTGAGTGCACCGTGTCCCCTGAAAACACATGTTGAAGTTGTAACCCCCAGTACTTGTGAATGTGACCTTACGTGGAAATGAGATCTTTGCAGATGGAGTTAAATTAAGACGAGGTCACACCGGATTAGGGTGGGCCTTAAATCCAATGAATGGCATCTTTACTAGAGAAAGGAAAGATCTGGAGACAGAGACACCTGAAGGTAAAGATGGAGGCAGAGACTGGAGTGATGTGGCCACAAGGCAAGGAACGTCTGGAGCCACCAGAAGCTGGGAGACAGGCATGGTATAAATCCTCCCTCAGGGCTTCCCAAAGGAACCAACCTTTCCAACACTTTGATCTTCTGGTCTCCTGATCTGTGAGAAATCCATTTCTGTTGTTTAAGACCCCTGGTTTGTGGTAAGTTGTGGTAGCCAGGGGACACTTATCCAGAATAATGACGGTATCTTGGTACATACATTAAAAACAAAACTCCTTCTGTATTAGAGATACATTCTGTAATATTTATGGGTGAAATAACCTGACGTCTGAGATTTGCTTTAAATAACTCTAATAAAAAGGAAAAAACAGTGGGGACAGGAGACACAAGCTCATGAAATAGTGACAATGGTGGAAGCAGGGTGAGGAGTACATGGAAATACACCGAGTATTCCACATACTTGGGTATGTCTGACAATTTCCGTATTAACAAGTTAAGAGCGTGCATGTCAGGGGTGAGCAGACTAGCTTCTAAACTATATATGGAACATGTGTCCCAGTGCAAACAATGCTAGTATCCCATCTTACTCACTACCCTCTTTGAAATAGAAAAAGCAGCAAAACCAGCGGAACTCTGTTCACTAAAGCCGCCACCACATACTGCCGTGTGAGCAGCAATCATCCAACTGAATTTCTTGAGTTAAATCTTAAATTCATAAACCTCATCCCCCTATATGCTTGCTCAGATAAGTAACATCAAAGCATCAAGGATACACATGCATTCTGATAGAAATAAAGGATACCTTCCTCCACTCACTACGCCCGCAGCACTCAAACAGAACTAGGGAAGGGAATTACCACGTGGAACCCGTGACCCTTTCCTCAGGGTCCCGCTGTGGGAACCAGGTTCCCAATGGGACACATCAGCAAGCAGGTGCTCAGCTCACAGAGCTAATTAGTGCCACGTGGGCGAGCCTTGTGGTACGACCATCAGGGGGAGGTCGCACATGAAGCGTGCACAAGAACAGTTCTTACACGTCACCCTGTGGCTCTGAAGTAGTAATGAAGGACGTGACTGCACTGCTGGGAGCCTCGGCCGCACTTCGTCTGCGCAGTGCAAGCCACAGTCGTCGGCTGTGTGGCCTCCAAGCCGACAACACTCTGGGAAAACGGTTAGCAGCGTCCTGGTAAAGTGCTTGCAGCTTCTGGACACACTTATTTAGCAGAGGCCGGGCCTGCTTCTCATAACCCCTCCTCAGAGAACACTGAGCTGCAGCCTCACCTAAGTTGCACTGGAAAGAAGTATAATCAGGGGGCAGCCCTGAGTCAGCGTCCTTTAGGGGAAACCTCGGTGGAACCGAAATGAAGAATACAGCCAGGCCTCCACCAGCTCTCAGGGGCCCCTCATTTGTTCGATGTGCAGTGACGCTTCCTTTGATTTGACCCTTACATTTCCAGCTTCCTTTCAGAATTCAGAGACCTGCCCAGCTGGCCAAGACAGGGACCGCACCCTCTCCAAGGGGACAGTCTTGGGACAGACAGCCCTTCCTACAGCACGGAGCAAGTGTAGAGGACCCTAGAACAGGGTTCCTCAGTCTTGGCCCTAGTGACACGGGGCTGGGTGACGCTCCGTCATGGGGACTGCTATGTATGCTGCAGGATGGTGAGCAGCACCCCTGGTCCCCACCCACGAGACGCCAAGGGCACGTCCCCACCTGGGACAATCAAAATCCCCATTCAGTGAGAACCAGAGTCCTAGAAAGCTCCCCACTGGACAGCCCAATCACTGGAACGTTCTGGGGCCAAGTGTGAACTCTGCCTCCTTTCAGTGCAACCTGGTGGACAAGAAATGGAGGAACCAGTAGAATGCGCGGAGCACAAGAAAAGAACGCAGGCATGC
Source organism: Camelus dromedarius (assembly GCF_036321535.1). Classification (NCBI taxonomy): domain Eukaryota; kingdom Metazoa; phylum Chordata; class Mammalia; order Artiodactyla; family Camelidae; genus Camelus; species Camelus dromedarius. The sequence goes on from NC_087473.1 coordinate 9,863,537, forward strand.
AAACATGCATGTTTTATCAGAATCACTCAGGTGGCCTTTGCAGAACGTGAAAAAAAAATTCTGAATAAGTCAGTACCCTCCTAAAGGGGGTCTTTACAAGTCTCCCTCAGCTGGGTTGCCATCTCTAGGGACTTAAGACAGATGTGCCATAGTTTTCCCAGCAGCATCAAGAACCATCACAGCAACACTAATAGTCAGGGGTGGAGGACAGATGGGATTTTAACTTAAACCAAAGCCAGTACTAGCGTGGCTCCCTTCACTTTCATGAACTCACTTAAAAGACTCCCTGCATCATCTCCAACTTCCCCTGTTCCTTCCTCTACGTCTGTCAACCCTGGTTGCCCAAGCGCACTCAAAATCCAGAGTCCCCTCTGCTGTCTTCCCAGGGGGAGAAGGATCAAAAGGCTGACATATTGCGTGAAGCCGGGGTATAAACCAGAACACGCCCCCCGTGCACACTGCTTCTCGTTCACATCAGCACACGGCTCTGTCTCCACGGGGATCAGCAGAAATGAATAACGTTCCCCAAGAGGGTGTGGTCACTCGGGGATCCTGCTGTCCAACCCGCTGGATTGGGGATCCCCAGATGCTGTGCCACGGACAAGACAGTGACAACCAGCTCGCAGCAAGTCACTCCCATCATGTTCTCCCTCAGCCCTACAAGAACAAACAGGGCATGGCTACGAATGCCTGCTCAGCTCACCTTCGGGACCTAGAGAGTCAATCTGATTACTCTGGTTTCCATCTCCAATTCTAGCAGAAACCTCAACACAAGAAATGTCAAAGCCAATCCCTGAAAGAGGGAAAATTGAAATCCTGGAAGTGCACACTCGTTACCCTACAGGCAGGTGTCCAAAAGCCCCATCACAACCAATTTAAGACCGGGGCTTGTGACGATGCCTGGGAGGGCGTCGCAATGCACTGACGGTGGACACGCATGTCATATTTCAGGTCTGTTACAGCTTCTTGCATCACATTGTTGTGGAGACAGATTCTGCTGTAACAAGATGCTTCAATTCTCTGCTGAGAAGGAATTTATTTGACACCTCCCCTTCCCTCTCTGTGGTTTATCTTCCACGGTTGGCACAGAATAATTCACACATCCACAAATATTTAGAGGGAAAAAAAAACAATAAACTGCCTGGAACTGTAACATAATGCCTGCTAGTCTTTGCTTCAAGGAATTTTACATTAAGTAAGATCTAAAATCCCCCTGGGGTTTCAAGTTTGCCAGAGAGCTTGTTTTTGTGAATGATTTCAATTTAACTCCAAGAATAACTGTCTTATTAACTTGCTGACATATTTTTCCAACTGAAATCTATGGTTTTTGCAAACAATATAAAAATGATTTTCATGGAATAGAAGCATCATGGTTTCATTTCATTTATTTATTTATTTTTTTAAATGTCGATATTATCTGTTTGGCAAGCTGTCCGAGCTTCCTTAGGATGACAGAGGCTGCAACAATTTGCAGTATCCTTAGAAGAAACGGCCGATTCAATTCCATGATGCTGGGAGCGGCCTCGCTGCCAACGTCGCCCCTACGTCCTGCCCCAGCGACCCGTTTGTGCACGAGCACAAGATGCCCTTGTTTGACCGTGGCATCTCGCTCCAGTTTGCACCATCCACAGAGCCCTTTTCAGCCCTGCATCTCCCAGGCCCCTTTCTGCCTCCTCTAGCTTGGCCTGAAGCAATGCTCAGCCTCGACGCTCAAATGTGTGCCCGATACAAGTGACAGCCAGTGGATCTCAGGACCAGGGCCACCTCCAACCATAGCTCTCTGCTTTGGGGAGGGCTGGGGAGTGAGCACTCTGTGCTGCGAAGTTAGGGGACAACCTGCAGCTGGGGTGCGTGCTGGGAAGGTTTAATGTACCCAGGAGACACCCTTAAGAACTTCACCACCACCCTTAATGAGAAGTGGAAGCTCCTTTGCAATTACCCAGTGGATTATCTGTTTGGGCCCCATACTGCCAAGGCTGGTTTGCAGAGAAAAGGGCCTTTCCAAATGCTTTATGAACGTCTTGGAGGGGTAAGTAAACAGACCTCAAGTGACAAGGACACATTTGGGCCAGGGGGTCACACCACCCATTATGCTGGTAAACAAGGGCGTGCACAGTCAAGGGCAGGTTTCCCCAAATTCAACCTGAGAGAAAGCAGTGCAGAGTAGGGAGGAGATTTGGCTTCTCTCCCTTAACAAGGAAACTGCAAGACCACTGCCATGTCGCCCTTGTGACTCCTGACAAATGCCACCTTCCCAGTCTCCCATGCAGAAGATGAACCACAGGGGAAGACTCTCGCTCACCAGCTTAGCCTTGGCACTGCCAGGCTGTGCACCTGCCTAGGCTCAACCCCACAAGCAAGCTCCATCTCTTCATTTATAAGGCGGGTCCACAGCTGTACACACGGTATGAAGGACCAGGCCAGCCTTATGTATCTGCAGCAGGGTTTCTTCCCCAGGGCATTGGTAACATTGGGGAGCAAATCAGTTCTCCACTGGGGGCTGTCCTGTGCACTGTAGGGTACTGAACAGCATCACTGGTGTCCACCCACTAGGAGCCACTAGCACCCCTACCCCCAGCTGTGACAACCCAAAGCTGCAGGATGTCAGAGGCGGGGGCAGGGGAAGCAAAGGCAAGATCACCTCCACAAGAGCTTAGTTCCACACTGCTGTCCAGATATCCACCCAAACAAAAGCACAGGTCAGGCTGGTGCATCTACAAACGTGTCTTGTCTCATACCACCACCCTGGGCATTGCTGAACTCACCCACCAAATAAGGCTCTCATCTGCCTGCTCTGTCCACAAAGTGTGGCCACTGGCCACACTGGCTCTTTAAAGAAATTAAAATGAAAAAAGTCCAGAATTCAGTTCCTAAGGCACACTGGCCACAATTCAAGTGATCAAGGGCCACGTGTGGCCAGTGGCCACTGCAGGGGACACCACAGGTGTCCTCACAGCAGGTTCCACTAGGGGTTTAGTCCCGGGCCATCCAAGATGTCCCTTCCTGTCTCAGCACCACGCACACGGCTCAAAGACTTCAGGGAAAGAACAAGTGGGAGGCGAATTAACACCAGGCATATGTGAAGATCTAGGCTTGGAGAAATGAGAATAACTCATTTTTTTAAATGTGGTGGTTTTTAAAGATTTAAAGAACTGGAATTTCTACAAACTGACCAGTAGATCTTGGTCAAGTTTATGATTTTCAGAACTGTATTCTTCAAAAACTGGAAGCCAAGAAGGCATTTATTCCAAATTTACATGCAATAAGTGAAAAATGTATGAACCTGGAAAATATTTAGATTGGCCTAAAAATACAGGTCTGGGGAAAAGGAAAATGGTTGACACCAACTCCAGCTATTCATCCAAACAAGCTATGTGGACCCATTTAAAGGAGTTACTTCATCTCACCATGTAACCCAATCTTTTCCGATGGGCCTAGTCCCAGGTTTGTACTCCTCGAGTCGTCCAGGTCCAACTATAAATCCATTTCGATACTGCACCACATTAAACCAGCTGGTATCTGCCCAAATGTGGAGACAGACGGCCGGGCCTGACTCCTGGGTACAGAGCACTCATGCACCCTGGTTCGTCCCAACCCAGGCAAGTACTCAACACCTTCTAATTGTGCAACAGCCCAGATGTGCTAGACTTTGGCGGGGGTGGCTAAAAAACCCCACATATTTAAAAGTATACTTAACATCCTTAACTTTAAAAAGTATACATTTTCATCTTAAAAACCTCCCTTTTTAGTTATGGTAGCAAACAGTTCACTGGGTCATACTGATCTTCCTTTGCACATGTCCATGCAAAACCCAGTAATGGAATGTTCACAGCAGCATGATTCACATGGTCAAAAGGTGGAAACCACCTGTGACCATCAGCCGATGAGTGGGTAGACAACACAGGGTCTAGCCATACTGAGAAACAGTAATACTTGGCTTACAAAAGCTATGAAGCACTGACACATGCCACAACATGCATGAACCTTGAAAACATGATGCAGTGAAGGAAGCAAGTCACCAAAGGCCATACATACATTGTATGACCCCATTTATAGGAAATGTTCAGACTAGGCAAACCCACATGCACAGAACACAGATTATCGGTTGCCAGGGGCTGGGGAAGGGGAGGAAGAAATGGGGCGTGGCTGCTAAGGGGTGTGCGTTTCTTTCGGGGATACTGAAAACAGTCTAAACTAACTTAGATTGTGGTGATGGCTGTACAACTCTGTGAAGACCCTGAACACCACCAAATTATACACTTTAGATGGGTGAACTTGATGGTAAGTGAATCATACCTCAAAAACCTGTTTTAAAAAATGGCTTTGGCTCCAGCAGCTACAACCCACTTAGTCTGGTGGATGAATCAGAGAAGCACTAGTAAAGCTCATTGCTTCTCTCTGAGATGGGAGACGCAGGCAAGCAGGGGTATTTCCACTCTGGGGAAGTGAGGAGGTGTGGGCGCAGGGTTGTCAGTTTTGCACAATTGAGAGAAGGTTAACATTCTGAAAACTATTTCTGCACTTTCCACAAGGAACCCTTCTTTCTTGCTGGTGAACAGCAGACATGTGGGGACACGAAGTCTGCCTTGGCCAAGGCTCTGGGAAGCAAGTCACCAAGCTGAGCTTCTTGGACCTTTGCATCAGGCATATTTATTGGTGCATTTTGACCCTCAGCTAAAGTCAAAAAAGGGATTCCAAAATGTGTTAATTCAGCCACCATTTCCAAGATCCCCACGTGGCCCAGTACACCCACTCCGATCATTCTGCATCTGCAGCCGTCCTTTCAACGAAGTCACACTGATGATGACACCAGGAGGATCCCCGCTCAGCCGGGCCTCTCCTGCACCCTGACCTAGCTGACCCGGAGCCTGGGGGACAGATGCTCCCCAAGAGAGACTAAAAGGACCCGAGAACCTGCTTTAGCCAGTGGGACCCCACAGCCTCTTGGGGCTGGGAAGCTGGCCTGCCCACACTCGGGCTACCCGCATGACAGAGGCCCCTCACCCTCCTCTCAAAGGGAGCCCAGTGCTGCAGTAACACAGCATCAGGACCAAACCAGAGAAGGCGCATCGCAGGGAACAGATCGCCGACACGGTGATGTATTTTGTGGCAAATCAGGTCACGCCAGACCTTGCAAGCCACAGACCAGAATTTCTTTATTCATAGTTCAACAGCTCACCACAGCTACACAGTTTAGAGGTTTCGAGAGCCATAAATCCATGTGTTCCCTGTTTATCTGAATTCCAAATGAGATTAATATTCTACCTACATCTGCTGACAAAGACAAACAGCTACAGTGCAAGATAACAATATTTCTGTGTAAGTAAACACTGTGGAAAGACTCCGTCGGAAACATACTTGCAGTTTAAATGTGATGTTTTAGAGGGATATATAGTTTTTAAACCAAGGACTCTGTGATCACACAGAAAAATGTCTTTAAAGTGGATGAAAGAATATTAAAGGCCAAGAAATACCCAGTCTTTCATCACTGTCAAATGCAGTGCCTCCAAAAAGGAAAGTCTGTAAATGAAAGAAGGGAAGTACCCAATAACGTAACTAATTTAACAGAGAAGCTGTAAGTGAGAATGTGAAGCATACTTAGAATTAAGCAGCAACATAAAATAAAGGCAAATGCAGCCTCCTGTATAAACCAGGAAGCCCTCCTGCCTTACAAATGAAGCTTCTCTTCAGGTTTACAAAATAAAAAGTGGCTGACAGCCTCATTTAGTTAGTCTGAAAAGACAAAAGGTAGCTGCGTGTTTTAAGAGACTTAAAAATGCCACCAGAGCACTCTGTTGGGTAATGTAACTTGCTGTGGATAATACAAATTTTGTAGCAGATTTTTTAACTATTTCAACGCCCTTACTACAAGCTCCAAGTCTGCCCCACCACATTCTCCATCCCCAACAAAAAATCAGACCAAATCTTTGGTTGACACCGCTAGCAAATCAATATTCTGCCCGATTCTCAGCACGTGGTACTCAGACGGCACTGAACACACGAACACACACACAGTATCAATTCTGTTTTCCTGCTTTGCACCAAATCGCCAAAGAGATTCATCTTGATTCTTCTGTGTAAATTCAGTTACAAACTCATCAGAGTTGAAAAGATACCCCTGTAAGTAAACATCAGTTGCTTTAGAATTAAGTATTGCAGTAACATTTCAGGACCAAATCAGCTCCCAATATAGAGCACTGATTTTAGTAGATGATGCTTAAGTTACAGACACATTTCAGAATAATCAAGAATCCTTTCACATACGGACTTCATCATGTCGATTGCAAGGAGTCTCAGAAGTTTATACACACAGAGCGAGTTTATACTTTTGCAGAGAAGTAAAGTCACAGGAGGAGGAAAGAGGAAAGCATATTCAGGGGCAGTTGGGGGACAGTCCCACCTCCCTGTTGGAGGATTGTGGTCAAAAGCTAGGGAGGAATAGGTCTCCTTGCAAGAGAGCGGGGCGGGAAGTGGGCCGGTGTGGAGCACCAACTGAACACCTCTGCTACTGATCAAAGAGTCCATCTACTGCTCTGCTCTGTCCTTCAGAAGCTGAAGGGAACAAGGCATAATACACACAACGGAGTATTATTCAGCCACAAAAGGGGAAAAGATTCTGACACATGCTACACTGTCGCTGAACTGTGAAGACATGGTGCTGGGGGACAGAAAGCAGGTACAAAAGGACAAATATTATATGGTTCCACTTACATGAGGCCCTTAGAATAGTCAACTTCAGAGATAGGAAGTGGAGTGGGGGGGAGTCCCCAAGGGTGGGGGAAGGGAGTTACTGTTTAATGGGGTTTCTGTTTGAGAAGATGACAGAAGTTCCACACGTGGATGGTGGTGAAGGCTGCACAACAGTGTGAACGGACTTAATGACACTGAAATGTACATTTTTAAATGGTTAAGATGGTAAATTAAATGTCATGCATATATTATCACCACAAAAATAACCCTTTGTAAATCCAACTTAGACAAGTTTTAAGTAAAGGCATGATGTTTCACTTACAGTCTTCTGAAGGACTATTTTCATGTTGGAGGTTCCATTAAAAACTTGCTAATTGTGTATATGGGTGTCTTATAAAAGTAGGGACTTGGAGAATTCCATAATTATCCTAAATAATAAAGATTCGGAATTACTACTGACCACAACAAACCCAAACCATGCAAACTATTTTCCTTTTTCATAGACTACAAACTAAATGGAGTGCAACTGAATCGATACCTATGAATTTACACGCATGATCGTAGTGTCAAATATACATTTCTTAATGCAAAGGAAAACACAATTTAGGAACAGAAACACAGGGACATTCTTTCGTAAACGTATAGTCATGCTGAGTACTGAGTCATCGCAGGAGGCTCAAAAGTGTGTAGTTCCTTATCCTGGTGCTTCAAAATCAATGCTACTAAACTACTGTGAAAGCAGATGGAGAGCAATATTCAACATATGCAAAGTTTGGGGTCCTATCCCAACCAGCTGACCTCGTGCTATTGATATCTGGGGGCAGAAAACTGTTCGGTGTGTGAGGGGCGGGGGCTACCCTGTGCATCGCAGGATACTTGCCAGCATCCCTGCCCTCTGCACACTCAGTGCCAGTATCACACACACACAGCCCCCAATCATAACCATCAAATTCGTCTCCAGACTTTGCCAAGTGTCCCCTGGGGGTAAAAGTTGCCCCCACTTGAGAACCACTGTCCTAAACCAAGAAATAGATCTTTGGGAACTGCCGTGTCTACAAAGAAAACCAAATGGAAACATGAAGGAAAAAACATACTTTGATTTGGTAAAAGAGCCTGAAATAGCCAAAGATGTCAGAAAGGAAAGAAATCTCTCATTATTTTCAGGGCCACTTTACTACCAGAATCTACAGCCAATTTTAAGAGCTTATTCTTGAATTTAATTAATCAGCCCCTAACATCCGTCTGGGTCAGATTCCACCACGAAGGAATTCACTAGACTTTCAATCCGTTAGCTGGGGCAACACCCCTTTCCAACACCCCTTTCCCAGTCTGCGAGGGTTCGAGGGGGAGGCAGTAAGTAGTAGCTTCTTGAGAGAAAGAGTTTCCCTGATAATCTACAGAGAGGCAGTGTCTGCGGGGCTCCTGTGTGTGGTCTGGGTACTCAAGAAGACAAACCTGGTTTGAAAGCCGTCTTCAAGGGGGGAAGCAGCTCAGCAGAACAAGGGGCTTGGCTGCATCTGGGCGGGTCTGTTTCTGTCCATGAAAGGACAGGGCCGAGTCCAGCACTGCTCCTCTTTAGGGGGTTGGGGTGCTCACTCTCCGCATCTGCTTGGCCAGAGTGCTCCCTCCCGAACAGGGTCCTGAAGGTGCAGAAGCCCAGCATGACTGATTGCTGGAGCCTCGGCGTCTCCAGCCATCAAAGGGATGCAGAGAAGAGCTGCAGGAGGGGTCAGTTTGCAGTGCTGGCTCCTCGCTCAGCAGGCTGCCTGTGCTACCCCTGAGGCTCTGGGCTTCTCCAGGATGCCCCGTCCTTGTCTGGAGAAAGAGGCAACCTGCCTCCCCAGGTGGCAGGAGGAATAAACGGGACCTGAAAACAGTCTGGCCCACACACTGAAGCCTGTGCACTGATGTTTACGGCAGCCCTGTTTGTCACAGCCCCAAAGTGGACAGATCCCAAACGCCCTTCCACCAGTGAGTGGATGAATAAATGCTGGTGCATCCACACACAGACCTCGAGTCAGCACTGCAGAGGCAGGAGCTGCTGACACACAGCACACCGTGGATGGATCTCAAGGGCCGCAGGCTGAGTGAGTAAAGGCAGTCTCACGAGGCCACGTGCGGGGTGAGTCCATTGATGTAAGTCTTGAAAGGAGGACCCACTTGTGGCCTGGAGCTGGAGAGGGTGACCCTGCAGAGGAGGCATGATGAACTGTTCTCGCGGGGATGGAGCGGTTCAGCCACAGACTGTGGTGGTGGCTGCTCACGTCTGCACGTGTGATTACACGTCACACAACTGCCACATGTGCGTGCCCGCACACACATGCACATAAACACTGGTGAAATCCAGATAAGGTCTGCCTGTGCGCCAGCGCTGGCAATGTCAATGTCCTACTTTTGATAAGGCCGGATCTTTGCACACAACATCATCACTGGTAGGGGAGGGTGCTCGGGAACTCACTGTACTATTCTTGCAACTTCTTGCGGAGTCTAACATCATTTCAAAATAGAAGGCTTCAAAAATAAGTGTCTGATTGTTGCACAGAGAAACAAATGTGGCCTACTCGTACCATGGAATAGTACTTGGCAATAAAAAGGAGTGAAATACTCACACGTGCTACAAGGTGGGAGAACCCTGAGAACATTAAGCTGAGTAAAGGAAACAAGTCAGAAGGAACACACGCCGTGCAACCTCATTTATAAGAAACATCCAGGGTGTGCAAACTCACAGACACCAAACGCAGACTGGTGGCTGTCAGGGGCTGGAGGAGGCGGGACTGGGGAGTGACTGCTAATGGGCAGGAAATTCTCTGGGGAGTGGTGAAATGGTTTAAAATCGATTGTGGGGATGGCTGCGCAACTCTGGGAACATACTAAAAACCACTCAGCTGCACGCTTCAAATGGGTGAACTGTCAGCTATGTGAATTGTCACTCAATAAAGCTGTCACCAAATACGGCGGTGTCGGGCACAGGTAAGTGTGACATGAGTGTTTTGCCATAATTTACTGTTTTCTCTTCACTGTGCGGGCTGGTTCTAAGAGTCATCCTTGGTGCTATTTCAAACGACCCTGGTGGGGAGTGTCCGTCAGGTGCGTCCAGGCAGAAGAAGATGGCAGCAATGACACTAAGAAGATGAGAGCGGGTCTCCCGTGGGCACTGCATAGACAGGTCCGGTTCAAATTCCCTGTCTTTTCCTTACGCCTTCTCTGCACCCTCCCCGCAGCACTCCCCAGCATTCCACCAGGTAGCTTATCAACTTTTCCCTAAAGACTGAAAGCTTTCTTATTCCTGGTTCCTCACCTTTGCTTGTATCTAGGGCCAGGGATCACAGGGACCCTTAGTGCCAGTTTCTCTTAGTTCTTTTCATCAAGTGGCAGCCACTGTCTTCTCTGAGCCTCAGAAGATCCATTTCCATCCCCACTGACCTCCTGGATGGAGAGGGGGCATCCCAGTGTGAGGATGCCTTTCCTCCTTTGCCACTCCCTCCCCACCGAATCTGTCCAGCACCAATTTTCATTTTCTTTTTTCTCTTATCAGATTTTGTGAGAATCCTCCTCTATTTCCAAGTGAGAGCCACTCTGCTAGAGTTCAGTAGGTGTTCTGTGAAATTCATTGGGTGTGTAGATGTAATTCTTGGTCTATTTGCGGGAGAGGGTGACTTATGAGTCTCTCTACTCTGCTGTCTTGGATCTTCTCCCAAGTATTTTTTTTAGCCGAATATAGCCTTGCTTTCATGCAGTTCCTTTGTACTCATATTTAAACTATATACATTTTTACGTTTATATGTCCAATGCAATTATTCACATAGTTTATATGATTGTTTTTAAAATAATTTTTGACAAATGGAGAATATGCAGCAATTACACTATTTATAATAATAGAATTACTTTAATCTTTGTTTTTTCATTTGTATTCAGTTGCTCTTCTGGTTATCTTGCTTTCAACTGCAAGAATTTCCTGAGTGTTTCTTGCAATGCCACCTGCTAGCTAGGCTTTTCGTACCCATTATTTATCTCAATATATATTTATTTCTTCTTCTTTTTTGAAAGTATTTTTTGGATCAAATTTTTCATTGGCAGTTTTAACCCTTTGAGTATATTATCTCACTATTTTTATTTTACTGTGTTTGTGTGCCTATGTGTCTTTTTGATTTTTACTCTGCTTAAAATTTGTCGAATTTCATGGATGTAATTTTTTTTTTTTTTAATTTGGAGGTTTTACAGCCGTTATTTCTGCAAATTTTTTGGTCCATCTTATCCTCTCCTGTTACACAAGTTGCTGCATTTAATGTTATCCCACATTTACCTGAGCTTCTGTTTATTGTTCTTTGTTTTCCCCTTCTGCTCTTAGACTACATAATCTCTATTGATTTAACTTCAAGTTTGGCAATAGTTGCTTCCTTCAGTTTAAATCTATTGTTTAGCTCCTCTAACAAAATTTTATTTCAGTTATTGTACTTTTAAGCATCTGAATTTTCATTAAAAATAAATTCTTAGCTTTTTATGGATATTCTCTGTTAGCTCCAAGAGTTTCATCATAAATTTCTTTACCTCTTTAATCATGGTTTCTTTTAGTACTGTAAAAATATTCACCTTAGGTATTTTGAAACCTTTGACAAATCCAACATCTGAATTTTGAATCCAAATCCAGTTTCTATGTCATAGTTTTCCCCTCAGTATGTTAGATATACTTTCCTCTTTTATTTGCATGTATTACGTACAGCACGGTTGTTAGTAGATTAGTATGCCTCCATCTAGCAGTCAATAATCTTATGATAAATAATCTTACTTGTTTATCTTATATCATTGCCTCTAAACTATGGAATGGTTTGGCTAAAAAAGTCAGGACCTTGTTTTTCTTTTAATTTTTGTGAATAATTTTCACATAGATATCTGTATCTCTTTTAATTTTTCAGTGGTGTTCTTCGTATATGCTCTTCTGTTGTCTTTAAAGCCAGTAATTCTTGGGTGATTTGTACCAAAGAGAAACTATTGGAAAAATTCATAGGCAGCATTGAACTGTTTGTGGAGGCAAGTATGTGTGTATTTCTGCTAATAAATGAAAATCTACTGGAAATGAGATAAAACCAAGCATAGACAATATTGTCCAGGGAAAATTATAGGCAGCTTGTGATATGAGAAGCCATGGGAATTTCTTAGAGGCTCCTTCCATTGCTTATGTTTTCCATGTTCCTATGAAGGTATGTTTATATGCTGGTTGCAACTACAGTGGTATTAGTGGCAGCATATAATGTTACAGATAAACCAGCTTATATGATATCTATCTTTCATTCAACATGTGGGTCAACTAAATTGGTATGGGCTCAGTTTGCTATTATAATATTTAGTTTAACATCTGGATATTGTTGTTGAATGCATAGGAAAATAGTCACATCTTGACAGGTAAAATTTATTGAGAGCTTAGCTAGGGAGACACATTATGCTATGTGTTCAAAAATCAAATTGGCAGAAGCCAGTCGAGCATGTGCTTCATTTTGCTGTCTTATGTATTACTGCTTCTAAGCCTATAAGCATGTTTGGTTTAGTGTATAATTTCTTCCTATTCCTGGCTCAGATTGCTGTGCATTAGTGCTTGAGGATATCTGCCAATTGTCAATAGTAAATAGCAGAGGTGAGAGATGGTTTACAGGTGCCTCCAGAAGTTTAATTAAAAATAGTTTAGGCATGCACAAAAATCATCCTGAACAGTGTGAGTATGGATAATCACACAAGCGATCCTCACACAAGAAAAGATGTTTCAAAAATAGGAATACATTTTATTATATATTTGGCCCATTTCTACCCCTGTTTACTGTGATACTGCTGTTTCAGTGGATGGCCACATATTCCATGCCTTCTGTTCTAGGAGAATCATTTCTAGACAACTGAATTGTTTACCTTTAACAGCCTTAGAAGTGACTTCTTGAGAGGCAGCACTGTGACTCTGTTAATATATTTTTTTCCCAGATTTGCTTTGCTAATGGGCTTCTCATTTTTCAATAGTTTCTGTGAGATGATTGTGTCCATTTATTAACATCTTCAGAATTGTAACATTGAGGCTATTTGCATTAGTTGTTTCCCATGTCCTTATTAGTAGTGGCTTTGGTAAATCTAGTAAACTTATAACAGATGTTAGGAAATAGTAGTAAATTTGGGTGGTGAAGTTTCCATGCAGATCATAGATTTCTCCCATTTTTGTAAATGCTCTTATAACTAGATGTCAGGAAACTATCATCAGAAATCGGCTAGAAAAAAAGGTAAATCATTTTGATAGCCCTGAGCATTTTCAAACAGAAATTTAAAATGGATTGAGGTCTTGCGGTGATGCAGTCTTAGACTGCTAGAAGTAATGTTAAAGTTTTGTCATGTCTCTTAGTGTTGGGGTTTGAATGGAGTGGTTGTGCCAAGAGTTTCTGCAGTTCTTAGGAAAGATAATATATAAACTAATTACCTTTAGTCATTTTAAGAAACACTTAGCTGGCTCAGCCCAAGGACTGGAATGTTGATATCTCTCCAGGAAAGGAGAGATAGCCAAGAAAAAATAATGACATCCATAATAAAATAATTGAGTGTCACAACAGCAGAGATATTCTAACTGCTACCAAAGTCATCTCTCTCAACTGCAACTAAGTGACTAGACTTAGCTGGCCATCTCTGCCTCATTGCTTACTTTTTGCCAAAAGAGTTTCCAGCAGAAATAATACGTATACTTTTAAAAGCATCACAAACACCAGCCAGGATACAGGGAAATCCCTCTACTACAGCCTCTTATATGGATAGAAAAGCAGCCCACAATTGTTCTAGAAGCGTGCACTCCATTTTTCCTATTCAGACACATAAGTCCAACATCTGCCAATAGGGGAAGGGGAGAGGTGAGGGACCACAGGCAGGTGAACCAATCTTCCTCCTGGGCATGTGTCAGCTCACAGGGGCTGAACAACTGGAATTCAAGGAGGTGAGGAGCCCAGCAGAAAAAATGCGCAAGGAGCTGCCATACCGTGAGACACAGTGCAACCAGAGCTGATGTGGAGCCAAGCAGCAGTTTACTCTATTGCCCCAAGGTGGTGTGCAAGCTCTGTGGTACAGTTGTCCTGCTTTTATCTATTTTCAGCCAGCACACGTGCAGTGTTCATTTCTTTGTTCATGAAGATTACATAATACCACTAGTGCATGAGTACTTTTATTTTCTTTGTTCTAGGACATATATAACCAGCACAAGCATACAATCATCATTTACTCTATACTACAAACACGTTGTTGTGGCCTTGACTCCCACAGCCTACTTATCTGAGGCCACTGACAGCATGTCTTACCTCAAAAGTCAGTTGTAATGGCATGGATTTACTTAATAACTGGCAGTATGTCTTGGTCAGGCAAAAGAATCACCAAAAGAGCCTTTAAAAAATAGACTGCAATGCAGCACAGAGTGAATGTCACACCAAACTGGCATAGATATGTTCTGAACCACGTAAATCTAAAAAACTTAAAAACAGCCAAGGTCAATTTGTAAACTAATTATGTAGACACCATTCCAGTTCTCAGAATTTGTCCTATCTATTATTACCAAATATTGGGTATAGTGCTAAGAAGACAAAGGACTCATACAAGGGGAATCATACAAAATTGGTCTTTTTGTAAGCACAAAACTCTTCAAAATTTATCTATTACAGTATAAGTCAGAATTTCTTTACTTTCTGAAGCTGAATAATACTACACTTTCTATGTACATTGTGCTTTCCTTATCCAATTACCTATGAATTGACATAATTTATTTCTGTTTTAGTTATTATGAATACTGCTGCTTTATTATAAACAAATAACTTTCAACTAACCTCTGTAAGACTGTGTTTTCAATTCTCTAGCATATACACCCAGAAATAAAATTGTGTTATCATACAGTAATCCCATTTTTAATTTTTCAGAGAAACATGATACTATTTTTCACACCTATAGCATTTTATATTCCCATTGACAATGTGCAAGACTACTTATTTTTCCCTATTTTTTAACACTTGCTTTTTCTTTTTTCTCCCTGAAGGACTTGAGATGGTATTTTATTTCAGTTTTGATATGAATTTCCTATTGATTAGTTGAGCATTTTTCATATGCTTATTGGTGATCAGTATATCATCTTTGGATAAATGTCTATTCAAGTCTTTTGCCCATTTTTAGTCAGGTTGGAATTTTTTTTGCATGTGAATGAATATTAGGCATTCTCTCTAAATTCTGGATATTAATCCCTAAGCAGATAAAATGTTTGAAAATATGTTCTGATTATGTAAGTTGTTTTTTTTATTCTATGGACACTGCCTTTTGATGTATACATTAACAAAATTTATTGTCATATTTGTTTTCGTCGTGGTGGCCTGTGCCTTTGGTGACATATCCAAGAACTCATCGGCAATTCCAGTATCATGAAGCTTTGACTGAAGTTTCCTCTTCAGGGTTACATAGTTTTAGGTCTTGTATTTAGAGCACAGATTCATTTGAGTTATTTTCCTGTAAATATTTAGTTTTTGTATTACTGTTTTTGAGATTACTTTTCTTCAGTGAATGGAAGTTTTCTTCGTACATTTGTCAAAATTATCAAACTGCATATGTGAGGATTTCTTTATGTACTCTACTTGATTCATTAACCTCTATGTCTCTCTTACTGCCAGTATCACACTATTATATTGAAGGTTTAAAATACATTTTAAAGTAAGGAACTGTAGTTCTCCTGACTTACCCTCTTTCATATTTTTGGTTAAGTCTTAAGTAATTTGTTCTCTCCCATGTTAATGTAAATAAAATTGTCTTAACTTTTTTTCAGACTGTGCATTTTAATGGATATAAGTTGATTTGGGGTGGTAACTTTGTATGTGGCTATTAGGCTGAATTTATTGATTATAGTCGTGTGTGTGTGTGCGCGCGCACACGCGCATGTGTTTAAAAAGTCCTTACAGTTTTCTACACAGAACTGGGTCATAAAGATTTAATTTTACAATTTCCTTTTAAATTTAGATATCTCTGATGTCCTTCTTGCCTTTTCTCTCTGCTTGTAACTTTCAATATTAAGTACAAGTAATGAGTAGACATCTTTGCCTCATTAATGATCTTAGAGAAAAAAGTATTTATTATTTTTCCCATTGGATATAAAGTTCATGTAGGTATTTCATATTAATCTTCTATTATGTTGAAGTAAGTTTCTTCTATTCCAAGTTGTTGAACATTTTTATCATAAAAGTGTGTTGAATTTTGTCATCTTCATGTTCTACAACCATTGAATGAATCAGTTTTCTTCATATGTTAATGTGTTGCATTAAAATGATTTATTTTCACATGCTGAAACACTTACATACCAGAGTAAATCTCACATGGCTATTACTATTTTCTGTTTGGTATTTGGCTGAATTACATTTGCTAAAAGTATTTATTTGATACATAATTGACATATAATATTAGTTTCAGATTTACAACATAATGATTCAATAATTATATGTACTGTAAAATGATTACCGTTAAAGATCTTGTTATAATCTGTCATTATGCATTGTTTTTGTGTGTAATGGGAACTTTCAAGATATACTCTTAGCAACTTCCAATATGCAGCGCAGTATTAATTATTGACACCATGCTCTATAGTACATGCCTATGACATTTATATTATAACTAGAAATTTTTATTTTTGTCGACCTTAAATTTTTGCCCACCCCATCAATCTACCTCCTCTGGCAACCACCAATCTATAAGTGGTACTTATAAATTCATTTGTTTGTTTTTGATTCCACAAATAAGGGAGCTCATAGAGTAACTGTTTTTTTCTGTCTGACATATATAGTACTTTCTTTATTATTTTATCCATAGGTCAAGACTTAGGTTGTTTCCATATCTTAACTATTGTGAATAATGAAGCAATAAGTATGAGGGTAACATATATATTTTCAAAATAGTGTTTTAATTATCTTTAATAAGTACTCAGAAGTGGAAGTGTTGAATCACATGAAAGTTTTAGTTTTAGGGTTTTTTTCTGAGGAAACTCCATACTGTTTTCATAGGGGTGTATCACTTTACACTCCCAAGTACAGTCCACAAGAGATCCAATTTCTCACATTCTCATTAACATTTGTTAATTCTTGTCTCATGATAAAAGCCATCCTCACAGATACGAGGTAATATCTCATTGTAGTTTTCTCCATTTCCCTTATGATTAGAGACATTGAACACCTTTTCATGAATTTGTTGGCAATTTGCCTGTCTTCTTTGGAAAGGATGTCTAGATTATCCATTCAGAATTTTATCCTGAATAAAAGTGTATTTAAATCTCTGGTCAAGGTGTGGTAGGACCACAAGTTTGCCTCTCCCCAAGACTACAGCAAAATCACAAATGACTGCTCAAAAACCATTGGAAAACAGACTGGAACCTAGTAAAAAAAAAAGATCTTCAACTGGAAACATTAAGGGGGAACCACAGCAGGAGAGCAGGAGGGGGTGCTCACCATATAATCAGGCCCCATACCCCTGGTGGGCAACCTACATGCTATAGAATAATTAAGTCACAGAGGCCCTCCCACAGGACTGGGAACCCTAAGCTTCACATCAGGCTCCCCAGCTCAGGTTCTGGCACTGGGAAGAGAAGGAGACCCCAGGACATCTGGTTTTGAAGGCCAGCTGGGCTTGGCTCCAGGAGCCCCACAGGACTGGGGGAGACACAGACTTCATTCTCTTGGGAAGCATACACAGAATGTCACATGTACCAGGTCCAAGGGCTGAGGCAGTGATTTCATAGGAACCTGGCTCAGACCTGCCTGCTGGTCTTGGAAAGTCTCCTGGTGGACACCCCAGGAGTGTTCATGTACATGAGCTTTCCTGGAGGCTGACATCTTGATTGGATCATTAGCACCAAGACCCAGCCCCACACAAAAGCCTGTAGGGGAGCCTCAGGCCAAACAACAAGCAGGGTGGGAACACAGCCCCACCCATCAGCAGACTTCCTGAGCCACAAAGGCCTCTAGACACGGCCCTACCCACCAGAGGTCCAGGACAAAGCTCCACCCAGCAGTGGGCAGGCACCAGCTCCCCCTGCCAGGAAACCTGCATAAGCCTCTAGTCCAGCCTCACCCACCAGGGGCAGATACTAGAAGTCAGAAAACAACAATCCCAAAGCCTGTGGAAGGAGTCCACAAACACAGGCCAGACTCTGCACTGGGACTGGCCCAATCCTGGCCTTTGGGTGACAAGAGAGGCATGTACTGCTGGGATGAACAGAACATCTCCCACAGAGGGCCACCTCTCCAAGGCTGAGAAATGTAACTAACCTATCTAAAAGTACAAATAGAAAGACAGAATATATGAGGTGGCAGAGGAATATCTCCCAGGCCAAGGCACAAGATAAAACCCCAGAAGAAGAAATAAGTGATGAGGAGATAGGTAATTTATCTGAGAAAGAGTTTAACGTAATGATGGCCAAGATGTTCAGAGAACTCAGGAGGAGCATAAATGCACAGAGTGAACTTCTTAGCAAAGAATTGGAAAATATAAAGAATACCCAAACAGAGTTGAAGAATAAAATCACTGAGATGAACAATACACTAGAAGGAACCAAGAATAGACTAAATGAGACAGAAGAACAGATCAGTGAGCTAGAAGACTACTAGAAATCATTAGTGGAAATCATTAGTGGATGAGTGGAAATCATGACTGCAGAACAGAAAAAAAGGAATAAAAAGGAATGAAGAGAGTTGAAGAGAACTCTGGGACAACATGAAGCACTCTAACATTTGCATTAAAGGGTCCCAGAAAGAGAAGAGAGAGAGAAGGGACCTGAGAAAATTTTTGGAGAGATAATCACTGAAAACTTCCCCTACTTGAGAAAGGAAACAATCATCTGAGTCCCGGAAGTACAGAGAGTTCTACACAGGATCAACCCAAAGAGGAACACACCAAGCCACATAGTCATCAAAGTGACAAAAATTAAGGATAAGGAGAAAATATTAAAATTAGAAGAGAAAAAAAGCAACAAATAACATACAAGGGAACTCCCATAAGGTCATCAGCTGATTTTTCAGCAGAAACTCTACAGGCCAGAAGGGAGTGGCATGACATATCTAAAGTGATGAAAGAGGGAAACTTACAACCAAGAATACCCTATGCAGCAAGGCTCTCGTTCAGACTTGATGGAGAAATCAAAAGCGTCACAGATAAACAAAAGCTAAAAGATTTCAGCACCACCAAACCAGCTCTACAACAAAAGTTAAAGGATCTTCTCTAATCTTCAAACTACAAGAAAAGAGAACAAAAGGAAGAAATAGGAAGAAAAAGATCTACAAGATTGTTTTGGCAGTCTGGGGTTTCTTATGGGTCTGTGTAAGTTTTGGTACTGTTTGTACTAGTTCTCTTAAGAATGTTCTGAGTATTTTGACAAGTGTTGTATTGGATCTGTAGACTGCTTTGTGTAGTATGGCCATTTTGATAGTGTTTATTCTTCCAATCTAAGAGCACAGGGTATTTTTTCGTTTTGTTTTGTTTTGTTTTTATTTTTTTGCATTATCTTCAGTTTCCTTCATCAATCTTTTACCGTTTCACAGCATCAGTTACCTCCTTGGTTAAGTTTATTTCTAGGTATTTTGTTGTTTTTGATGCAATGGAAATGTTTATGCTAGTTAGAAAATTCTGGTTTTTGAAGTGAGAAAAAAAAGTGAAGAAAGGGCTGCAAAAGGCAAATGTCTTCTTTCTTATGGGTGAGTTATATTCCATTGCATGTATATGCTGCATCTTCTTTATCCATTCGTCTGTTGATGTGCATTTAGGATGCTTCCGTATCTTGGCAATTATAAATAAGGTTGCTCTTAATAGTGGGGTTTATGTATCTTTTTAAATTAATTCTTATTTTGTGGTTTGCTTTATTCCTTTGGTAACTATGTAAGTTTAAAAAGCTAAAGCTGTAAACGCTCTTAGAAACAATGAACAGTACATATACGTAAATTTAAAAAATACGTGCAGTATATTGTGTGTATGTATTTACATGCAATATATTACACATGTGCAGTCAAATTCTAACAGTTGCACTTCATAAAACTGAAAACTGGAAGTCTGTTTAAGTTAATTTCAATCAGGTTTGTTTGTTGCTACTGAATAGCATACGTTTTTTATATTTTGGATACTAACACTTCATCAGATACATAGTTTACAAAAATTTTCTCCTGTTTAGTAGATTGCCTTTTCATCTTCTTGATGGTGTCCTTTGCTGTGCAGAAGCTTTTTAGTTTGATGTAGTCCCATTTGTTTATATTTGCTTTGTTTTTGGTGTTGAATCATAAAGTTATTGCCAAACCAGTATCTGCCTTTTCTTCTGGGAATTTTTTTGGAGTTAGGTCTTACATTCTTTAATCCACTTAGAATTAATCTTTGTGTATGGTGTAACATAGTCATTTAGTATCAAATTTTTGCCTGTGGCTATCCAGTTTTCCTTACACTAACTGTTGAAAAGAGTATTTTTTTCTCCTTATGTACTCTTGGCTCCACTGTCATAAATTAAATGATCATATATATGCATTTTTTTTTCCTGGCCTGTATTCTGTTCATTTTAGTACATGTGTCTGAATGCCATTGATACCTTTTTAAAGATTGGGTAGCATTTATTTTTTTTAATACTGTTTATAGCTTATCCTAAGTGTTATGCATGTTCTTAATTGAGGTGAACTTGGTATATAATATGTTTCAAAAGTACAACATTATAATTCTACATCTATATACACTACAAAGTGATTACCACGAAAAGGCTACTTACTATCTATCATGCAACTGACTCCCGTTTATGCATTCTGCTCCTCCCTAACTCCCTTCCCCTCTGGTACCCACCAATCTCTTCTCTGTATCTGAGCTCATTTTTGTTTTGTTTGTTCTTTTGTTTTTGGTATTATTTGGTATTTTTTAGATCCCACATACAAATGAAATTACATGGTATTTGTCTCTCAGTATGATTTATTTCATTTAGGGTAATTCCCTCTAGGCCCATCAATGTTGTCACCAAATAGAGATTTTATATATTATTTTTTATGGTTGACCACACTATACACTCACACATGTATCTCATTCTTTTCTTTTCTGCCTGTGCATTGATGGACTTAGATTATTTCTGCATTCTGGCTACCATAAATGACACTGCTTTAAACTTAGAGGTTCATATGTCTTCTAAAGTTAGTATTGTAATTGTATTTTGGGGTAAATACTTGAAATTGAAATAAATAATTATTTGCTATTTATATTCTTAATTTTTAAAGAAATTCTCATACTGTTTTCTATCGTGGCTGCACCAATTTACATTCACACCACAGTGCACAAGGTTTCCCTTTTCTGTGCATCTTCTCCAATACTTATTTCTTGTCTTTTAACTAAGATTCTATCTAAATAGTGTGGAGTGGTATTTCATTGTATTTTGACTTACATTCTTATAGTTATTATTTATGTTGAAAAAATTTTCATGTTGGCCATCTGTATGTCTTAGAAAAAATTTATATACTCTGCCAGTTTTAAAAATTGGATTGTTTAGTTTTTGTTGTTAAGTTGTAAGAGTTCTTTATAAATTCTGGATATTACCTTCAGAAGAGTATCTTCTCTCATTTAGCATGCTGCATTTGTTTTGATGATGGTTTCCTTTGATGTGAAAAAGCTTCTTTTGAGGTAATCCAAACTACTTTTGCTTCTGTTTTCTTTGACTTTGGAGTAGATTCAGAAAAAACAATACATACGGTTTTATTTTCCTTCTGGTAGTCTTACAGATTTGGGTCTTGTGGCTGGGGTTTGTGTTGCCCCATAAATTCTAGAGTTATTTGCTCCACTGCTCTGAAATATGGCATTGGAATTATAGAATTGCACTGAATTTTGTAGATTTCTTTGGGTAGTATGGACATCTTGACAATATTAGTTCACCCAATTTGTGAGCACAGTGTATCTTTATATGTGTTTGCATCTTTTTTCAGTTTCTTTCATCAGTGTCTCATGGTTTTTACTGTAAATGTTTTTCATCCCCTTGGTTAAATTTAGTCCCAGACATTCTATTCATTTTGTTGCAGCTGTATGTGAAATTCTTTTTAAATTTTCTATTTTGTTATTAGTGTATGGAAACACCACTGACTTTCCTTCTGTATATTGATTTTGTACCCTGCAAAATTCACTTATTAGTTATAACCACTTTTTGACTGACTCTTTTAAGTTTTAACATACAGTATCATGTCATCTGCAAATAGTGAGTTTTACCACTTCCTTCCTAACTTGGATGCCTCTTTTCTTCATTAATTTGTCTGGATAAGCTTTCCAATACTATATTAAAGTATCAAAAGTGGCATTCTTGCCTTGTTTCTGACCTCAGAGAAAAGGCACTGAGTTTTTCATGGTTGAGTATGAGATATCATTGGTTTTCAGTCTATTTTAGGTTGAAACAACTTAAGTTTGAACACATTCTAAAGCTCGACAGTCTTACTCCCCAATACACATGTTTTCAATGTCACTTTTTACATTTTTAATATTGTGTATCCCTTATTATAATTACATAGATTTTCCCCCATACTCTTCTCTTTTGATCTTTACACTAATGTTATAAATGATAATTTCACTGTCTTTACTATATACTTGTTTGCTAGTGAGATTATATTTTCGTATGTCTTCTTGTTACCACAATTATCACTCTTTTTTCCAGCTTAAAGGAATTCCTTTTTAACACTCCCTGTAAGGCCAGTTTAATAATAATGAATAACTTTAGCTTTTACCTGTCTAGAAACTTTCTCCCTCCTTCAAATTTAAGTACTAATTTTGCTGTGTAGAGTATTCTTCATTGGTTGGCAAAATAGAGTGTTCTTATTTCTTTCAGCATTTTGATGATAGAGTGCCAATTCCTTCTGACCTGCAAAGTTTGTTAGACATTCTGTTGACAGTTATGGGATTCCATTGTATAAAGCATGTTGTCTTTTCCTTGGTGCTTTTAATATCCTCTTCTTGTCTTTAACTTTTAACATTTTATTATTTTTATTAAATAATTTTTTCAAAAATTACCTTTCTCCACTTTATTTATTTAGAGGCGACAGGAGATAATTAGGTTTGTTTGTGTAAGTATGCTTGTATGTATTTTTAATGAAGGTCCCAGTGATTGAGCCCAGGACCTCTTGCATAATAAGCATGCAATCTCCTACTAAGCTATGCCCTCCCCACAGCTTTTGACATTTTAATACCAATGTGTCTTAGTATTGGTCTCTGTGGGCTTCCTTTATTTGACACTCTCTCTGGATCTTAATGTTTCTTTCCCCTGGCTAGAAAGTTTTTCAGCCAGTATTTCTTTAAACAATTTTTGAGAGTAAGATCAGCAATGTGGCAGGGTGAAAAGCTACTTTTCATAGTAACTTTAAATGTACTACCAGCTAAACATCAATGACTAAACAAATGTCGCTCAATCTAATGGAATAGGATACTCAAGAATTTGCACATCTATATATCTGAAGATAGATGGACTGATATATATAGAAGTGGTGGTATGAGGGAACAAAAGTCAGTGCTTTCAGTCTTAGCACTCTGATCATGGCTGCAGCAGTCCATGGCCACAGTACCTGGGCAGAAGCAGGAGTGAGATCTGAGACCCTGTCCAGCTTCTGAGACAGCCACATTCCCTGAACCTGACTCCAACCTGCAGTGGCAGAGCCCACAGACCCTACAATACTAGACATGGAAGAGATGGGTGTGCAACCCTTGCTCCCTGGCCACCATCCTCCTCCCACCATGGTGGTACAGTCTACAACTCAAGATTGCAGACACTAGGGAAAATCCCAGTAACCTGGTAAGAACAGCGTCTCTGGCAGATCCAAAGGAGCAAATGCTCTAGAAGTATGGAAGCAACAATAAAGAAATGGAAACACAGCAGTTAAAGAGACAGTGGAGCCTGGAAAGTGACAACTCTTAAATGGAACTAGAGGCAACTGAGACAAGCACACTAAAAGCTGTTATTGCATGACCTCCCAGAAAAGAACAGAACCGTAACTTCTGATCTGTCATTTAAGTTCAAATACTCCAGCAGAAAAACATTTCATCACACACTGTGAAGCAACACAGTAACACATCACAAAAATAACAGTTCTCTAGCAAACAAACTTAAAATCACAGAAAATTGTGAACTAACTGATATAGAATTCAAAACACTTTCAAACAGGAGCTCAAGGCACTACAAGAAAAGTCATAAAGGCAGTTCAGGAGGTTCAGAAATAAAATTAATAAATAGGAGAAATACTTTACAACCAAGATTGACAGTATAAAAAAAAATTTGGGGGGGAGCTGAAGAACTTGACAGAGAAAATGATGACTTAATTAGAAAGCATTAGAAATAGAGCAGATCGTGGAAAAGAAAACAGGTAATTGTAACTCTAGAAACCTAGAAATGATTTAAGTAAAAGATGAAAAACAAGTAACATTTTTAAAATGAGAAATTCTACAAGGCTCTCTGTTTTTTAGGAAAGGCAGCATGAAGGTAATTAAAAATACCACATAAGAATACATTTTCCAAAGAAGTTATCCTTCATACAATTCAGTCATGAATGGGAAATACTTGCTGAAACAAAAATAAAGGAGTACATCAAAACTAGATGTGCCTTGAAGGAGGTGTTGAAAGATGTTTTTCTACAAGAACAAAATGATAAAAATTCACAAAATTTAAGCATGGAGATAGACAGAACTGGAAATTTGAAATTCTTTATCAGAGTAGGTTTTTAAGCATTTTCATTATAGCATAACAATTAAAGGGAAGAAAAAAGGAGAAAAATAATTATAGAAGTTTCAGTTTGGTAACAAACTATTTACAAAAAAGGGATAATTTTGAGCAACAACAACAAAAAAATAAAAGGACAAATGAATAAAGAAAAAAAAATACCCCACAAAAGGACACAGCCCACACAGGCAAAAGAAGGTAACAGGCTATCAACAGAACAGTCGAGCGCTGCGTTATGAAATCTTTCATAGAAAGATTCAGGGTAACCAAAAAGCATAAACATAGAGCAGAGACAAAAAAATTAAAAAAGGAAATTGAGAAAACACATCATAGGAAACCACCAAGCCAAAAATGGCAAAGAAAAAAAAAAACAAAGAAAAATAAATAATGAAGCTATAGAGGAATCAGAAAACAAAAGAAAAAAAATGGCATACTCATTCCTCATCTGTAAAACAATCACATTAATTGTAAATGTACTGAATTTACCAATCAAAAGACACAGAAGCTGGATGAATTAAAAGGAACAGCAAGTTATATCCTGCCTCCAGGAGACACTCCTCTGCTCCACACACCAATACAAAGGCACAAAGTGAAATGGTGAAGATGGTACTCCAAGCAAATAGCAGCCAAAAGAAAGGAGATGTAGTCATACTTGTAACAGAAAAAACAGACATCAAGCCAAAAAAGGTAGTAAGAGACAAAAATCAAGCAGTATAAAATGATCAAAAGAAAAACTTGATAATGAGGACAAAAAGATGACTTATATGCACCTAACAAAAGACAGCAGTACAATATAACAGTTATTAACAGAATTGAAAGGAGAAATTGACAGCAAAACAGTAAGAGTAGGGGACTTCAATCATCTTTTCTGATGAAATGATATGAATCTAAATATTAATTGTATTTTCTGACCTAATGATAAAACTAAAAATCAACTACAAGAAGAAACCTGGAAAAATCACAAATATGTGGAGACAGAACAATATGCTACTGAACAATTAGTAAGTCAATATAGAAATCAAAGATGTCAAAAATAAACTGAAAATAAATGAAACAGAAAATATAGCACACCAAAATCTGCAGGATATAGTAAAAGTGATTAGAAGAGACTTTTATATAGAGAACTACCTCTAGAAACAAGACAAAACTCAAATAAAAAAGCAAATATACATTACACCTAAATAAAAGTAAAAAAGAAGACAAAAGCTCAAAGTTAGTATAAAAATGGAAATAATGTCAAAGCAGAAATTAACAAGATAGAGACAAAAAAGACAATAGAAGAAAAATCAACAAAGTAAGAGTTGCCTTTGGGATTTTTTAAAACTGACAAACCTTTGGCCAGGCTGACAAAAAAGAGGTTTCAAATAAATAAAATTAGAATAAAAGGAGATGTTACACTAATACTACAGAAATAAAAATACATATAACAGAATATTATGAACAACTTATATGCCAATAAATTGAAAGACATAAAAAGAAATGGACAAAATCTTAGAATCACACAATCTTCCAAGTGAATCATAAAGAAATAACCTGCAGTACAGAGATTAAAACAATAATTAAAAAGTTCCCCCAAAACAAAACTCTGTGTCTAGATAGCTTGATAGGTAAATTCTACCGAACATTCAAATAATCCATATTATCTAAATAAATCTACAGATTCAGTGCAATCCCTATTAAAATCCAGTGACAATTTCCATACAAACAGAACAAAATCTTTATACTGAACCAGAAAAGACCTGGAATAGCTAAAGTAATACTGTGGAAGAAAGAACAAAACTGGAAATACCACACTCCCTAATTTCAAACTCTATCACGAAGCAATATTAGTCAAAACATCAAGGTTTTGGCAGAAAAACAGATACATGGATCAATGAAACAGAAATTGAGAGCCAGAAAGAAACCCACATATATAGGGAGAATGAATTTATGAAGAAAGGAGCTGAAAACATAAAATGGAGGATAATAATAAATGGTGTTGTGAAAATGGGAAGTGCTACAGGAATACATAAGAAAAAAAAACAATAAAAATCTGAAATAACCTAATGTAGTTTCTAAAGGAATTTAAAAAAGAACAAAAAAAGCCCAAGGTACAGAAAGAAACAAATGATGATTAGAGCAGAAATAAGTAACTAGAGACCAAAAAAATAACAGAAAAAGTCAGTATAATGAGGAGTGGACTTCTTGAAAAAATAAAACTGATAAGCAGAGAGAGAAACAGTAGAGAGACAGAACTTAAATAAACAATATAAAATTCAACAGAACAGAAGTTACACTGATACCACAAAATACAAGAGACCTGAGAAGCCAAGATGACTAAGAAAAAAGACCCTGAGCACATCTCTTCGCTAGCACACCAGAATCACAACTGTCTGGAAACAACCATTGCTGAAAAAGACTAGGACCCACGAGAAAACATTTCCTGCAACTGAAGACATAAAGAAGTTCAAGGAGATAGGTATGATGGGTGAACTCATGATATAATCAAATCTGGTACCTTTCGGTAGGTGACCGACAAACCAGAGACTAATTATAATGTAGAGATTCTCCTACAGAAGTGAGAGTTCTGTGCCTCATGTTAGGTGCCCCAGCTTGCGGGATCATCACCAGGAAGTTAAGTCTCAGAGCATCTGGCTTTGAAAGCCATCGGATCTTAATTTCAGAAGCCCTACAGGACTAGGGGAGATAGAGACTTCACTATTAATGGGGGCACCCAAAATCTCATGACCACTGGGACCAAGGGAAAAGGCACTAGTATGGTAAAGGCCTGGGCCAGACCTACCTGCTGGTCTTGGAAAGTCTTCTAAAGATGTTAGGGTAGAGGACGTCTGTGGCTCACCCTAGAGACACAGACACTGGTGGCATCTTGGCTCATTAGTATCAGGACCTGGCCAAATCCAAGAGCCTATAGGCACCAGTGCTGGTACATTCAGGCTAAACATCTAGCTTGGTGAGAACACAGCCCCATCCATCAGAAGACAGTCTGCTGAAAAATATCCTGAGGCCACAGCTTCCTCCAGAAATGTTCCATGACATGGCCATACCAACAGTGGGTCATACCCAACTCTGCCTACCTGTTGGCAGACCCGGACCCTGCCCTTAAGGAAGCCTGCACTAGGCTCTACAACAGCCTCACCTACCAGAAGGCAGACACCCAGAAGCAATAAAATAATGATCCTGCAGCCTAGGGATCCACTCAAACCATAGCAATCTGACCACTGAAACCATCTGGACCATGGCCCTGTCCACTAGCATGCAAACACAATCCTCTGCAACATGTTGGAACTCATACCCAATTGTTCCAGAACAAGCCAACTCCTGGTCCCAACAATAATCTCAATGAGCTTCCTGGACCATGCAGCTAGACTTCAGAAACAGGCTCATCCTGCCAGTAGTGTGGTACTAACCATAGGGCCTGGCTCACTCACCAGGAGGTGGCAACAGACATGGAGTCTTCTGGGCTTTGACTCCATTAGTAAGCCTGCAAAAGCCCTGGGACTCCCTAGGGACTCCAAGGGTCCCATGACCAGCAATGCTAAACAGCAGCCAGCAGCATCTACACAAGGCAGGCTTGCTGACAACCAACAAGAACAGGGACCAATCAAGTCTACCACAACATCCACAAAGTCAGCCCACCACAACAGTGGAACCCAAGCAGCTTTCTCAGAAATAAATGAAATAGAGACCAAAACAAAACAACAAGACAAATGAAACTGAAAGCTGGCTCTTTGAAAAAGAAAAAATTGATATACCTTTAGCCAGACTCATCAAGAAAAAAAATAAAGAGAGCCAAAAATCAATAAAATCAGAAATGAAAAAAAGAGAAGTTACAAGCAACACTAACCAAACATAAGTGATCCTAAGAAACTACTCTCAACAACTACACCCAATACAATGGATAACCCTAGAAGAAATGGTTGAATTTTTAGAATTCAATCTCCCAAAAGTGAATTAGGAAGATAAAGAAAGTAGGACGAAACTAATCATCAGAAATGAAATTGAATCAATAATTACAAAATTCCCCACAAAGCAAATTCCAGCATGAGATGGCTTCAGAGGAGAATTCTATCAAACATTTGGAGATGAGTTAACACCTACCCTTCTAAAACTATTCCAAAAGGTTGCAAAGGAGGGAACACTTCAAAACTCATTCTATCAAGCAAGTATCACCTTGATACTAAAACCAGACAAAAATATCACGTGAAAAAAGGAAATTATAGGTAACTATCACTGATGAACACAAATGCAAAAATCCTCAACAGTATCCTAGCAAACTGAGTCCAAAAATGCACTAAAAGGATCATATACCATAATCAAGTGGGACTTATTCCAGGGATATAAGGATTTTCTAACATCCACTAGTCAATCAATGTGATACATCACATTAACAAATTAAAGAATAAAAACCATGTATCATCTCAATAGATGTAGAAAATGCTTTTAATAAAATTCAACATACATTTATGGGGGAAAAAAAACAAAACAAAACACCTCTCCAGAAAGCAGGCACAGAGAGAACATATAAAGGCCATATATGACAAACCCACAGCTAACATCATACTTAACAGGGACAAGTGAAATATTTCTTTAAGATCAGGAACAAGTCAAAGATGACCGCTCTTGTGACTTTTATTCAAAATTGTTTTAGAAGTCCTAGCCAGAGCAGCTAGAGAAGAAAAAGAACTAAAATCCAGATTTAAAGGGAGAAGCATAAATTGTCACTGTTTGCAGGTGACACTATACTGTACATAGAAAATCCTAAAGAAAACTACTAGAGCTCATCAGTGAATTCAGCAAAGTTGCAGGATACAAAATTAATATACAGAAATTGGTTGCATTTTTATACAATAACAGCAAAGTATCAGAAAGAGAAATTAAGAAACAAGTCCATCACATCAAAAAGAATAAACTACATAGAAATAAATCTATCTAAGGAGGCAAAAAGACTTATATTCTGAAAACTAAAGACTTTCATTAAAGGAATTGAAGATGATTGAAACAAATGAAAATAAACACTGTATCTAGTGTATGGAAAAGTCAGTATTATTAAAATGACTGTATTATCTACAAATTCAATGCAATCCATTTCAAAATACCAATGTCATTTTTTACAAAAATCGAACAAGTAATTTCAAAATTTGTATAGAAACAACAGACTGAATAGCCAAAGCAATCTTGAGAAAGAAGAACAGAGCTGGAGGAATCACACTCCCTGACTTCAGACTATACTCAAAACTACGATAATCAAAACAGTACGGTACTGGCACAAAAACAGACACATATCAATGGAACAGGATAGAAAGTCCAGAAATAAACCCATGCACATTTATGGTCAATTAATCTACAACAAAGAAGGCAAGAATATACAATGGAGAAAATACAGTCTCTTCAGTAAGTGGTGCTGGGAGCATGGGATACCTACTTGAAAAGAATGAAACTAGAAAATTCTCCTAAAATTTACATAAAAATAAACTCAAGATGAATTAAATGCCTAAATACGACTTGATGACACTGTTAAAACTTACTGAGGAAATCAAAGGCAAAACACCCTTTGACATAAATTGCAGCAATATTTTCTTGGCTCTGTCTCCTAAAGTAAAAGAAATAAAAGCAAAGATAACCAAATTGGACCTATCTAAAATTAAAACCTTCTTCATAACTGGGAAATCATCAATAAAATGAAAAGACAATTTGCTGAATGGGAGAATGGAAGATAATATATGCAAATGACATGACAAATGAGAGATTAATATCCAACATATATAAATAGCTCACACAATTGAATATTACAAAACTAAAGAAAACCTGATTAAAAATGGGTAGAAAAACTAAATAGACATTTTTGCAACGAGAAAATGCAGATGGCCAACAGACACATGAAAAGATCCTCAGCATCGCCAATTACCAGAGATATGCAAATTAAAATCATAATGAAACATTTCCTCATTTCTGTCAGAGTGGCTATCATTAAAAAGAACACACATAACAAATGCTGGCAAGGATAACAAAGAGAACTCTTGTACACTGCTGGTGGGAATATAAATTGGTGCTGACACTGTGGAAAACAGTGTAGAAATTTGTCAAAAAACTAAAAACATGCCTTCCATAAGAGCCAGCAATTGCACTCCTGTGGATATTCCCTCCCCACAAAATTCAAAAATATTCATCGCCCCCAATGTTCATAGTAACACTGTGTACAATAACTGAGATATAGAAATAATCTAAATGTCCATAAACAGATGACTGGATAAACAAAATGTGGTATATTTACACAAGTGGAGTACTACTCACCTCCTCCACCCCGCCTCCTCCACCCCTAAACCAAACTTTTGCCATGTGCAGCAACATGGATGGACTTAAGAGGGCACTAATATGCTAAGTGAGATAAGTCAGAGAAAGACACATACTGTATAGTATCAATTACATGTGTGGAATGTAAAATATACAACAAAGCAGTGAACACAATAAAAAGGCAGACTCAAAGATACAGAGAAAAAACTAGAGGTTATCAGTGAGGAGGTATAAAAGGGGTCTTTAAGTGTGAAAGTGGGAGGTACAAACTACTGGGTGAAAGACAGGCTCAAGGATGTACTGTGCAACACAGGAATACAGTCAATATTTTGTAATTAGTGTAATGGAACATAATCTTTAAAAATTGTACAAATTTTTAAAGTGATATATTAAAAAATCATAATAGAATAACTGGAAACCTAAAAGAAATGGATAAATTTCCAGAAAGATACAATTTTCCAAGACTAGATCAGGAAGATATACATAATCTGAAGAGACCAATTACTATGATTGAAATTGAATCAGGAATAAAAAAAAAACTTTCAACAAACATCCTGTACTGATGCCTTCACAGAGGAGACCTACAAAATATCAAAGAGTTAATACATATCCTTCCAAACTATTCCAAAAAACTGAAGAGGAAGGAACACACCCAATGAGGCCATCGTTAACTAAAATCAAAACTAGAGAAAGATAGTACAAAAAGAGATGACAGGCCAACATCCTTGATCAATATATATGCAAAAATTCTCAAAAAAAATATTAGGAAATGAAATCTAACAATACAAAAAAAGGATACATGATCACATGGAATTTATTCCAGGAATACAAAGATGTTTCAAAGTTCACAAATAAATCAGTGGTGATCTATCATTTTACTGAAACAATGGATAGAAATCATATGTCATCACAATACATGTAGAAAAAAAGCGTTTGACAAAATTCAATACACTTTCATGATTTAAAAACTCTTAAGTTAGTATAGAGGGAAAATATCATACATAATAAAGACCATTTATGACAAATACACAACTAACAGCACACTCAACTGTAAAAAGTTAGAAGCTTTTCCTCTAAAATAAGGAAAAGCAAAGTGATACCCACTGTTGCCATTTCCAATTAACATAGTACTGGAAGTCCTATCTACAGCAGTCAGTCAAGAAAAGAAACAGACAGCATTCTAATTTGAAAAGAATAAATATTACTGTTACTATCTCCAGATGACATGATACCATATACAGGAAACCCTAAAGTCTCCACTACAAAACTATTTGAAATAATAAATGAATCCTGTAATACTGCAGGATCAGAATTAGTATACATAAATTCATTGCTTTTATATACATGAATAATGAACTTTCAGAAAGAGAAAGCAAGGAAACTACTCCATTTATAACTGCAACAAAAAGAATAAAATACCTACGAAGAAACTAAGTCAAGGAGGTAAAAACAATCTATACTTTGAAAACTATAAGACATTGGTAAAGGAAATTTAAGATGATGCAAAGAAACGGAAAGACATCCTGTATTCATGGTTTGCAAGAATTAAAATTGTTAAAAGGTCTAAACTACCCAAAGCAAATTACAAATTGAATGCAATCCCTAACAAATACTGATATAATTTTTCATAGGACTAGAACAAATTTTTTCTCATGTCTGTATAGTAATACAAAACACCTGAAATACCTGAACCAATCTTGAGAACAAAGAACAAAGCTGGAGATATTACACTCTCTAACTTCAGATTAGACTATGAAGCTGCAGTAATCAAACAAGTATGATACTGACATAAAAACAGATATACAGACCAATGGAACAGAATAGAGCCCAAAAGGAAAGTGACATACATATTTTCACTTAATATGTAACACAGTTGGTAAAAAAGAGACAAAGAGGAAAAGACAGTCTCTTCAAAAACTGGTTCTTGGAAACTGGACAGCCATACGTAAGTAGAAATGTGTTGAGTTTACCTTCTCCCACAAGTACACTGAAAACACATCTACCTGTGGAATAATTCTCACAGAATACCCACTGAATACTGTAAGAAGATCTCATACAACAAAAGCTATCAGAAAGACCACCACATATCCAGGTAGGATGAAAAGGAAATAAAGGACTCACATGATCCTAATCACTTCATTTCACCTCCCAGCCTGAGATGGACATGTACTGGTGTGCACACCAGCATAATGCTGAAATTTGGGTTTCAGGAAATATACCTGGGGAGAGAAATTGGTTTGGTTGTGTGAACGCAGCTGGAAGGGACTGGAGTGTGTTTAGGGACAACTGGGGTTGTGTGCAGATCTATTCCATGAAGGAGTCCCATCACAAACATGCTCACAAAAAGGGAGGGATGTAGCCCCACCATCGTGACCTCATTCTCAGGTCACTTATAATGGGTGTGACTGCCTCTACAAGCTCTGGGAGTTGGTAACCACTGGTAGATTGCCCAAACGAGGGAATGAGGCTGAAATCTGAGCTAATTCCTGGCAGGGTGTAACTTCCACAGATTTACACGGGAGGCAGTTACCTGGAAACATTCCAGCTGACTACTGGTGCTCCTGTGGCTGAGGCAGATCTGGTGCCAGCAGCAACAAGTTTTCAGGGCATGCACACATTGGGGCAGGGCTGAAATCTAAGCCAATTATCAGTGTTCCAACAGCAAAAGTTGGGTGGAGGGCAGTGCCAACAACACTGTACTTTGTCACTAATGGCAGATGTTACAAAAAACATATCCCAGTGGACAGCTCCTGGGAATGAACACACAGTAGCTCCTTTCCTAGTGGGAGTGTTCTAGCCACATGCACCTCAGACCACAGCTTAGAACCAGATCTGGGGGCTTCTACTGAAACCACCTAGGAGAAGACCCTGCAGCTGGCAGTGCTGTGACAATCACAGTGCAAAAAGTAGGCCCTGCTCAACGTTCAGGGTGGGCTCTGGTCACCACGACACCAATTACACCCCCAATTAAGGGTAACGGATAGCACACCTTGAGAACAGACATGGAAGGAATCCATATGAAAAACAGTCCTCACAGCAGAAATATTGTGTTTACATACGCTACACAGGGATGTTTCCACATAAAAACAGCCCTTCAAACCACAGCAGAGAAATACAACTAAAATGAAAAAACAGAGGAACCACTGCCTATTAAAAAAAAAGGAGAGAAATCCCCTGAAAGAACAATGAAACAGACCTCCGCTGTTTATCAGACCCAGAGTTCAAAAAGAAATAAAAATGCTGAAGGAATTAAGAAATTTTATTTATTTTATCTACTTCCTGATAGAAGTGCAACAATAAGGAAGCAGAAAAGATAAAGAGAAGCCAATCAAAATTAGATAACTCAATTGCTGAGATAAAAACGAAACTAAAGCCAAAAGATAGCAACTTAAATACTACAGAACTAAAAAGTACCCTGGAATATTGAATAATGGAAATCACCCAGAGTACCAGACAAAAGACAAAAGACAAAATATATATATATATATGGAAACATATGAGACTTACAGGATAATATAAATGAAACAACATGCAGACATACAGACCATTCTACATATAATAGGGATGGTAGAAAAAGAAGAAAGAGACACATGGTTTGAAAATGTATTGAATGTATTATGGCTAAACACTTCCCAAACCAAAAGAAGGAAACATACCCAGCTATAAGAAGCACACAGAGTCCCAAACAAGATGAGCCCAAAGAGACCAACACGAAGACATGGTATCACAGTGAAAATGGCACAAGTTAAACATAGAGAGAGGATTCTGAAGGCAACAAGAGAAGAACAAAGAGTTATTTATAGGAGAACACCAATAAGCCTATCAACTGATTTCTCTATAGAAACATTATTGGCCACAAGGGAGTGGCAAAGTACATTCAAAGTCCTAAAAGCTAAAAGTAAAAACCTGTAACCTGTGATCCTCTACTCAGAAATATTATCATTTAGAACAGAAGAGGTAAAGAAATTAACAGAAAAATAAAAACTAAAGGAATACAAGAATATTAAACTTATCTTACAAGAAATAATTGGAAAATATTCTCTAAATAATCAAGAATCTTTAGAGGAGAAAAATCATAATAGGAAAGGCAAATACATAAAAGATGAAAGATCATTAAATAAACCAGTACATAAATTTAAATATCAAAAAATTTTTAATGAAAGTGATTATAACTATAATGAACAGCAAAAGGATAAACATGAAAGATGTAAAATAGGACATCAAAATCAAATTTGTGGAGGAGAGGAGTAAGAAAATACAGATTTTTTTTTTAGAATGTGTTTAAGCTTATATGAATACCTGTCTAAAACAAGTAGATATAGTAACTGGTTAACATATTTGAAAACCAGGATAATTACAAATCAAAAACATACAATAGATTAAAAGAGAGAGAGAGAGAGAGAGAGGGAGAGAACACAAACATACCACAAAAGAAAGCCATCAAACAACAACAGGAAAAACAAAAACAAAAAGAAATGAACAAAGAAGAAATCCAAAGTCAACTGGAAAACAGAGTTTAAAATGGTGATAAATACATAATTCTCAATACTTACCTTAAATGTCAATGGATAAAATGCTCTGATCAAAAGACACAGAGTGGCAAACTGGATAAAAACAAAAAAGAATCTACAAATTGATGCCTATAAGACACTTCAGGCCAAAGACACACATAGACTGAAAGTGACAACATGGAAAGAGACAGTCACACAAGTGGAAATGACAGGAAAATGGGAGTAACAATGCTCATATCAGACAAAATAGGCTTCAAAACAAAGGCCACAAAGAAAGACTAAGAAAAACATGATATAATAATAAAAGGAAAAATACAAGAAGAGGATATTATACTTAATACATATGTACCCTGTATATGAGCACCTAAATATATAAAACAAATACTAACAGACATAATGTAATAGAGAAAAGATCTGACTCTATATTGAATCTGTTCCTTTGGTTTTAGCCACTGTGCCCTTTTTCTGGGTTTATTCTTGCTAGCTCTGCACCTTTTGTAAGTGAATGTTGCCTTTAGCCTGTCTGGTAAACAGGAAAGCCTTTCCTCAAGGCTCTGACCTTTAAGGATATTGACACTTCTGCACTTATGTAAAGACAACAAGTTGCAGAATAGAGGGTACCCTTTGTTTTGTTGGAGGATTTGCAGGAGCACCATGACCTGGCCCACTTGGACAGCTGCAGGAACAAAGAATTCCTACACCAAGACATTTGCACCAACCAACCACACCCACTTCCCTATTTTTTTATATAAAGGGAGCCTGTATTCTGACTGGAGCAGGATGCTTCTCAAAGACATTAGTCTGCCATCCTCTCGATCTACCAGCTTTCCGAATAAAGTCACTATTCCTTGCCCCAACACCTTGTCTCCGATTTACTGGCCTGTTGTGTGGTGAGCTGAATGAGTCTGGACTCGGTAACAATAATAGGAGAAACTGATGTGAACACAGTAGCAGTAGGAGATTTTAACACCCCACTGATATCAGTGGACAGATCTTCCAAACAGTAAATCAATAATGCAACAGAGATCCTAAGTGACACAACAAAACCATTTGAATTAACTGATATCATCAAGACATTACATCCAAAAAACCCACGATACATATACTTTTCAAGTGCACATGGGACACTCTCTAGTATAGACTAAGATAAGGACACAAAACAAATTTCAACAAATTTAAGAAGAGAGAAATTATTTCAAGCATCTTTTCTGACCAGAACAGCATGAAAGTAGAAATCAACCACAGGAAGAGATGAGGGGAAAAAAATGGCTGGAAGACTTATCAACATTCTACTGAAAAACCAATGAGTCAATGATGAAATCAAAAACGGAACTTAAAAAAAAAGAAAACCTCAAGGCAAAAGACAATGAAAACAGAACTATACAAAACCCATGGGATGTAGCAAAAGTGGTCTAAGAGGGAAGTTCATAGTGATATAGGTCTTCCTCCCAAAACAAGAGAAATCTCAGATAAAAGACTCAACGTACCTCCCAAGTAATTAAAAAAAAAAAAAGGGAAAAAAGGAAAAAGAAACCAAAAGTAAGCAGAGGTAAGGAAATAATAAAGACTTGAAAAAAATAAATAAAATAGATTAAAAAAATAGATAAATAGATAAATCAATAGTCAATACAATAAAACCCAGAACTGTTTTTTCAGAAAGGATAAATCAAATTGATAAACCTGTGGCCAGGCTCACCAAGAAGAAAAGAGAGAGGACTGAAATAAACAGAATAAGAAGTGAAGGAGGAGAAATAACAACCAATAATGCAAAACCTCAAAATATAAGAGAATATTGTAAATAAGTATATGCCAACAAATTGGACAACTGACAAGAAATGGAAAAGTTTCTAGACACATGCAACCCACCAAAACTGAATCATGAAGAAATAGATTATTTGAACATACCAATTACTGGAAATGAAATGGAATCAGCAATTAAGGAAAACCATCCTACACACAAAAATCCAGGACCAGATGGCTTCCCTGGGGAATTCTACCAATTATACTAATCCTTCTCAAACTCTTCCAAAAGAATGAAAGGAGAGAACACTCCCAAATTATACTAAGAAGCCACGATTACCCTTACACCAAAACCAAAGGCACTAACCCCATCCCCAAAATAAAAAAAAAGGCCAAAATTTTTGATGAATATAGATGCTAAATTCTCAACAAAATATTTCAAAATGAATCCAACAACAGATACAAAGATTATACATCATGATCCAGTTGAATTCATCCCTGGTCACAAGGATGGTTCAATATATGCACATCAATAAATATGATACACCATACC
Organism: Camelus dromedarius; assembly: GCF_036321535.1. NCBI lineage: Eukaryota > Metazoa > Chordata > Mammalia > Artiodactyla > Camelidae > Camelus > Camelus dromedarius. Next base: position 9,901,044 of record NC_087473.1, read on the forward strand.
AACAAAGGAAAAGATACAAGTCATGTGATCTCAATAGATGCTGAAGAACATTTGATAAAATTCACACCCACTCATTAAAAACTCTTACCAAAGTGGATATAGAGGGACTATATCTGAACATTTTAAAACCTATTTATGAAAAATCCACAGCCAACATAACACTCAAATGTGAAAAGTTGAAAACTTTTCTGCTAAAATCTGTAATAAGACAGGGATGCCCATCCCCACCACTTCTATTCAGTATAATATTGGATTTCCTAGCCATAGCAGTCACACAAGAAAAAGAAATAAAATGTATGCAACTTGAAAGGAAAGGGGTAAAACTGTAAACATATACAGATGGCACGACACTCTGTATAGAAAAGTGTGAAGTTTTCCTAAACAAAAACTATTAGAACCGAGAAAGAAATTCAGTAAGTTAGTACAAGAGAAGGCTAATGTATAGAAATCTGATTTCTTTGCATTAACAATGAAATATTAGAAACAGAAAGTTAAAAAAATTTAAAATTGTGTTACAAAAAAATACCTAGGAATAAAATTGACAAAATAGTGAATGATTATACAATATAAAACATTGATAGAGGAAATTGAAGATGATTCAACAACCAAAGAAATCTACAGTGCATTCCTTAACAAATTGCCTATGGCATTTTTCATAGGACTAGAACAAATAATCCTAAAATTAATATGGAATCAGAAAAGACCTAGAATTTACAAGTCACTCCTGAAGAAAAAGAACAAAGCTGGAGGTAAAACCCTCCCAGACTTCAAAGAATACTACAAAGGTACAGTAATTGAAACAGTGTGGTACTGGCAGAAAAACAGACAAATGGTTCAATGGAACAGAATAGAGCCCAAGGGAAAAACACAAACACACACACCTGCCTATAATCAATCTTTGATAAAGGAGGCAATAATATACAATGTAGTAAAGACAGTCTCTACAGCAAGTGCTGTTAAGGAACCTGGACAGCAGCATGTAAATCAATGAAGTTAGAACATACACTCCATACACAAAAATAAACTCAAAAATGGCTTAAGGACTTAAACATAAGACATGACATTATAAAACTCCTAGAAGAGAACACAGGGTAAATATTCTCTGACATAAATTGTAGCAATGTTTTCTTAGCTTTTGCACAGCAAAGGAAACCATCAACAAAGTAAGAATAGTGATGGAATGGACAAAATATTTGCAAATGATGCAACCAACAAGGGCTTAATTCCCAAAGTATACAAATAGCTCATATAGAACAGTTTAAAGTTTGAAAGCATTTCCTTTAAGATCAGGAATAAGACAAGAATATCCACTCTTGTCACTTTTTTCAACATGGTTCTGAAGTCCTAGTGACAGCAATAAGAGAACATAAAGAAATTTTATGAAATTGAAACTGGAAAGGAAGAAGTAAAACTGTCACTGTTTGCAATTAACATGATCGTATACACAGGAAATTCTGAAGAAGCCACCAGAAAACTACTAGAGCTCATCTATGAATTCAGAAAAGTTTCAGAATTCAAAACTAATATATAGAAACCTGATGCATTTTAATACACTAATAACAAAGTTATCAGAAAGAAATTAAGAAAACAACCCTATTTACTATTGTGTCATAAAGAAAAAAATACCTAGCGATAAACCTACCTAAAGAGGCAAAAAAGACTTGCATTTTGAAAACTATTAGATGCTGATAAAAAAAAATTGAAGACAACACAGATAGAAAGGCATACCATGTTTCTGGATTGGGAGAATCAATATTGTTAAAATGACAATTCTGTCTAAAGCAATCTACCAATTCAATGCAATCCCTGTGTATGGAGTGAGGGAATATTTTAATTTCAATGGCATTTTTCATAGAACTACAACTAGTAATGTTAAAATTTGTACAGAGACACAAATGACCTAGAATAGAAAAAACTGTCTTAAGAAATGAGGGGGAAGAATCACCCTCCTTGACTTCCAACTATACTACAAACCTACAATAATCAAAAAAAATGGCACAAAAAACACAGATGCATACATCAGTGGAACAGGACAGAAAGCCCAGAAGTAAACCTGCACACTTACGATCAATTAACCTATGACAAAAGAGGCAAAAATACACAGTGGAGACAGGACAGTCTCTTCAGTAAGTGGTGCTGGGAAAATAAGACATATATATGTTAAAGAACAAAATCAGAACATTCTCTAACACCATATACAAAAATAAACTCAAAATGGGTTAAAGATCTAAATATAAAACCTGATACTCTAAAACTCCTAGAGGAAAACACAGGCAGAACAGTCTTTGACATAAATTGCAGTAATATTTTTTTTTTTGGATTGGTCTCTTAGAGTAAAGGACAATAGAGCAAAAATAAACAAATGGGGTAATTAAAATTAAGTTTCTCATCACAAAGGAAACCATCAAGAAAACAAAAAGATAATCTATGCAATGGGCAAAATATTTGCAAATAATTTGACTGACAAAAGATTAATTTCCAAAATATACAAACAGCTCACAGAATTCACTATCAAAAAGGCAAAAACAGCCCAAGTAAAAGAAAAAAAAAAAAACAAATATGCAGAGGACCTATATAAACATGTCTTCCAAGAAGTTGTACAGATAGCCAGAAGACACAAGAGAAGTGGTCAACAATCACTAATTATTAGAGAAACGTAAATCAAAATCACAATGAGTTATTACCTCTCATCTGTCAGAATGCCATCCTCCAAAAATCTACAAATAATAAATGCTGGAGAGGGTGTGGAGAAAAGGGACCCTCCTACATTGTTAGAATGTAAATTGGGCAGTTACTATGGAGAAGAGAATGGAAGTTCCTTTAAAAACTACAATAGTGTTTTCATGATCCATATATCCATATATATGATCCAGCAATCCCACCCCTGAGCATGTATCTGGAAAAGACAAAACTCTTAATGGAACAGATACATGCATCACAATGCTCATAGCAGCACGATTTACAATAGCCAACACATGGAAACAACCTAAGTTGTCCATCAACAGATGACTGGATAAAGAAGTTGTGGGACATTGGTACAATGGAGTAGTATTGAGCCATAAGAAAAATGTAACAATGCAATCTGCAAAAACATGAGTGGACCTAGAGATTATCATATAAGTGAAGACAGAGAAAGATAAATATCATACATACGATATTACTTATACGTGGAATATAAAAAATTGACACAAATGAACTTATTTAGAAAATAGAAATAGACTCTCACAGACATAGAAAACTAAGTTATGGATACCAAAGGGGAACAGTGATAAGGAATAAATTAGGAGTTTTGGGACTAGCAGATAGAAACTACTATATATAAAATAGATACATAACAAGGACCTACTCTACTGTAGAGCACAAGGAACTGTAGTCAATACCTTGTAATGACCTATAACGAAAAAGAATCTGAAAAAGTCTAAATACATATACGTGTATATATACACACACACACATATATATGTGTAACTGAGTGAGTTTGCTGTAAACTTGAACTTAACACAACATTGTAAGTCAATTATTCTTCAATTAAAAAGAAAAAAAAGAAACAGTGGCTGAGAACTTTCAAAATCTGAGGAAAGTTACAGACATCCAGTACAGGAAGCTCATTAGTTCCCCAAATGTTTCCATCTAAAAACCATCCTAGACAAAACTGTCTAAAAGTCAAAGACAAAGTGAATTTTTTAAGCAGCAAGAAAAAAAAAACTGTCATATTTAAGGCAGCACCCATGAGACTACGATAATATATATGAAGTGCTGAAAGAGAAAAATTGCCAAGCAAGAATATTTTTCCCCAGCAAAGTTGTCTCAACTCGTAGAGAGAAGGAACAGATTGGTAGCTGTCAGGGTCTAGTATAAGGAGGAAATTTGATATTGGACAAAGGATAGAAGTGTCCAGTTATAAGATGTAAGAGTAAGTTCTTAGAATCTAATGTACAGCATGATGACTATAATTAACAAAACTATATTGGATACTTGAAAACTGTTAAGAGAGTAAGCCTTAAATGCTCTCACCATAACAACAACTATTATGTGAAGTGATGGATGTATTAATTGATCTTATTCTGCTAATAATTTCAAAATATATATACATTCATGAAATCATCACATTGTACTCTTTACACAATGTTAAATGTCAGTCATATCTCAATAAAGCTGAAAATTTAAAAAATACTGCCAACTTAGACTACTTTACATGTCAAAGTTGTTCTTCATACATAAAGGAGAATTTAGGTCCTTCTTGAGTTTGTTTTTCTACATGGTGTAAGAAAATGCTGTAATTCAAAAAGATACATGTACCCCAATGTTGACAATAGCCAATATACAGAAGCAACCAAATTATCCATCAACAGAGGAATGAAAAAAGAAGCTGTAGTAAGATATACAAATATACATACATATACATATATATGTACACAGACATGTGAGTCTTACTGTCATTAAAAATAATGAAAAGATTCTATTTGCAACAACATGGATGGTGTTCAAGGGTATTATGCTAATTGAAGTAAGTCAAATAGAGTAAGTAATATATGATAACAGTTACATGTGGTATCTAAAAAATAAGACAAATGAATACAACAAAATAGATACAGAGTTAGAGAAAAAACCAGTAGTTACCGGCAAGGAGAGGGAAGGGGAGGGGCAATATAGGCATAAGGGATTAAGAGGTACTAACTACTATGTTTAAAGTGTACTAGTCACAACACATATTGTACACCACAGGAATATAGTCAATACTTGATAATAACTTTAAATGATGTATAACCTATTAAAATATAGAATCATGAACAGTCGAGCGCTGCGTAACTTTATTTAAATTTTAAATAATGCAGAAAAAAGGGAAATCAGAATTTTTTGAGATAACTAAAAATAAAAATACAACACAAACTTATGATGTGAAACAAAAATGCTACTTAAGCAGAAAATAGAGATGTGACATTACCAACATGTCAGACAGTAGGTCTCAGACTCCCCTGACAGACATCAACAATTAGACACCTCTCTATAAACAGAAACAGCTCTGGGAGATCTCTGGGTTCCACTTATGATACTTTAGCAAAACAGTGGAACAAAACCTCTGAGAATAATGGCAAAAAAAGAGAAGACAGAACAGTCTTATTTTATCTGCACTATCCCATCCCCCAGACAGCACCACATGAGAACCACCCAGCTAGAAAGATATCCCCTTGCCAGGCAAGGGAGACTGGGGTGACCAACCAGTTTCCCAGCTTTTGAGACTACTGCTTGAAGGGCCCACTTTGACTTTACCCAACTCGGGATAGGCAAGGCCGAGGTATATCTGTTCATATAGACACAGCTAGGAACAAGGGAGAAGGGCAGAGGTTAACAGAACCAGCCATGAAGTAGGAGCAACTGAGGATCTCAGTGACCTAATCTGCAGAGGACATCAGCAGCTTCCATCATGAAGAAAAAACAATGCCCAGCACAGCAACTGAACACTTTCTTCATATTTCATTATTTTTTGTTCAGCATACCTGCACGTGTACAGGTGCTAGTCAACTGAGTTCCTCACAAAGCCGTCCCCACATATTCATTCTAGGATCCGCACCTGGAGCCAACACTGGCCTTGTGGCTGCAGAAGTACAAAACACAAGTCTAGACTCCTGTGTCTGCTCTTCATTATGCTAGCCAGGTGAGCTTCTTCATAATGCTGGTCTCACACATACCACCTGCCTCATGCTAGGTGTGCACTTATGGCAAGACATTGCAACCATGAAAACAAGGCCTACATGGCTGCTTGTGGGCCTGGATATGGCCTGGCATCCTGCCAGTGGGGACATCGCTGTGCTCAGTTGCACCTAGTACCTCCAGCTACACACCTGCAACCACCAACCCAAGTCCTGACACTGGCCTCCATTCCTGTGGACCCCAGTAGCTTACACAATGAAAAATATACCTTCCAAATCCAGAGATACTAGAAATCTCCACACCAAGCACCCTCATCAGTAGAACTCAGGTCACAGGAAGTTCCAGCACGCTCCCAACCAAAGGTGAAGGTCTTTCCCTAAATAAAAGTTCGTAACATCTGGAAGAAGTTACTGTTTCTTCACATGTGCAGATACCAAAGGAAGGCTACAGGGATCAACAAGAATCAGGAAAATGTAACACCACCAAAATAATATAATAAACTCCCCGTAACCATTTCGAAAAACAGAAATTCACCAATTGCCTGAGAAATAATTCAAAATCCTAAGATACTCAGAGAGCTACAAGTGATTTTAATAAAAATCAGGAAAAACAATGTGCAAAAAAAGTGAGAAGTTCAACAAACACATAAAAAAACATTAAAAATAGAGGTCACATCAGCAAGAAGGACTCCCTGGATGTATCAGTGCTTTTTTCCCCCACAAAAATAAGAAAATAGTAAATCATTACAAACAACAAAAATCTCTATGGGAAAGCTCTGGGCTATAAAGAAGAAATAGTGGATATAATGAGGAGCTCAAAAACAAAGGATGGTCATATAGAGAAGTGTAGGGAACATTTACCCACATTATTTCATTCTCTAGTAGGGAAAGTTCAGTGTCAGTAGGGATCCACTTGGAGGGATTTCACCTCCTAGATAAGAGGAGAGGAAGAAAACCCCAACAAATTTGTGATGAAATGTGTCCACAGGTGCTCCAGTTGCTGCTATGCCTCACATTCCAGGATTCAGGTTCCAGAGCACTTTACCATCTATAGAAACAGAGCTGTTGCTGCACTGCACTGTATCCTCAAGGTCCAGGCCCCAACCCTAAACCTTCATTGCTGGGGCTGTGCTGCCACCTATCTGAGTCTCACCATTCATTCCCAGGTGCATCACTGGCACAGCATTTCTGGGTCTGAACTCCCATTGTTATAAGCCTCCACGCTAGTCCTAGATCATAGCCTGTCTCTATCATTGCCATGGCTGAGCTGCTGCTCTTCTGCCCCCATGTCCTAAGTTACAGCTTTGACCCCCTCATTGCTGCAGCCACACTGCTGCTGCTCTCTAGACTGCACTTCCTAAGCGATGACACAGCTTTAATGGCCTAACCCTCATGACATGCTGCTGCTGTTCTGCAACTGATTCTTGGAGCTAGAGTTGGGGCTTTTACCTCTCATCCCTGGGCCAAGCTGCAATAGCAAGCTTCCCCCCAGGATCTGAGCAACTGTTGCACCCTGTCATCCTAGGGCTTATGTCACTGCTCTGTAACCCCTAATCAGACCCAAATCATTGAAGCTATCCTAAGAAACCCAGAACCCACTTCACAGATTCCTGAACATACCTGTACCACAGTGATTAGTGCCAGAGCAACAGCAGGTGCACATATGCCCCAGTACCTATGCTGTGTGATAGTTCCAAGTGCTTCTGTTCTCAGAACTCCAACTCTGTTGCTTCTCTGAATGCCAGTATGCCAGATCTGTCACCAGAAGAAATCCTCTTGGTTAGAACTTTTCCCCACAGGCAAAAAGTAGGCTGTCATCAATATGTACCTCCATGGGTCTTAAGAGCTAGGACCTCCACAGTTCAGCAGCAAAAGTCCACACAAGTCTTTGTCAATGTTCACCTCAGATGACAGAGATTCATGTAGATTGTACCACCGTGTCCCTCCAGGAATCAGAGATACTGTGCCTTATCCAACAAGTGAGCCTGCAGCCACATTCAGGTGAAAGTTGTCCAGTGAAGCCAAAGAAGATTTTAAAGGTGACTGCTCCCTTAATGTGCAGACATACCACAAAGGCAAAGGCAAGAAGAAGAAGAAAAATAGAAGATTAGAAATCAAAGCAACACAACACCTCTAAAAGAACACAACAGCTTTCCAGTAGCTGGTCTCAAAGAAACAGAGATCTGAAAGTTACCAAACAACAACAAAAAATCAGAATAATTATTTTAAGGAAGCTCAGCAAGCAGCAAGATTCAAAAGACCACAGAGAGAAAATTTAATGAACTTAGGCAATATGTGAATAAAATTAGTGTTCAACACAAAGCCATAAATCATTTTTAAAAATCAAACAAGTTCTGTACCTGAAGAAAATGTCAAATAAAAATAAATTTAAAGGCAACAGAACTTCAACAACAGGGTCAATCAAGTACAAGAAAGAACCTGCAAACTTAAAGACAGATCTCTCGAGATAATTTACCCAGAGGAGAAAAAAGAAATAAAAATGAAAAAGAGTAAAGACAGCCAACATGACTTACATGATATTCCCAAGTAAAACAATATATACACTATAGGAATGTCAGGAGGAGAATAGCAAGAAAAGAAAACAAAAGCTTATTTAAGAAATAATGTTTGTAAAATTCCCCAAACTGGGGAGAGATGTGGCCATCAGGTATATGAAACTCAAATATGCCCAACCAGAATCAACCCTAATACTTCTTTGCCATGACACAATATAATCAGCTCTCAAAATTAAAGGCAAAGAGAGAATTTTGATACCTTAAAAAGAAGACTCATCAAATACAAGAGAACCCTTACAAAGCTATCAAATTTCTCAGTAGAGGCCTTGCTGGCCAGCACACAGTAGAATTATATATTCTAAGTGCTAGTGTCCTTCAGAAATGGAGAAATAAAGAATTTCCTAGAGAAACAAAATCTGGAGTTTTATCACCATGAAAGTTTCCTGACAAGAATATTAAAGAAAGTTATTAAATCTCAAATAAAAGAATACTAATTATCATGAAAACACACAAAAGTACAGTATTAACTGGTAAAGGTAAATGTAAAGAAATATTTTAAATAATACTAGTGGTGGTGTGTGTAAATCATTTTGAACTCAATCATACTGATTAAAAAACAAAAGAGATTAATACAATTATAGGTACAATATTTTGTTAGTGAAACAATATAAAAGACATAAATTAAGATACCAACAATAAGTAAATGTGGGACAAGAAAATATGCAGAAAAATTTTGTACAATGGAGGTTTAAATACAGTACTTTAACTACAAGATGTATTATGAAAGGGTCAAGGTAATCACAGAGAAAAAACCTAATATTGGAGAGAAAAAGAATCAAAGAAATCTATCACTAAAATAATTCACAAAGAAAGAAACAGCTAGGAAGGAAGAAACAAAGGGACTACAAAAAAATCAGAAATCAATTAACAAAGTAACCATAATAAGTCCTAAAAATCAGTAATTATTCTAAATGTAAATGAATTTATTCAATTAAAAGACATAGACTGCCTGAATGGATTAAAAAAATATATATGCTACCCACAAAATTTTTGTTAGAGCTTCAAGGACAATCATAACTTCAGAGAGAAGGGATATAAGTTATATTCCATGCAAATGGAAAATGAAAATAGACTTGGCTTTATTTTTCTCAGCCAAAGTAGACTTTAAAGCCATAACATGGTACAAAGAAGGTCTATATTTAATGATGAGGGAGATATTAAAATGTAAATATATGTGCACCTGATATTGGAGTAAATATATAGTATATTAAACCATCATTTTTAAATGATCTGTGATAAGACAAGTAAACCTGCCAAGAGTGACAAAAAGAGATGAGGTGAAATGGGACTGAAATCCTACCTGCCTGGCTCCAACTAAAGTAAATACTAACAAACATTTAAGGACAAAGTAGCAATAATACAGTAACTAGTAGGGAACTTTAACACCCACTGACATCAATGAACAGATCGTTTAGAAAGAAATTCAACAGGCAAGGGTGGTCTTAGATGATACATTGCTACATTTGGACTTAACAGATATCCACAGAACATTACATCCAAAAACATCAGAATACACATTCTTTCCAAGTGCACTTGGAAAACTATCCATGAGAAATAATACACTAGCCCACAAAATAAGAGAAAATGTATTTTAAAATATAGTGATTTTTATCAAGCATTTTTTCTGAATAAACAGTAGAAAATTAGACATCAGTTACAGAAAGTGGGAGAAGAACATGTGAATGCTAAGTGATATGCTACTAAGAAGGCTACTGTATCAATAAATAAATCAAAAGACGAAATCAAAACATACCTCAAGACAAATGTCAATGGAAACACCACACTTCAAAATCTATGGGGTATAGTATAAGCGTTCTAAGAGGACAGTTGTTTAGTAATGCAGACCTTCCTCAAGAAAAAAGAAAAACCTCAAATAAACAATCTAATCAACCACCTAAAGGAATTAGAAAAAGAAGAACAGAATGAAGAAATTAATAAAGATCAGAGGGAAGTTAATAAAATAGAAATGAATGAACAATAGACAAGATCAATGAAACCAAGAGGTTGTTTTTGAAAAGATAAACAAAATTGATAAGCCTTTCCCACACTCACCAAGAAGAAAGGAGAGAGGACCCAAATTAACAAGATAAGAAAAGAAAGAGGAGAAGTAACAATCTATACGAGACACTAAAAAAAATTCGTAAGAGAATGCTACAAAAAGCTGTATACCAACCAACTGATCAACCTGGAAGAAATAAACAAATCTCTAGGAACATACAACCTGCCAGTTAAGAACAAACAATTCTAACAGACTGATAATTGCAGTGAAATTGAACTTGTAATTACAAACTTCCAGGAAACCAAAACCCAGCTTCAAGAAGAATTCTACCAAACATATAAAGATGAACAAATACCTGTCATCCTCAAACTATTCAAAAAAGTGAAGAGGAAAGAACATTCCCAAATTTATTCTAGAAGGCCATCATAATCCTGATGTCAAACCAGACAGACACTAAAAAAAAAAAAAAAAATTCAAACTACATGAATACAGATGCAAAAATCCTTCACAGATGAGAATCCAACAAAGATCACATTATGATTAAGCTGATTATTCTAAGAATTCAAAGACGATTCAGTATTTAGAGATCAATCAATATGGTACACTGCATTAAAAAAAAAAGGAACGATAAAAACCACATGATGATCTCAATGGAGATAGATAAAGCATTTCACAAAATTCAGGATCCATTATGACTGAAGATTCTTAGCCCAGTGGGTACAATGGGAAAATATCTCAACGTAATAAATGCCATTTATGACAAATACACAGCTAGCACTATACTAAATGCTGAAAAACTGAAAGGCTTTTCTATAAATTCAAGAACAAAGACAGATGCCCACTATAGACACTTTTCTTTAAAATATATGAGAAGTCCTAACCATATAAATAACACACACACACACACAAAAAGACATCCAAATTGGAAGGAAAGAACTAAAACTGTCCTTAACTGCAGATGACATATTTTACATAAATAACCCAAAAGTCTCCACCCAGAAAGATTAGAATTAACAAATGAATTTAGCAGGGGTGCAGTAAACAAGATTAATTTACAGAAATATACGGCTTTTGTAAATAACAATTAACTATCAGAAAGAAAAAGTTTTTAAAAATTCCATTCAAAATCACATCAAAAATAATAAAATATCACGGCAAAAACTTAACCAAGGAAGTGAAAAACCCATATTCTGAAATGTATAACATATTGATAAAGAAATTAAAGATAACAAAAAGAAATGAAAATGTATCTTGTGCTCTTGGATTAGAAAAAAAATTGTTAACATGGCCATACTACCCAGATAATCTACAGATTTAGTGCAACCCCTTCAAAATACCCACTGCATTTTTCACAGAACCAGAACAAATAATACTAAAAGCCAAATGGAATTACAAAAGACCCAAAATTTCCATAGAAATCGTTAGAAAAAAGAACAAAGCTTGAGGCATAACCCTCAAAACTTCAGACTATACTACAATGTATGGAATCAAAGTGACATGATGCTTGCACAAAAACAGTCCCATGGTAAGCCCTCCATATTCTCAACCAACCCTAGATCATGGGATACTGAAAATGTTGAGAAAAATCCTCATAAAAGTGGACTCATGTAGTTCAAACATGTGTTGTTCAAGGGTCAACTGTATTTGGAGAATTAGCTAAAATTTCCCAAATTAGAGAAATTAAGATAGAAGTTTTAAAATATCATAGAATTCCAACTAGGGTAAATCTAAGACACCAACAGAGATAGATATTAATCAAACTTTAGATGAAAAGACAGGATCTTAAAGCTGCAAGAGAAAAGCAGCTCTTCACCTACAAGGGAACTACATACATCACATACAAGGAATTACCTGAGGATTTCTCACCAGAAACCTTGCAGTCTAGGGGAAGTGGAATGATAGAAGCGCTGATAGAAAAATGTTGACAACCAAGAACAGTATATCTATCAAAATGTTCTTCAAAATGAAGGAGAAATTAAGATCTTCCCAGATAAACAAAAGCTGGGAGAATCTGTAGTATTTCACATGACTTACAAAATGCTGATGAAAGTCCTTCAAAATGAAATGAGAGAACAATAAAGGGTGAACAAAACTATTCAAATATATATAACTCTCAGGTAAAGATAAACATATGGATAAGTATAGAACCATGTAGTATTTTAATGTATGTGTAACAAATTTTAGTCTCTATAAATTTTAAAAACGAAAGCATGAATTACTAATTGAGATAATAGATCCATAAATAAAAAGAATAATTTGTGTCACCATTAATATAAAGTATAGCAGTCAGAAATATGAAGAGTTCTTATATGCATTTGAAGTTAAATTATTAACAGTTAAAACAGATTATGTTGTAAATTTAAATGTTTCACTTAATTGCTAAAGACTACAGTGAAAAGAAAACGAGAAGCCAAACAAAACATCTCACTCCAAAAGCCAGTGAAACATAAAGCAGAAAGGGAGAATGGAAGGGACAAGAAAGTTTCAAGACAGAAACTAATTAAGAAAATGGCAATAGTAATTCTTCCTATGTGGTATTAGCTTGAATATATATGGATTAATTGCCCTAAGTGAGAGATACACACTGGATAAACAGTTCTTTTTTTAACTATCCAACTATATACTTTTGACAAGAGACACTTTTTTGACCTAAGCAGAAACATAGGCTCCAAGTAAAAGAAAAGATATTCCAAGCACATGGAAGTATAAGGAGAAGGGGAAGCCATATCTTTAGATAAAATATACTATAAGCCAAAATCCATTATTGTGAAAAAACGTTTAAAGTGATAAATTTCATATTATATTTTACCACAATAAATATACAGTGCAGAATGTATTGCTAAAATAAACTGTCCTTAAGATGTCTGAAGTGATTTTTATCCTATTACAGGTAAATCTGATGACTTGTGTACTATGATATTAAATAGTTGGTATAATTACATGATTAATTTCAGACAAAAATTATGAACAAATAAATTCCTTTAATTTGTAAATTAGAATAGTTTAAACCATTCAGATGTATAAATCAGTTTTCCATTTTAACTTTATAAATATGTTTTGAAATATTATTGCCCTTAGTGAAACTTGTTCTTTATGAAAATAATGTGTACTACATGTAATCCACAGGAACCATACTGGAATGAAAACTGATAGAAAAGAGTATAAAATATTCTAGCAGATTTAGAAAATTAAGTATAGTGTAAATAAGTAACATTAAAAGAGATTTCAATCAGTAAATTGTATTCTTTAAAGTGAAAATGTTGATAGAATTTTAATTTTGCATTAATATTTTTAATACATTGTTTCACTCAAACATCAGTAAAATATTTTAATCAATTGAAAGGACCATGAGGCTTCTGCTAAAAGCGGGAAGAGTAGTGCTCAAATTAAGGCCACAGTTTTATGCAATATACTTGTACTGGTTTGGGTTTTCTTTATCTCTTTCCATGTAGTCTCTGTCAATTAAGGATTCTATTCTCTTCTTCAGATCACTAGGCTAAAAAACAAAGTAAATTATTAGGATTAATAAGAATATGTTACAGTATTGATCCACTTATTCTCCCCATAAATACACAAATTATCATATTTTACCTAGATAGTTTTCAGGGAACAATAAATTTCTTCAGTAAAATAATTACTATCATTTAAAACTAGAACTACACAGGACAATAGGTAAATATGAATAAAATTTAATTAACACATAAACAAAAGAAAAACATATCTGAGCTGTATTTTAGGGAAAAAGTCATATTGGTTATTTAGGATAAATCAAACTATAATTTTTTTAATTAATTTTACAGACAATGTGCTGACAAGTCAACTTGAAGTATCTAACAATTATTACGGAAAAAATCTCTTTTTAAAAGATCTATTTTTCTAAAGTACAATTTTGCCAAAAATATGTTAAATAGTGTGTTATATTCTATTTTAGAGTATTTGGAATATTTTAGATTATTTTAAATATGTCTTTTTTTTCTTCTTACCTTTTAAAATTATATTTATGATTTCTGCTTACAAAATTGATGCAATTTAAAAATTTAAAACACAGCACGGTATATAACACAAAAAAAGGTACAGAAATCATGTATTCAGTCATACTGATATCCACATAAGATATACACATATTTTGATCCATGTAATAGATACTTTATATACTTACTCTTTGATTTTAAAGTACTCAAAGCTACTGGATTTTTGGTAGGTTTGCTTACCTTTACTGTAAATTTTAGCTGGTTGTATAATTCTGACAGAAGTACACTGTGGCTAAGTGTTTTCCTTATTTTCATAATTTGAACAATTGCGGCATCAATCTGATATTGTCGGTCCTGGAAAACTCTCTCTGTGGTGATGGTTTGTTCCTCTATCTAATGAAAATAATTAAGGTAAAATGAAAATACATAAAATTTCAAAAATACATAAGCTATATGCAATTTGGAGTTTTAAAGGATCAAATTCTTGTAGAAATAAAAAGTAGCGCAAGAAATAAAAAGTAACCCACTTCTGCTGTAAGGAAATCTTTTATATATTATCCATTTTGGTAATCAAAGTTTGTATTACATGTTCCTCCATTTTCAGTCACTCTATTTTCAATTGGAAGAACTAACAGGAAAATACGTAGCCATGATTTGAATTTTCCAGTTCTGTTTAGTTAATTATGTACTTTCTTTGGCCCTGACTAGTTTCATGATAGCATCTTTAAATGTGATATCAAAGGTACAAAATAAATCTTGAACACACTACAAGTATTCCATTGCTAATCTATTCTATTTATTCAAACTAAAGCTGTATGATTTTTACTGTACTTCACATACAAGCATTTATTTTCAGAAACTTCTCTCATTTTAACTCTGGTTGTTATAAGAGAATTTGTAGGATAGCTCATTTAAAATTGCATGCCTACATTTTAAAAACCATTCTAAATTCTAACTTTAAACATTTTTCATCCTTTCTTCTATCCTAAACAGTCAAGAGTAAATCTTCCAAGTCACCTGATTTTCCAGTTAGGAAACTATCTTCCTCACTGCCTCCTAGGTTCCAAATTCCAAATAAAGCCCCAACATATTTAGAGTGGCTTAGTTTGGATTTCTCAGTTTATCTGTATTTCTCACTACTTCATGTTTTGTGTGAGCTTTCATCAGTATTATTCCTTAAATGCTCATTACACCCCCTATTTTTCCAGATTATCTCAACCTTTATGTTTCCAGTAAAGCTTTAAATATATTTCTACCCCTAATAATAAAAAAAAAAAACCCTTCACTTAACCTCATCTTAGTCAGGTAAATGTTTTTAATTGAGATGAAAGTCACAAAACAATTAATGTACAAGATGATGGCATCTGACATATTTACAGTGTTGTGCAACCACCATTAATCCCCAGTTTCAAAACATATTCACCATCCCAGAAAACATCCTGTACCTGTTAAGTAGTCACTC
The DNA here is from genome assembly GCF_036321535.1 of Camelus dromedarius. Taxonomy (NCBI): domain Eukaryota; kingdom Metazoa; phylum Chordata; class Mammalia; order Artiodactyla; family Camelidae; genus Camelus; species Camelus dromedarius. The sequence continues at coordinate 9,916,703 of NC_087473.1, forward strand.
TCATTCCCCATTCCCCCACACCAGTAACTTGCTTTATCTATGGATTTGCCTACTGCTCGCATATCGTATGAAAGAAATCATACAATTTGTGATCTTTTATGTCTGGTTTCTTTCATTTATGTGTAATATTTTCATATGAATAATGTTGTCAAGATTCATTTGCACTGAAACATGTATTAGCACTTTATTACTTTTTATAAATGAATAATATTCCTTTATATGTATGTACTACATTTCTTTATACATGAATTGAATAACCTAGAAGAAACAGATACACTTCAGGATATACACAATCTACAAATTACATCATGAATAGAAAATACAAACAAAAAATATGTAAGTAGTATGAATCAGTAATCAAAATCCTCAAAGAAAAGCCCAGGACAAATTGATTTTACTGGCAAATTCCACCAAATAAAGAAAAGTTAACACCAGTCCTTTTCAAAGTCTTTTAAAAACTAAAGAAAACGGAACATGCCCAAATTCACTTTCTGAGTCTACATTATATTGACACTGTAGTCTGATAAGAACACTACAAGAAAAGAAAACTAGAGGACAATATTTTTGATGAATACCTATGCAGAAATTCAAAATAAAATACTAGCAAACCCAATTCAGCAACATGTGAAAAAGGATATTCACTATGGTCCAGTGGGACTCAGCCCTGGGATCAAGGACAGTTAGAGAGACAAATCAATAAATGTGATACATTACATTAATATAATGAAAAAAAAACCTATATCATCATTACAGTAAGATGCAGACAAAAGCTTGTGACAAAATTAAATATCCGTTCATGATAAAAACTCTTAACAAATTAGTTATAAAAGATACTATAACATGACAATGCCATGTATGACAAGCACGCCACTTACATTATACTCAATAGTGAGTCTGATAGCTTTTCCTCTGAGATAAGGAAAATCAAATGCCAGCTCTCACCACCCTTAGTTAACCCAGGAGTGGAAGTTGTAGCTACAGCAATCACACAAGTAAAATAAAATGCATCCGAAGAAAGAAATAAAATTATCTTTACTTGCAGATGATATTATGTAATAGTGACAAAATCCTAAAGACAATCAAAATACTGCTGGAACTAATAAATAAATTAAGCAAAATTTAAGAATATAAAATTAGTGCAGGCATATTTCATTTTATTGGACTTCACTTTACTGCATCTCACAGACATTGCATTTTTTACAATCTCAAGATTCATGTGTGGAGCAAGTCACCTGGTGCCATTTTTTTCCAACAACATTTTCTCACTTCATGTCTGTGTCACATTTTGGTAATTCTCACAATATTTCTAACTTTTTCAGTATAATTTTACTTGTTATGGAGAAAGTGGTCAGTGATTTTTTTAAGAAAATTCCTTATTTTTGCACATTTTAAAGCTTACTTTCCATTTACAACTATTACAAAATATTGGCTATATTCCCTGTGTTATACAGTACATCCTTGAGCCTATTTTACACCCAGTAGTTTTGTACTTCCCTATCCACCTACCCTATAGTGCCCCTTCTGTCTTCCCTCTTCCCACTGGTAATCACTAGTAGTTTGTTCTCTGTGAGTCTTACTTTTGGGTTATATTCATTAGTTTGTTATATTTCTTAGATTCCACATACAAGTGATAAATTTAGTAGTTGTCTTTCCCAGCCTGGTGTATTTCTCTAAGCATAGTGCTTTGCAAATCCAACCATGTCACTGCAAATAGCAAAATTTCATTTTTTACGGGTGGGTAGTACTCTATTGTGTGTGTGTGTGTGTGTGTGTGTGCACGCGCGCACGCATGCACGTGCACCTCTGTGTGTCACAACTTCTTTATACAGCCATCTGTTAATGCACACTCAGGTTGACTCCATGTCTTGCATATTGTAAACAGTGCTGCTATGAACACTGGGGTGTATGTATCTTTTTGAATTAGTGTTTTTGTGGTTTTTTAATATATACCCAGAAGTGAAATTGCTAGGTCATATGGTAGTTCTATTTTTAGTTTATTGAAAAACTTCCATACTGTTTTCCACAGTGGCTGCACCAATCCACATTCCCACCAACACTGTACAAGTGTTCCCTTTTCTCCACATTCTCACCAACATTAGTTGTTTGTGTTCTTTTTGATGATAGCTCTTCGGACAGGAATGAGGTGGTATCTTATTGTAGTTCTGATTTGCATTTCTCTGATGATTAGCGATGTTGAACATCTTTTTCATGCGTTTGCTTGACCCTCTGCATTTCCTCTTTGGAAAAATGTCTACTCAGTTCTTACTCCTTTTTCAAACTGGGTTACTTGTATGTTAAGAATGTGAGTTGTTTATATACATTGAATAGTAACACCTTATCGGTCATGTAATTTGCAAATATTTTCTCCCATTCATTAGGCTGTCTTTTCATTTTTTTCAGTGGTTTCCATTGCTCTGCAAAAGTTTTAAAATTTAACAGGTCCCATTTGCTGATTTTTGCTTTTGATACTTTTACTTTAGATGGACACAAAAACATATTGCCTACTATTGTCTCCAGCTTTATTGTATCCAATCTTACATCTAAGTCATTAATCCATTTTGAGTTCATTTTTGCATACAGTGTTAGAAAATGTTCTAATTTCAGTCTTTTAAAGGTAGCTCTCCGGTTTCTCAAGCACTACTTATTGAAGAGACTGTCTTTCCTGCATTGTATATTGTTGCCTCCTCTGTCGTAGATTAATTGATCATAATTGTCTGGGTTGGCTTCCATGCTTTCTATTCTATTCCATTGCTTTTTGTGTCTGTTTCTGTGCCACTACCACACTGTTTTGGTTACTGTAGCTTTGTAGTATGGTCTGAAGTCTGGGAGCGTGATTCCTCCAGCATTGTTCTTTCTCAGTATTGTTTTGGTTATGGAGGGTCTTTTGTGCATCTATATAAATTTTACCATTTCTTGTTCTAGTTCTTTGAAAAATTCCATTGGTACTTTGATAGAGATTCATTAAATCTGTAGATTGCTTTGGGCAGTATGGTCATTTTAACACTACAGATTCTCCATAAATCAGATACAGTGTATCTCTTTTGCATCATCTTCAATTTCTTTCGGTCTTTTGCCTCCTTAGGCAGGTTTATTCCTAGGTATTTTACTCTTTTTAATGTGATGGTAAATGGGATTTTTTTCTGTAGTTTTTATTTCTGATACTTCTTTATTAGTGTATAGAAATGCAACTAATTTCTGTATATTAATGTTGTGTCCTCCAACTTCACTGAATTCATTATGATGAATCCTAGCAGTTTTCTAGTAGTGTCTTTAGGATTTCCTATGTACAGTATTATGTCATCTACAGTGACAGTCTGACTTCTTCCTTTCCAATTTAGATTTTTTTTTAATTTTTCTTTCTGATCACTGTGGCAAGGACTTCCAAAAATATGTTGAACAAAAGTGGTGAGAGTGTCCAATTTTGTCTTATTCCTGATCTTAGAGAAAATGTTCTTTACCATTGAGTATGATGTTAGCTGTGGTTTTATCATATGTGGCCTTTATTATTTTGAGATATATTCCCTCTATGCCCATGTTCTTTAGAATTTTTACCATAAATGGATGGTAAATTTTATCAAAAGCATTTTCTGCATCCATTGAGACAATCATATGGTATTTATTTCTCAATATGTTAATGTGGTGTATCACACTGATTGATTTGTGGATACTGAAATATCTTCTCATTCCTTAAATAAATCACACTTGATCCTTTTAATATATTGTTGGATTTGCTATATTTGCTAGTATTTTGCTGAGGGTTTTTTGCATGTGAATTCATCAGTGATGTTAGCCTGCAAATTTCTTTGATTTGTGATAACTCTGCCTAGTTTTGATATGTCTATGATCTTTGATGTTACTATTGCAAAAAGATTACTACTCACTGAAGGGTCAGATGATGGTTAGCATTTTTTAGCAATAAAGTATTTTTGAATTAGGGTACATACATTTGATTTTTTTAGACAATCCTATTCCAAACTAAACTACAGTATAATGTAAATATAGCTTTCACACGCACTGGGAAACCAAAAAACATAGTGTGATTTGCTTTATTCTGATATTCACTTTATGATGATGGTCTGGAATTAAAACATCAGTGTCTCTGAGGCACGCCTGTATATAAAAAATAATTTTATCGTTCTACACTAACATTTCATACCTAAAATGAAATATAGGAAACAATCTCCTTTAGTGTTGGCATCAAAGATGAACTATTGGGAGGAACACCAAGATGGAGGAGTAGAAGGATGACCTTAGCTCACCCTCTCCCATAAATATACCAAGAGAGACATCCACAGACCCACTCAGAACACTCACTGAAGTTTGACAGAACACTGCCTATTTCAAAAAAACAAAATTCCTCACAAAATCTGGTAGGAGAAAAAAAAAAGAAAAAGAAATAGGAAATTAGTGCAGGACATTTACCATTGGGAGGGAGTGGCAAAGGAGGAATAGCACTGTTACACTGGGATGCAGCCTTCTCCAACAGAGACATCAGTGGGGAAGGAGAGGGAACCTCTGAGGTTCCAAGGAGTGTATAACATCCTCTTAACTGAGAAACTGGCACAAAAGTTCCCTGCGATCCTCAGCCCTAGACGCTAGCTAATGGGGAGGGGGTCCCCATGAAAAAAAGAGCCACACTGCTGGTGTGCACTGGTGGGATAGGTGCAACATAACTAGGCAATAGCCACTGTCTCCAGAGGCCTGTGACATCACTGGTCCCTTCTCCTGAGAAGAGAAGCATGGCTCAGCCACTAAATTTGGTGGTGCCTGGCTCCCAGGCAGTTGGGGCTGAACCCTGAATCGGTACCCAGGGGCTCTGCAACTTCATAGGTGATACTGAGATTTGTTTACAGCCCCAGGCAGAGGGGAACAATTTGCAACCCAGATGCCTTTGTTGACTCAAGCCTCTAAGACAAATGAGCAAGGAGCAGATTCCTGGAACACAGCAGGGGCCATTGCAGGTGCAGTTTTCAGTGGACCTGCCAACCATATGTAGATATGGTACTGGGGATGGTGCTAATCCAACAGCATGCCACTATCCAGGTGACTAATCCAGATGTCACTGGATCTGTACTGGTAGCTCTTAGGGCAGAGAACCTGGGGGACATGAGAGCAGAGCACTGACAGTCCCATGGCTGAGGTGGGAATGAGGCACTGTCAACAAAGAGTACTTGTACCACTCCCACCCTGTCTACCATGCACCACAGCTCAGAAACCGATCTGGAAGCCTCCATTACAACAAAAGGGAAATAGAACTAGCCCTGGTCAGGGCTGTGACAACCACAGGAAAAAAAAGGAGGCCCTTCTCAACAACCAGCACAGACTCTGATCACAACACTGCAACACTGACAGTCAAAGGGATAACAGCCAACACAGACAGAAGAAAGACGTGGCAACCATCCATACTAAAAACAGACCTTGTGACAAAGTTATTAGGGGTGCAGGGTCTACACAGGAACATATTCTCTTAAAAAAAAAAAACCCTTTCAAAAACACAAGTTGATAACTGATACTCCTAGATAAATTAACCCAGAGAGATATAAGTAAAATGAAGCAACAGAGGAACAACTCTCACTTAAAAGAACAGGAGAAATCACCTGAAAGAATAATCACTGAAATAGACCTCAAGAGCCTACTAGATCATGATTTCAAAAAGGGGATGATAAAAGCACTGAAGGAAATATGAGACACAATGAACAGACAGAGATTACTTTAAAAAGGAAATTAAAAATATAAAGAGGAGCCTATTAAAAACAGAAGACTCAACGGTTGAGATAAAAGTGGAGCTAAAGACAGTCTAAAGCAGACTACATAATACAGAGGAACAAATAAGTGACTTAAACACAGGATAGCAGAAGTCACCCATTTAGTACAGCAGACATAAAAGCAAGTAAAACACAAATGAAAGCAATATAAGGGAACTATGAGATAATATACAACATGCCAAACTATGCATAATAAGGGTCCCAGAGGAGAAGAAAGAGCAAAGGGGATTGAAAATGTACTTGAAGAAATCATGCCTGAAAACTTCCCAAACCTAAAGAAGGTAACAGATATTCAAGTACAGGGAAGTACAGAGGGTCCCAAGCAAGAAGCCAAACAGAACTACTCCCGAGATACATTATAATCAAGATGGCCAAAATTAAAGATAAAGAAATGATTCTAAAGGCAGCAGCAAGAGAAAAACAACGAGTTAGTTATAAGGGAACCCCATAAGGCTTTTGGCTGATTTCTCTAGAAGAACACTTCTGCAGGGCAGGAGGGAATGGCAAGATATATGTACAGTCCTGAAAGAAAAAGCTGCAACCTAGGATACTTTATCTGGCAAGATTACCCTTTAGAGTAGAAGGGTAGATAAAGAATTTCACACACAAGCAAAAACTAAAAGAATTCAGCAATTCTAAACCTATGCTAAAAGAAACATTAAAAGGTCTACTTTAAATAAAAAACTAGGAGGATGCTACAGAAATTGCATAACTGGAAATGCAATAACTACAATGAGTTGCAAGAAAATAAACATGATGATGTTAAAAATAAAGGGGGGGCATCAAAATAATAAAAGGTGGGATAGGAAAGAGAAAGAAAATATAGATTTTTTTCTCTATTGCTTTCTTTTTATGATTCTTCTTTTTTCCTCATTCTTTTTAGAATGTGTGTGAGCCTTTATGACTACCAGTCTACAGCAAACATATGTAGCAAGGGGTTAACATACTTGAAAAACAGGGTAACTACAAATCAAAAGCATACGACAGAGTCACAAAAACCAAAAAAAAAAAAAAAAAAAAGAAACCAAACTAAAAGAAAAGAAAATTATCAAACCAAAAAGGAAAAACAAAAAGGAAAAGGAACAAAGAAGAAATACCAAATCAACTGGAAAGCAAATTTCAAAATGGCAATAAACATATATCTATCAATAATTTCTATAAATGTCAATGGGCTAAAAGCTCCAATCAAAAGACACAGAGTGGCAGTTTGCTTAATAAAACAAAAGGCTACAATATGCTGCATACAAGAGACCCACCTTAGAGTGAAGGACACACAGAGATTGAAAGTGAGTGGATATAAAAAGATATTTCATGCAAATGGAAATGACAAGAAAGTAGGAGTAGCAATACTCGTATTAGACAAAACAAGATTTTAAAACCAAGGCCATAAAGAAAGATAAAAAAGACAGTACATTAATGATCAAAGAAACAATACAAGATTAGGATATTACACTCGTTAACATATATGCACCCAATATAGGACCACCTAAATATATAAAACAAATACTAACAGACATAAAGGGAGACATTGATGGGATACAAAATTAGGAGACTTTAACATCTAATTAACATCACTGCACAGATCTTCCAGACAGAAAATCAATAAGGCAACAGAGACACTAAATGACACAACAGAACAATTGGACTTGGACATTATATTTTTAGGACATTATATCCCCTCAAAACAGAATACACATGCTTTTCAAGTGCACATGGAACATTCTCTAGGCTAGATCATGTACTCAGGCACAAAAGAAGCCTCAACTAATTTAAGAGGATAGAAATTATCATTTCAAGTATCTTCTCTGATCACAATGGCATAAAACTAGAAATCAACCACTGAAAAACAAATGAGAAAAAAAAAAGAACAAAACAGCATGGAGATGAACCAACATGCTACTTAAAATCCAATGGGTCAATGATGAAATCAAGTAAGAAATTAAAAAAGAGCTGGAGACAAATGACAATGAAAAGCACAAGCACACAAAATCTATGAGATGCAGCAAAAGCAGTCCTAAGAGGGAAGATCATAGCTGCACAGGCCTTACTAAAAAAAGGGCAACAATCTCAAATAAACAACTGAACCTACCAGCTAAAAGAGTTAGAAAAAGAAGAGCAAACAGAACAACGTCAGCAGAAAGGAACGAAATAATAAAGATCACGGAGGAAAGAAAACAGAGATTCAAAAAAAAAATGGAAAAAATGAATCAAACCAAGAGCTGGTGTTTTGAAAGTGTAAACAAAATCGACAAATCTTTGGCCAGGCTCACTAAGAAGAGAGAAAACACAAATAAATAAAATAAGAAAGGAAAATGGGAGAAATTACAACCAGTACCACAGAAATAAAAATTAATTACAAGAGAATATAGGAACAACTATTTGGAAGCAAACTGGGCAACCTAGGAGAAATGGACAAGCTTCTGGAAACAGAGAGTCCAGCAAGACGGAATCAAGAAGAAACAGACCACGTAAACAGATAACCTGAAATGAAACAGAATCAGGAATAAAAAGTCTCCCTGCAGACAAAAGTGCAGGACCAGATGGCTTCACTGGGGAAGAATACACCAAACATACAAAGAACTCACACCATTTCTTCTCAAACTCTTCCAAAACACTGAAAAGGAGGGAGCACTCCCAAACTCATTCTGTGAGGCCACCGTCACCCTGATACCACAACCAGGCAAAGACACTACCAAAAAGACCATTGCAGGCCAATATCACTGATGAATACAGAAGCAGAAATCCTCAACAAAATATCAGCAAACAGAATGCAACAGCACATAAAAAAAGATCATATAATATCATCAAATTGGATTCAACCCAGGGACACAGGGTGGTTCAAAATATGCAAATCAATCAGCGTGATACACCACATCAACAACAGAAAGAGCAAAGAGCACATGATCATCTCAATAGATGCAGAAAAAGCATTTGATAAAATTAAACACCCATTTTTGAGAAAAACTCTCACCAAAGTGAGAGTAGAGCATATGAGGGAGCATATCTCAACATAATAGAAGCTATTTATGAGAAACCTACAGCCAGCATAGTACTCAATGGTGAAAAACTGAAAGCCTTCCCACTAAAATCTGGAATAAGACAAGGCTGCCACTCTCCACTTCTATTCAGCACTGTCTTGGAAGTCCTAGCCACAGAAGTTAGGCAAGAAAAAAGAATAAAATTTATCTAGATTGGAAACAAAGAGGTAAAATTTGTCAATATATGCAGATGACATGAGACCATACATAGAAAACCCTAAGAGCTCCACACAAAAACTGCTAGAGCTGATAAAAGAATTCTGCAAGGTAGGAGGACACAATATTAACATACATAAAAATAAGTTGCATTTCTTTGTACCAATGATGAAATATCAGGAAAAGAAAGTAAACAAATAACCCCTTTTAAAATTGCATCCAAAACAATAAAATACTTAGGAACAAATCTGACCAAAGAGGTGAAAGACTTACACATGGAGAACTACAAAACACTGATTAAGGCAATTAAAGAAGAGTTAAAGAAATGGAAAGATATCCCATGTTTTTGATCGGCAAAATCAATATTTTTTAAATGGAAATACCATCCAAGACAGTCTACAGATTTAATATGTTCCCTACCAAATTAATCAGGACATTTCACACAGAACTAAATAAAGAATCTTAAAATTTATATGGAATCACCAAAGACCCAGAATTGCCAAAACAAAACTGAAGAAAATGAACAAAGCTGGAAGAATAACCCTCCCAAACTTCAGACAACACTAATCAAAACAGGATGGTATTGGCATGATCCAATGACATATGCAACAATATGGAAAAGAACAGACAGCCCAAAAATAAACCCACAGGCCAATGGTGAATTAGTATTAGACAAAGTAGGCAAGAATATACAATGGAGAAAAGACAGTCTCTTCAGCATGTAGTGTTGGGAAAACTGGACAGCAGCAAGTAAATCAGTGAAATTAGAACACTTCATCACTTCACGCACAAATATAAACTCAAAATGACTTAAAGAGTTAAATATAAGACAAGACACTGTAAACCTCCTAGAAGAAAATGCAAGCAAAACATTCTCTGACATAAATGTTCTCCTAGGGCAGTCTACCCAAGCAAAAGAAATAAAAGCAAAAATAAAAAAATGAGACCTAATTAAAATTCTAAGCTTTTGAACAGTAAAGGAAACCATAAATGAAACAAAAAGACAGCCTAAAGAATGGGAGAAAATATTTGAAAATGATGAAACTGACAAAGGATTGATCTCCAGAATACATAAATAGCTCATGAAACATAATAACAAAAAAGCAAACAACCCAATCCAAAAATGGTCAGATTTAAACAAGCATTTCTCCAATAATGACACATGAATAATTAATTGACACATGAATAATTAATTGGCACATGAAAAGATGCTCAATATCACTAATTATTGGAGAAGTGCAAATCAAACTACAATGAGATTATCAACTCATGTCAGAGTGGCCATCACTTAAAAGTCCATGAACGATACGGCAGCATTATTTACAACAGCCAAGATGTGGAAACAACCCAAATGTCCATCAATAGATGAATGGCTAAAGAAGATGTGGTACATATGTATGATGGAATACTACTCAGCCATAAAAACGAATAAAATATCACCATTTGTAGCAATATGGATGTACCTGAAGATTGTCATTCTAAGTGAAGTGTGCTGGAAGAGAGAGAAAAATGCCATATGACATCATATATATGAGGAATCTAAAAAATAGTAACAATAATAATAAGGACACAAATGAACTAATTATTTATAACTAAGATGACTGATTTCTTGAATATGTGCAAGCATATTTGACTGTCCTTTATGATTGGATTACTGCATTCTGTTGATTCTTATTTTGTAGCTGGCTTTATTTCTTTGATAACCATGTAAGTTTAAAAAGCTTAAGCTCTAAACTGTTTTTGAAACAATGATCAGAACACATATGTAAACAAAAAAAACATGTGCAGTGTACAGTATATATGTATTTACATGCAATATAATACGTATGTACAGTTGAACCTAAAAATTCTACCTAATAAAAGAGAAAAAGAAAAAAAAAAGAAAAAAATTTTTAAAAAGTCCATGAATGATAAATGCTGGAGAGGGTGTGGAGAAAAGGGAACCCTCTTACACTGCTGGTGGGAATGTAGTTTGGTGTAGACACTACAGAAAACAGTATGGAGATGCCTTCAAAAAACTAAAACTAGACTTACAATATGATCCAGCAATCCCATCTGTATATCCAGAGAAAACCCTAATGTGAAAAGATACATGCACCCCAATGTTCATAGCAGCAGTATTTACAATAGCCAAGATATGGAAGCAACCAAAATGTCCATCAATAGATGACTGGATAAAGAATGTGGTTTATTTATACAATGGAATACCACTCTGCTGTAAAAATTAATAAAATAATGCCATTTGCAGCAACATGGATGGACCTAGAGATCATTATTCTAAGTGAAGTGAGCCAGAAGGAGAGAGAAAAATACCATATGATATCACTCATATGTGGAATAAAAAAGAGGACACTAATGAACTCATCTACAAAACAGAAACAGACTCACAGACAGAGTAAACAATGTGATGGTTACTAGGGGAAAGGGAGTGGGAAGCAATAAATTTGGGAGTTTCAGATGTGCAAATGTTAGCCATTGTATATAAAAATAGATTTTAAAAAGCAAATTTCCTCTGTATAGCATAGGGAAGTATATTTAATATCTTGTAATAATCTTTAGTAAAAAAGAATGTGAAAGTGAATATTTGTATGTATATCCATGACTGGGACACTGTGCTATATACCAGAAACTGATGCATTATAACTCACTATACTTCAAAAAAAAGACAAAGTATTACAAATAGATTTAATCAAGTAAAACATGTGTACAAAAGTATAAGATTTTAAACAAATAAACTGAAAAGGAGACAAATGGAAAATGTCTCATGTTCACGAATCAGAAAAATTGCTAAAATGTCCACCACAACCAAACCATCTACATAGTCAAAGCAGCCCTACCAAAATTCTAGTGGAGTACTTCAGAGAAATAGAAAAAACAATCCATAAAACTGCATAGATCCTGAAAAGACCCCAAATAACCAAAGAAAATAAAGAGAATAAAGAACAAAGCAACAGCCATCACACATCCTATTTCAAAGAATACCACAAAACTATGGTAATAAAAGCACTGTGGTACTGGCCTAAAAAGAGAAGCAGACAGAGAAAGCAGAATTAAGAACCTAGATAAACACTGACATGTATGGCCAACTAATATTTCACAAGGGATCCAACAACACACAATGGGGAAAAAAAGTGTCTTTCATAAATAATGTAGGGAAAATTAAATAATCACATAAGCTAAATGAAACAGGACCTCTATCTCACAACACTCAAAAAAATTAGCTTGAAATGGATTAAAGACTTAAATTTAAGATCTAAAACTGTAAGATTCCTAGATAAAAATACTGGGAAGACACTCCTTGGTATTGGTCTTGGTGATATTTTTTTTGGATATGAAGGCAAAAGATCAAGAAACAGAAAGTATGGCCAAGATGGCAGAGCAGAAAACCCTGAGCTCACCTGCTCCCACAGGAGCCCCCAAATTACAACTATTTCAAAGAAAATATCTCTGAAAATGACCTGAAGACCAGGTCATTGATGATCTTCTGCCCTAAAAGTTATAAAGAAGAAATCACAATGGGAGAGCAGGAGGGAAGGAAATACAGTATGGTCAAGACCCATATCCCCAGGTAGGCAACCCATAAAGTGGAGGATAAAAACAATTGTAAAGGTTCTCTCCAAAAAGCAGGGGGTCAGAGCCACACATTGTGCTCCCCAACGCAGCAGTCCTGTACCAGGATGGTGAGTGTCCCAGAATGTCTGGCATTGAAGGCCAGCAGGGCTTGCCTGTGGGTGCTGGAAGGCCATAGGAAACAGAAACTCTGTTCTTAAAAGGCATGTGCAAAAGTACACATGCTCAAAGTCCCAGAATAAAGGCAGTAATCTGAAAGAAGCCTGATTCAGACCCATTTGCTGACCTTGGAGAAACTCCTGAAGAGGTAGAAGGCAACTGGGGCACCCCCTAAGCACACAGGGATGAGAATATTGGTGTTGGCAAACACAACTTTGGAGTCCTCCCTTTAGCCTATTAGCACTGTGGGTTAGCACCAGCCTCAAACTACCCCAGATACTGCATCAAGCCAGATGAACTCCAAAAGGTCCAAAACAAGGCACATTTATAATTAAAATGGCAAAAATTAAAGACAAAGAGAAAACATTAACAATAGTGAAAATAAAAGGGCACCCTTGTAAACTATCAGCTGACTTTTAGGAGTAACTTTACAGGCCAGAAGGGTGTGCCATGATATTCAAAGCATTGAAAGAAAAAAGCCTACAACCAAGAATACTCTATATGGTAAGGCTATCATTCAGATTTGAGGAACAAAGATGAAAAAACACAAACCAAAGCAGGTAGGAGAGGCTGCATCATTCTCTCCAAAAATCTCACCCCCAGGATAGCTGACCCAACAACTGGAAGAGAACTCAAAATCCAGAGTTTTTCCCTTAAAAGTGAAGGGCTTGAATCCCACATTACATACAATAAGGCCTGCATCTGACATGAGCCCTCAAAAATCTAGCTTTGAAAACCAACAGGGCTTCAATCTAGGAGACCTTATGAAAGCTATTCAGAGTTCAGAAAACAGGTCTTTAAAGGCTCTATGTTCAATTCATTTGCCCCAGAAGCCAGCACAGAGGCAACCAATTACAAGGCACCCAGACTTTATGTGAAATAGGCTTATCTATTATCTTAAAGGGGCAACCTGAGGGCAGGCATCTAATTTAACACATATCTAGGGAACAGAGGTAAGTAGGCACCACCTCTACTCTCCTTCTGCTTCACTCCACTTTGCTGGTTATCTCCCAGGAAATTGTACCCTCCTCTGATGGCCTAGTTTTTGAAGCTGCTAGCAGATTATACATCTAGATCACTTGGGCTGCCGGCCAGCAAAGTTACACTTGTGGGTTCCACAGGCCTATAACCCAAGGAGAAAGAGTTCTTAAATGACTATTACCCCAGACCACAATAGACAACAGACTCAGGAGTCTAATCTTTTATGACAGCATCAGCTTATCATAAAAGCTACAGCCTAAGGGGCAATGTTTTAGTTAGAAACACATCTAAGGGCTGAGAATAACACCTAGACCTCAGAGGGTGGGCACTACCTTTTATACACTCTCCCTCTGCTGTGCTCCTGTGATCAAGTATCTCTGATAGGATAGCTTACACACACACATACTTGGTACCACATTTTCTTCACTTCCTGTGCCCAGTTGTTATGGTTACCCCTTGATTATCTGACTCTGGTAGCCAAGGGGCTTGTGTTCCTGGGTCCCACTGACTGTAATGATCAGAGAGATAATTTAGGGCGAGCTACCACTCACAGAGCACTGCACAAATAGCAGACTAAAACAAACTCCCTTCTTCTATTAAGGAGAACTATGTCTGGAGTTTTGATTAAAGAAAAGGCATTTAGCAGACTACAGATATGAACTCTGGGAACAGAAGCTAGTGGACACCATTTCTGCACTCTCCCTCTGCCTTGTTTCAAATCACCAGTATCTCATGCAACGATTTGTTCACTTGTCTGGAAACTGGATTTTTGCACCTGCTGACCACAGTACACCTCTAGATTGCCTAGCTCTACTGGCTGGGGGGATTTAAATTTATAGTCTTAGAGAACTTTTTACATGCATTAAAAACTGCTGCCTGAAAGTCTGCTTCCTATCCACCTGCACCCTTTTGGAAACTGAGAGGTCTTGGTTCCCTCTCAACTACTGGAAGCCATTAAAAATTAAAACAGGCTTCTGGAACAACTGCAAATATGTGACAGACAACCAAGATCTGAGGCAGGACTGAAAGATAAGTTTCATTTCCTATGAGAGAACTGAAATATAGGCCTAAACTAAGAAATAGAGAGTGATACAATAATAGTGGGGAACTTTTAATACTCCGATTTCATCAATTTTCCTGACAGAAAATCAATAAAGGAACATCTACCTGACATATTATGCTAAACCAGATGGCCTTAACAGACATATACAAAACATTCTATCCAAAACCATTAGAATATATACCCTTCTTAAGTACATGTGGGACATTCCACAAGGTATGTCATATATTAGGCCACAGAACAAATTCTCAATGAAGTTAAGAGTCTGAAGTTAATCAATCATCTTCTCCAGGCAAAATGGTTTGAAATAACGTATCAATTCCAGTAGAAAGCTACAAAAATCATAAATATGTGGATATTTATTAAAAACATGCTAGGAACAACTAATAGGTCAACTAATAAAACAAAACAAATAAAAAATACATTATGACAAATAATAATAGAAATAGAACATGCCAAAACTAGAGCATACAGTAAAAGAAGTAATAAGAATAAAGATATAGCAATAAATGACTACATGAAGAAACAAAAATTCTCAAATAAACAACCTAATAATAGCAACGGAACTACAAATAGTAGAACAATAGAAGCCTAAAGTTTATAGAGAAAATGGCAAAAATCAGGGCTCCACTTAATGAAACAGAATAATAGGACAACACAAAGATCAATGAAAATAAGAGCTGGTACTTAGGAAAAAAACAAATAATTAGTCAAAATTTTACTAAACGCAACAAACAATACAGAAATAAAATAAAATCAAATGAAAGAGGGAAGCATCTGTTACATCTGGTAACACAAACACACAAAAATTAAGTTTCACAAGAGACTATAATAAACACAGAAATACCAACAAATTTGACAGCCTAGAAGAAATGGATAAATAGAAACATACAAGTTACAAACACTGAATCAGGAAGAAAGAGAAAACAAAAACAGACTGATTACTATGGACATTGTTAAAAAAAACAAAACACAACAAAACCCAAAACTCCCCCAAATCAAAAGTCCAGGACAGGAAGACTTCACGGGTGAATTCTAACCAAATACTTAAAGAAGATTTAATAGCAATTCTCAAACTCACCCAAACAGAAAGGGAAGTAGTACTTCAGTCTCATTTTATGAGGCCAGTATTAGCTGTATGCTTAAACCAAATGACATCACAAGAAATAAAAATTACAGGCTTATATTCCTGATGAACGTAGGTGCAAAATCTTGAATACTAGCAAACCAAATCTAATACATTAAAACGCTCATATGCCATGATCAAGTGGGATTTATACCAGGGAGGCAAGCCAAGACTGGTTCAATAACAAGCTATCAATTACCGTGGTACAACATGTTAACAGTAATGAAGAATGAAACAGTATGATCATCTCATAGATGTCACAGATGCAGAAAAAACACTGGACAAAATCCAAAATACATTTATGATAACAACTCTCAACCAAGGGAGTATAAAGGAAATGTACCTCACCATAGTAAAGGCAGTATATGAGTAGCCCACACTTAATTTAACATCATATTCAATGGTGAAAACCTCAAAGCTTTTCTTCTAAAATCAGGAATGAGACAGGGATGCCCACTGGCAGAATTTTATTCAACGCAGTATTAAAAATCCTAGTGAAAGAGTTATTTCACAAGTAATGGAAATAAATAGCATTCAAATCAAAAAGGAAGAAGCAAATCTGTCACTATTGGCAACTGACAAAATATCATATAGATAAAAAACCTAAGGATTCCATAAGAAATTATCAGTACTATAAAATAAATTCATTAAAAAATCTAAAAGACACAAAATCAATGCATCAAATCTTCTGCAGTTCTATACTCTATAAACACTCAGAAAAAGAAATTAAGAAAATCTCATTTACAATTTCATCAAAAAGAGTAAAATGTCCATGAGTACATATAACGGAGATAAAAGACATTTACACTGAAAACATTAATTAAAGAAATCACAGATACAAAACAAATGGAACGATATTCCATGTTCACGGCTTACAAGAATATTACTAAAGTGTCCATGCTACCTAAAACAGTCTATAGATTCAATGGCATCACTATATATTCCAATGGCATTTTTCACAAAAATAGAGAATCCTAAAATTTGTATGGAATCACAAAGATCCCAAATAGCCAAAACAATATTAAGAAAGAACAAAGTGAGATGAACCATGCTTCCTAATTTCAAATTTTATTACAAGCTATAATAATACAAGCAGTACAGCACTGACATAAAAACAAACACATAGATCAATGGAACAGAATATCAAGGCCAGGAAAAAAAAAACCCATGCATACATGTTTAACTAACGTAGGATAAAGAACTCAAAAATATACAGTTGGGGAAAGAAACTCTTTTCAATAAATGGTGCTTGGAAAATCTTTTCAATAAATAGTGCTTGGAAGACTGGAATGTCAACTGCACAAAATAAAACTGAACCACTATTTCACACTCTACAAAAATATAAATTCCAAATGGATAAAAGTCTACATATAAGATCTGATAACTTAATACTCTTAGGATAAATGCATAGGTGATCAACACCAAGACACAGACCTTGGTGATGATTTTTTGGATTTCATAGCAAAAGTAACAGTAACAAAAGAAAAATGAATACATCAAACTAAAAATTCTGCCCTGCAGAGGAAACCATCAACAAAAAGAAAAGGCAGCCTACAAAATGGTAGAACACATATGCATATCATACATCTTATAAGAGATTAATGTTTAAAATAGAAAGAACTCATACAACTCAAATTTTTAAAATCTTATCTAACAATGGACAGAGGATCAGAATAGACATTTTTCCAAAGAGGACATATGACCACCAGGTTCATTAAAAGATGCTAAACATCACTAATTATCAGGAAAATGCAAATCAAAACTGTAAGATATACCCTCACACCAGTTAGAACAATATTATCAAAAAGAAAAAATACAATTATTTTGGTGAGGATGTGGAGAAAAGTGAACCCTTCTGCACCACTGGTGGGAATATAAATTCACGCAGTCACCGAGGAAAACAATATGAAAAGTTCTCAAAACCATATAATACAGCAATTCTACTTCCAAGTATTTATCCACAGATACACGCACCCTATGTTCATTCCAGAACTATCTGCAATAGCCAAAACATGGAAACAACCTGTCAATGAATAATAAATAAAGAAGATGTGGAACTACCTACAATGAAATATTCAGACAAAAAAACAAAAGAATGAAATCTTGCCATTTGCAACAGCATGGATAAAAGTTGAGGGCATTTTGCTAAATGAAGTAAGTCAGGCAGAGAGAAAGAAGTATCACATGATTTCACCAGTGAATTTTTTAATTAAAAAAAAAAAGAAAGAAACTGAGTTCATGAGTTTTGAAAATAAAATGGTGGTTGCCAGAGGGGGAAGATGGATAGTGGGCAAAATGGCTAAAGAGGATTAAAAAGTACACACTTCCAGTTACAGATTCAGTAAGTCATGGGGACGGAATGTATAGCACAGTGACTATAATTAATATATAGTGTATTGCATATTTGAAAGCTTCTAAGAGAGTAAATCTTTAAAGTTCTTATCCAAAGAAACAAATTTGCAATTATGTGTAATGGCAAATGTTCACTAGACTTAGACAATGGTGATTTCACAACAAATACAACTATCAAATCATATACAGTATACGTGAAACTAATATAATGTTTATATGTTATTATGTCTCAAAAATTAGTCTTTTAAAATGTAATGAAGAATACAAAATTGAAGGCTTTAAAAAGAAAAACAGAGCTAAATTTATATGAAAAGAGACTTTTAAATCAAACACCGTAAGAGACATAAATGCCATTATATAATGAAAAAGAAATCAGTATATCAAGAGGATATAACAAATGTAAATATATGTGTACCCAACCTTGGGGAAGCTAAGTATATTAAACAAACACTAACAAATCTAAAGGCAGAAACACACAACACAGTAACAGCAAGTAGGAGACTTCATTCAATAGCCTACTTTTAGCAATAGATCACTTGGGAAGAAAACAAAGTAAAAATGAACTTAAACCATTCTTTAACAAATGGACCTAACAGACATATAGAACATTGCAACAAAATGTCCACTGAACAGCAGCAGAATACACCTTCTTCACAATTCTACATGGAATATTCAATAGGATACATCATACATTTGTTCATAGTAAAAATGTAATTAAAATAATGAAATGATGCCAAATAGTTTTTTCAAACACATTGCTTCCTGATTTCAAATTATATTACAAATCTGTAACAATCAAAACACTATGAAAATAAAGTCAATAACAGGATATAAAGCTGCAAAATTCACATATGTAGAGAAATTAATAAACAATACAGTCATGAAAAATCAAGGAGCCAAATCAGAAAAAAGGAAAATAAAAATAGCATGAAACAAAAATAGAAACATAAAGTGCCAAAATGTCAAGATGCAGCAAAAGCAGTATTAAGATAGTTTAGCGACAGATGCTTATACCGAAAAAAGGGAAATATCTCAAATAAGCAATCTAACTTGGCACTCCAATGAACTAGAAAAGCAAGAACATATTAAGACCAAAGTTAACAGAGTACGGAGATAAAGATTTTAGAAGAAATAAATAAAACAGAAAATAATACAAACAAAGAGAAGATCAAGAATCTAAGGGCTCAATTTTTTAAAACATAAAATGAACAACCCTTTAAAGCTAAACATACCAAGAAAAAAACAGAGGGTTCAAATAAATAATACTATATATTAAATAAGATATTACAATGGACACCAAAAAACACAAATGACTGTAAGAGACTACGATGAACAATTATGCACCAACAAATTGGAAAACTAGAAGATACTAAACATTCCTAGAAACATACAATCAACCTCAATGAACCAGAAAACCTGAACAAATTAGTAGTAAGGATACCAAGTTAGCAACAGAAAACCTCTCAACACAGAAAGACCAAGATCACAGGGCTTCACTGGTGAAAATTACTGATCATTGAAAGAACTAAGGTCAATTTTCTCACTCTTCCAAAAACTGAAGTGGAGGGAATACGCCCCTATTTTATTTTTAAAAGCCTGTGTTACCATTATATTAAAGGCAGAAGAGGCACCACAAGAAAAGAAAACTACAGGAAAATATCCTTGATGAATGTGCAAAAATTCTCAACCAAATGTTAGCAAAATGTCATACAGTATGCTCTGGCTGTATTAGTCTTGGAACACAAGAATAGGTCAAAATACAGAAATCAATAATTGCCATAGAAAACATTAATAGAATAAAAAATAAAAATTATATAATAATTGCAATAGATTCTGAAAAAGCATCTGATAATATTCAATATCCTTTCATATTTAAAACTCTCAATACTGTGTATACCTGAATGTATAAGGAACAGTTATAACAATCCCACAACATCACAGCTTTCAAGTTTGAAATCTTTTACTCTATGATCAGAACAAGACAAGGATGCCCACGTTTACCATCCTTGTCAACATAATGTTGGAAGTCACAGAGAAATCAGGTAAGAAAAAACTAACAAATGTAATCCAAAGCAGAAATAGGAATAAAACTGTCTTCTTTGCCAATGACCTTCCTTACATGTAGAAAATCCTGAAATCTCCATGAAAACAATTACTAGAACTAGTCAACAAATTCAGTAAAGTTGCAGGATGTAAAATCAAAAACAAAAATTATTACACTCCCATTCACTAAAAAGAATTATTAGAAAAAGAAATAAAAGAAATCACACACTATCAGACCAACCAGAAAAATTAAATGCAAAAATAACTGAAATAGCTGAAGGAAAAGAGAGAAATAGTCTATTTTAAGAAACAATAGTTGAGAACATCCCAAATCTTGGGTAGGGAATGAATGTACAAGTTCATGAAATTAACAGAACATCCTTTTATCTCAATGCACAGAAACTACAGACCAAGAGATAATGGAATAATACACTCAAAGTTTTAAAAGATGAAAATTGCCAGCCAAGAATATTTAATTGGGCAGAGTTATCCTCCAGATAGGAAGGAGAAATAAAGACATCCTCAGAGAAACAAAGCTGAGGGGAGGAGGGCTCAACACCCTCAAGGATGCTGAAAGGAATTCTTTAGGCTGACATGAAAATGCTAGTTACACAAAAACATATGAAAGTTCTTAAAACTCAAGTAAGGTGAAATTAGAATAAAAAAAAACTGTAGTTCTATACTAGAATACTGTGTTAACCACTTAATGACAGCCTAAATGTCAAAGGAAACAGCATTAAAAATACCATAGCTACTATAATTTATTAATGAATTCACAGCATAAAAGAAGTAAATCGTGACATTAATAATATAAAAGCATAAGTGAAAAGGGTAGAACCTTCACAGGCAAATAAAGATAAGCTGCTACAAGCATAAAAAGAACTAGTTTAACTGTAAGATATTTTACATAAGACATGATAACCACAAAAGCAAATATCCGTAATATAGTCATGTAACATAAAAGAGGCAAATGGAACATATCACCAGAAAAAAAAAAAAAAAAAACTCCAATTATAAAGTTAGAGACAGAGGGAAAAGAAATAATCAATTAACAACAACCAAAAGACAAACAATAATACGGCAGAAATAAGTATTTACATATCAATAATAACTCTATAAGTAAATGGATTGAATTCACCAACCAGATGGCTCAGAATGGCTAGGTATTAAAAAAAAAACAAACAACCCAGCTATACGTTGCCTACAGGAGACAAATTTCAGCTCTAAAAACACACATGGACCCAAAGTGAAGGGATGGAAGAAAATATTCCATGCAAGTGGAAACTTAAAGCTATATATTTATATTAGACAAAAGAAATTTCAAGCAAAAAACTGTAACAAAAGACAAAGTTCATTATATAATGAAAAAGGTCAGTGCATAAAGAAAATACAACAATCATAAAAATATATGCACTCAACACTGGAGCACTGAAATACATTGAGGACAATAAAACGAGCATAGGAGACTTCAACCTCCTACTTACAGCAATGAACAGGAAATCTAGACAGAACACCAATAAGAAAACATTGGAATTTAACTATAGTTTAGAAGAAATGGATTTAACAGACACACATAGGGTATTCATCCCACAGCAGCGGAATATATGTTCTTTTACAGTGAACAGGAGAGATCCCCAGGAAAGACTGTATGACAGAAAACAAAACAAATGTTTGCAAATTAAGAAAAATTTAAATAATATCAGCTATCTTTTATAATCATCATTGTATAAAATTAGGAATCAAAAATGAGAGAAAAGCTGGAAAACCTACAGATGCGCAGAAAGTAAAAATAAGCTTCTCAACAACCAATGTGTCAAAAGAAATCAAAAGGGAAATTTAAAAATTTTCTCAAAACAAATGTCGTAATTTCTAGGATGCAGCAAAAGCAGTTCTGAGGGGAAAGTTTATAGTGATAGATGCATATATTAAGAAATTAGAAAGATACACAGGCTCATAAAAGAGTACCATGGACAATGACATGCCAACAAATGAAATACTACGGAAGAAAGAAATAAGTCGCTAGAAATACACAGCCTACCCAGACTGAATCAGGAAAGAATAAGGAATCTGAGGAGAACAGTAATGAGTAAAGACACTGAATCAGTAATCAAAAGCTTCTCAACACAGAAAATCCCTGGACCAGACAGCCTGTCCAATACAGTCAAAGAAAATTTAACACCAAACCTTCTCAACACTTGCAGAAAAACTGAGGATGAAGAAACTCTTCGAAACACAGTGTATGAGGCCAGCATTGCACTTACTTTAAAAAAAGCCAGGTAAGAAAACAACAAGACAAACTATAGAGTGATAACCGTGATGAGTACAGATGCAAACGTTCTCAAGAAAATATTAGGAAGCCATGTTCAAAACCACACTAAAGGGATTTTACACCTTGACCAAGTTGGATTTAACTCGAATATGCAAAGACGGTTGACCAGATGATACTCAATGAATGTATTAATAAAATGAAACATAAGAGAGAGATAAAGATGGCGGAGTAAGAGGACATTAACTCCCCTACAACATACCAAATACATATCACATGTGGAACAATTCTGCATGAAAACTGGAAACTGGCAGAAGGACTCCTGCATAACTCAGATTGTAAGAAAAGATATACATGTATTAGTGTATGACAAGAAAAAAATCAGTTTAATCATATGCCCCTAGAGGCAGACTAAGAGAACAAGAGAGTTTGCATGCGTGGACACCTGCCTTGGTGAGTGAGCACGCCAAGCCAATCAATGACTGGAAACATCAGTCCTGGAGCCCTACATGTAAGACACAAGTACCCCTGGCTAGTTGGAAGACCACTGAAACAGACAAAAAGGGAACAGAAGCCTGAACTCTGTGAGGATCATGTGGGTACTAACTTACCTATAGACGGGTAGACAGAGGTCTGACCTGGTGGCTGCCAGATTCCCATAACCACTTTACCTCGCTTATCAGCTCAAGTCAAGTGAATGTCCAAGGCCTGTTTAATCCATGCCACAGTTTGGCAGCAGATCTAGCAGTGTTAGGTCCTGGGAATAGATTTTACCTGGGGATGTTGAGGCAACCCACCTACAGGTGGAGCCTAGACGTGATGGTGGAAGCCATTGTTGGCACTTACTCAAGCAGGACCCCAGAAGCAGCCCAGATCTCTGATGGCAGTGTGGCAACAGGGTTTCCTGTGGCCACCTCACTGTGCACCCACTCACAAGCCTAGTAAACACTTAGCCAAGTTCACTCCATGGTGGAGCACAGCACTAGATCTAGGGCAGACAAGACAAAAGAAATGATGCATTCCATGGTCTTTATCTGAACAGAGCCACAGACACCTACACTGGCAGAACATCATACTCTGCAAGTTCACAAGCTCCATTTGTTTCAGCACTTCCCTTCTTTGGGGCAAAGATCCTGGTGTGAGAGGAAGGAAAAATACACACTTAAAGGAAACAGAGCCAGATCAAGCCTGATCATCAGGGCTTCTGGTCTAGCAACTCGGGGTCAGACCCCAACACTGACAGGGTGGTGATGGCCACTGAACAGGGAGGAAGCCCTGCCCTTACACCCTACACAGGCTTTATGTCTTCCGTCTCCAGCTCCAGCCCCTACAAAGGTGCTAGATGCTAGCATACTTTGAGGAAAGAAGTGACTGGCATTGACATGAAGCCAGCCTTCCCAACAAAGGTATTGGTCACACACAGTCTACATGGTTGCTCCCATATAAGAACACCCCTTTCAAGACCATAACATATAAATGTTTTACCTAAATTCATTAACATGGAGAAAATTAAGTAAACTGAGAAGGCAGAGTAACTAACTGAAAGAGCAAGGAAAAAACCTTGAAAAAATAAACAGAAATTAAAAAAATATGACAATGAATACATGTATCTTCATGTATAACTGAAAAATTGTGCTCTACACTAGAATTTGACACAACATTGCAGATTATTTCTCAAACACTTAAAGAATGCATCAACATTAAATCCACCATACAAGAAATGTTGAAGAGTCTTCTCTAAATGTGAAGGAAGTAAGAATCTCTAGGAAAAGGAAAACCCCAATAGCAAAGGCAGACATACAGTAGGAATTGAAGATCACTAAAATATGCCATTATGTAAATTAAAAGACAAAATATTGTAAAAGCAACTATAACTACAATAAATTAAGGTATAAGCCTGAAGATGTAAAATAGTACATCAAAAACAAAATATTGGGGAGGGAACTAAATACTGTAAATCATTTTAGACTATATCTGAACTTAAATGACTACAGTTATTTAGATATAATTATAGGTAAATGTATACAAACTCCAAGGTAATCACAAATCAAAAATGTACGGTATACAGGAAAGAAAAGTGATAGCCTAAATAGCTATCAACAAAAAGAATACAAATAACACATGTTGGTGAGGATGCGAAGAACTGAGAACTCTTGTACACTATTGATGGGAATGTCAACTGGTGCAGCCTCTATGGAATATAATACAGAGAGTTACCCCCAAAACTAAAAATAGAACTACCATATGATCTATCAATTACACTCCTGGGTATATATCTGGAACAAACAAAAACACTACTTTGAAAAGATACATGCACCTCAATGTTCATACCATAGCTGAGAAAATAGAAGCAACCCAAGTGCCCATTTACAGATAAATGGATAAAGAAAATGTGGAGCTAAGACAGATGAAATGTGGATGAATAGACAAAAAGATGAACAGATGAAGAGACAGATGGACAGACAGACAGGTAGATCTTAGATCTAAATCTGGATGTTTAATGGATTATTACTCAGTCACAAAAAAGAATGAAATTTGAAGCACTGCGGATGGGCCTAGAGAATTTTATGGTAAGGTAAACAAGTCAAAGACCAATATTTTTTATCACTTATTTATGGTTTCTAAAAACAGCAAAAGTGAATGTATACACAAAACTGAAACAGATTTACAGATATAGAAAACAAACTTATGGTTACCAGAGTGTCTGGAGAAAGAAGGAGGTAGGGACAAAGTAGGGTTATGGGATTAAGAGATATAAACCACTATGTATAAAACAGATAAGCAACAAGGATATATTATATAACAGGGGATTAGAGCCATTACATTGTAATAATACATAATGGAGTGTATTCTGCAAAATAATTAAATAGTACCTCTACTCCTCAAATATATTGTACATACACCACCTCAATAAAAAATAAAATTAAATAAAATTAAACTTTACTTGTTTTCTTAGAGGAAAGTAAAACAAAATAAAAATCTCATGATCATCTGAATATATACATGAATATATAGAAATATATTTAGAATATATAGAATATATAGGAAAAGCATTTGACAAAACACAACGTTCATTCATGATAAAAACTCTCAATGGAATAGATGTGGAAGGGACACAACTCAAGTTAATTAGGGCAGTATCCAACAAAACCACAGGTAACATAACCCACAATGGAGAAAAACTGAAAACTTTTTCTACGATATCAGAGATAAAACATTGTACATGTACATGAAAACATGCTCCACATCACTAATCATCAGGGGAATATAAATCAAAACCACAATGAGATATCACCTCTTATTGTTAGAAAGGCTATCAACAAAACGCTAACAAATAACAAGTGGTGGTGAAGATGTGCAGAAAAGAACCCTGTGCACTATTTGTGCGTTGCAAACTGGTTCAACCACTATTGAAAACAGTAGAAAGGTTCCCCAAATAATTAAAACTAGAACTACCATATGACCTAGCAATTCTACCTCTGTGTATCTGAAGATGATGAAATCAATAACTTAAAGAGATAACTATACTGCATATTTATTATGACATTATTCTCAATCACCAAGTATTAGACAACCTAGTTGGCCACTGACAGATAAACATATAAAGAAAATGAAAAGTATATAAATAAAATGGAATCGTATTCAGCCAAAAAATAAGAGAGGAAATTCTACAATACACAACACGAACCTTGAAGGTGTTATGCTAAGCCATAAGCATAAGTCAGACAGAGAAGGGCAAATAGCATATCATCTCTCTGATATTTAAAATCTGCAAACATCAAACTGATAGAGAAACATGGTGGCCAACAGGGGGTAAAGTAGGCAGGAATGGGTCAATTGTACAAATTTTGTTACTAGATGAGTATAAGATGAAGTATATAGCATAGTGATTATAGTTAGCAGTATTGTACTGTGTACTTGCACACTGCTATGGGAGTGGAGATATATGTTCTAACCACAGCAACAATAATACAATGAATTATGAGGCACTAGTTGTGTTAACTAACCTCACTGTCCTACTGTGGTAAATATTTTACAATATATACACGTATCCAGTTATCACATTGTACCCCTTAAACTGGCAAACTTACATGCCAATTATATCTCAAGCTGGAAAAAATATTTTTAAGTGAAGTATAAAACCCACCTGATCATTTCAACGGTAGAAGAAAAAGCATCTGATGTGAATCAACACACTTTTTTGATTAAAACACACACACACACAAAACAAACTAAGGGGTAGGAGCATACTACTTCAACATAATGGGAGGTCTCATTTTAAAAGCCTAGTAATATTATACTCAATGGCAAAAGACTCAGAAGGTTTTGCTGTAAGATCAGAGAAAGCTACAATTGCACCCCTCACACCACTTCTATTAACACAGTACTGGAAGTCCTAGCCAAAGCAATTAGGGAGAAAATAAATAAAAGGCACCCAAATAAGAAAGGAATAAGGAAAAAGATCTCTGTTCACAATGACATTATATTTCACATAGGAAATCCTGAAAAATACATACAAGAAAACCTGTTAACATTCATCAACTGAATGAAGAAAAATTTCTGCATACAATCAACACACAAAAATCAGCTGCACTGATACATACTAACAATGAACAATTAAGAAGGAAATTAAGAAAATAATCATACCTTCAAAAATACTAGAAAAACAAATTCAACAACACATTAAAAGAAACAAATACCATGACCGGGTAGAATTTATTCATGGGATGAAGGACTTTTCACCACAAACAATCAATGTGATATGCCACATTAACATAATGAAGGATTTAAAAAACATGATTATCCCATGAAATGCACAAAAAAAGCACTGAAAAAAATTAATAACTTTTTGTAGTAAAAACAAAATACTCTAAAAAGATGAAGTCTACGAAGAATATAACCCCACACAATAAAATCCTACAGCTAGCATCTGAAACTTTGCGAGCTTTTCCTCTAATATCTGGATGAAGGCAAGTATGTTCATTCTTAC
The DNA here is from genome assembly GCF_036321535.1 of Camelus dromedarius. Classification (NCBI taxonomy): domain Eukaryota; kingdom Metazoa; phylum Chordata; class Mammalia; order Artiodactyla; family Camelidae; genus Camelus; species Camelus dromedarius. The sequence goes on from NC_087473.1 coordinate 9,944,209, forward strand.
CTCTCCTTTGCAACAAACTAGAAGTCCTAGTTAGAACAATTAGAGGGAGAAAAAATAATAATTAAACATATCTGAATCAGGTAAGAAGAAGCCTATGTCTGTTTGGAGATGGTATCCTATACAAAGAAAATACTAAAAATTTCACACAGAAAAAAATTATTAATGTGAATTCTGTAAAGTTGCAGGTACAAAATCCACCTACAAAGAGTAGTTTCATTTCTAAACATTGTAACAGTAACCTAAACAAGAAGGAAATGAAGAAAACAATTCTATTAAGACATCAAAAAGAATAAAATAGTGACGACTGAACAACTCCCATTTAAAAAAGACTTGTGTACTGAAAACTACAAAATATTGACAAATATATCTGAAAAAAAAAAAAAACCTAAAAACACCCACAAATGGAAAGACATGCCCTGCCCATGGACTGTAAGGTATAATATTAAGAAGTCCATATTATCCAAAATGATCTTCAGATTCAGATTTTAAAATCTCTAGCAAAATCAAAATGGAATTTTTAAAAGAAACATTTAAAAATTCTTTTAAAAATTTTGGAACCTGGAAAAACACTGAATAGTCAAAACAATAAAGAATAAGATACAAGTATGACTCTCCGTGTCTTCAGAATATATGACAAAATTGTAGTAATCAAAATTGCATGCTACTAGAGTGAAAAAGACATACAGACCAGCAAAACAAGAAGAGACCCCAGATAAGCCAAAGCACCTATGGTCAACTAACCTACAGCAAAGATGTCAAGAATACACAATAAGGAAGAGATAACCTTTTCAATATATGGGTATTGGGCGAGTTAAGTATTCACATACAAAAGAATGAAACTAGACCCTTATCTCATACCATATATAAAATCAACACAAAATAGATTAAAGATTTAAAACCATAAACACTTAAACACTGAAATAAAAATGGGGGATATTCCTCTAGACTTTGATTCTTTGGATATGACAATAAAAGCACAGACAAAAATGGAAAACATAGACACACTGTAAAGGTTATATCAAAGTAAAAAGCTTTTGCACAGAAAAGAAACAGTAAGACAAAAAGGCAGTCTATGAAGTAAGATATCTGCAGATAATATATCTAATTGGAGATTAATATCTTAAATATATAAGGAACTTCCACAACTCACACTAAACAAAAATTAAGCCAATTAAATCACAGGCAGAGAATCTATATGGACATTTCCCAAAGAAGACATTCAAATATCCAAAAGATTTATACAGTTGTTCAACATCACTAATTACCAGGAAAATGCAAACAAAAACATACCTATTAGGATGGCTATTATCAAAAGACAAAAAACAAACCAGAAAACCTACAAAGAACAGTTATGCTTGGGATGTGGATCAAAGGCAATCCTTATACCCTGTTCTTGGGAATGTAAATTGGTGCAGCCACCATGGAAAACTGAAATTTGGATCAAAGAGATGTCTGGATTCTGATGTTTATTACAGCACTATTCATGATAGCTAATACACAGAAAAACCTAAATGTCCACTGGTGAGTGAATGGAAAACAAAATGTGGTATATACACAGTGATATATCGTGTAGGCTTAATAAAAAGGAAGAAATCCTGTCACTTGTGGAAACATGGATGGGCCTGAAGGACAGCAGGCTAAGTAATATAAGCCAGACACAAAAAGAATTTATACTGAATGAGCTTAATTATATTTGGAATCAAACACACAGAAGCTAGGAATGGAATGGTGGTTGTCAAGGGGCGGGGGAGGAGGATGGAAGGGGTTGGCCAACGGATGAAAAGTTTCAAACATGCAAGATGAATAAACTCCAGATACTGAATATAGAGCAAGGTGAATACATTTAACAGTATGGTGCTGTAAGTTTGAAATCTACTAAGAGTGTAATCTTAAGTGTTCTCAGTAACACCTTCAAAAATGCTAACTATATAAGATGGGATATATCAACTTGCTTTATTATAGCAATTATTTCACAATGCATATTTATAGCAAATCATCAAGCTGTACCTCTTAAATTATAGAATTTTAATTGACAATTATACCTAAGAAAAATGGAGGAAGAAAGAAAAAACTAAACCTTCTCACAGTAGCATCAAGTTTAAAAAACATACTTTGAAGTTAAACTAATAAAGCAGATGAAGGATCTACACTAAAAAAAAAATACTGAAAAACATTTAAAAGACATGAATAAATGGGAAGCCATCCATGCACTAGAAAACATAATATTGTTAAGACACTAATAATACCCAAAGTGATCTACAGATATTATAAAACCCCCAACAAAATCCTAAAATAATTTTTTTACAGAAATACAAAACCATTTTCAAACTAATATGAACCTCAAAATACTTTGAAAACTCATTTTAATATTATATTTAAAAAGGACAGTTAGATGACTCATACTGTAACTTCAAAACATATCATAAAGCTATGGTAAAACAGTGTGGTACTAGTATAAATGCAGAGAAATACAGACCATACATAGAAACAGAGGGTCAGGAAAACACCTTGCATATGAGGTCAAATGATTTTCAATAAGGGCTCAAGGACTGCTCAATCTAAAAAAACAGTTGCTTCAAAAGTGGCTGGGAAAGTAGACATTACTTGCAAGATAATAAAGGTGGACTTTATCTTAACCTATATATAAAAATTAACTCAACTGGATTAAAAACAAAACTCCAAAACTATGAAACTCTTAGAAGAAAACATAAGGTAAAAGCTTCATGACACTGCATTTAGCAATAAATATTTCTTGACAATGATATCAAAAGCACACGTAAAACAAAATAGACACAAGAGACTACATTAAACTTAAACCTTTTGTGCAACAAAGGATACATAAACAGAGTGAAAAGAAACCCTACTGAGTGGGAAAACATATTTGCAAATCATGTACAAATAAGAGGTTAATGTCCCAGAATTTATAAAAATTCCTAGAATCCAACAAACTATAAGCCAAATAACCCAGATTTTAAATGAGTAAAATACCTGAATAAAAGTTTTTGCAAAGATGATATGCAAATGGTCAGTAGCTTTTAAGAGATGCTCAGCATCACTAATCATCACAGAAATGCCTATCAAAATGCCAGTGAGAGAACACTTCACACTAGTTAAATGGCTACTATCCAAAAAAAAAAAAAAAAAAAGCAGGAAAGAACAAATCTTGCCAAGAGTATATAGAACAATAGGAATATTTGTGCAATAGTGAAGAAACTATAAAGAAGTAAAACTGCTGTGGAAAAAAGTACGGTACCTTCTTCAAAAAAATAAAAGTTTCCATATGATGTGGCACACCCACTCTAGGCCAAAAGAGCTAAAGCCAGGGTCTCAAAGAAGTACTTGCATACTCAATAATCAAAAGGTGGAAGCAACCCAAATGCTCATTGATGGATGAACTGGTAAACAAAATACATTTTCATATAATGAAATACTTATTCAGCTACAAATGGAAGGGAATCCTGTTACATGCTAAATCCCATATATGAAATTTGAGTTAAGCTAATTTGGAAATAGATCAGTCACAAAAAGACAAACCCATTACAGGTCCGCATATATGAGGTATCTAAATTAATCAAATTTATAGAAACAGAAAGTAGAAATTCTGTTTACCAAGGGTGGGACCAAGAGGAAAAAGAGAAGCTGTTGTTAAAGAAAATAGATATGCTCTTTTTTAAGATGAAAAAGTTCTGATCATCTGTTGCACTACAATGTGGATATATTTAACAGAACTGAACTATACACTTCAAAATAGGATGATAAATTTTACGTCTTCTTACTACAACAACAACAAAAAACACCATTCCAATTACTGCCAATTTCCCCCCAAATAACTTGGTAACAGATGTCAGAAAAGTATAATAGAAATAATAGGATGAAGAAAAAACAAATACCGTTTCTTTCATTTGTATCTGATTGATCTTTATCTTGAAGCATTTGTGTTTGAATTCCTCATTACACAAAAATTTGTCACCATCTTCCACATCTCTGCCCTTTGGATTTTTGATGAGAACTTTAGCTCTGCCACAAGCTAATGACTGTAAGGTTCTTCTCAGTTCTCTATCCTCTGAATGAGAAAAAATATTTAGCATGTTGTTCTATAGCAGATATAAACAATTACAAACAATACTCACCTAGTGCAGTAGTCATCTTAATTTCTTCTAAGCTGAAATGATCTCCTTCATTAAACATCAACAGCACCAACGTTTGGAGAAGAGATACCTGAAGTTCTTTTCTGCCCTGCTAAAAACAATATTGCATTAATTTCTTATAGAAAAAATAATAATCTACTGATGACTCAAGTATG